>NC_134601.1:53958262-54288887 GCF_037038515.1 Microtus pennsylvanicus
TGGCATATTTTTCTTTATCAAAACATGTAATTTCTCTGCAGTAAACCGCTATACTCCCATGATTTTAGCTCATCATATATCAATGGACAGCTTCGTATTGCTCCAGCACCTTAAGCAGGTAGGGTGATTACAAGGAATCACACTTGCCAAAAGAGTGTGAAAAGTCACAGCCTATCCACAGCTCAAACAAACAAACAAACAAACATCCTTCCCAAATTGACTTGGGAGAGCTAATACTACTCCAAGGGAGGCCTCCACAGAGATGTACTTTTGTCATCTATAGGATTAGGGAAATGAGCCAATTCAGACAATTCATTCAGATATCTTGGGACTCCCTGCTTCCATCATGTAGGTAATAAGGGTAGGTCACTGTCACCTATGGACTTTTGCCCTGGCCCTCTTCCATGCCCTCTAAAGTTTTCTGGGCTCAGGACAAAAGCCACGGTCTCAATGAGAGTTGAAGCTTGATAGTGATCCCCTACTTTTTGCAGACATGAAGAGCATCCTGGTCTCCGTTCTTATACCAGGAGATCCAACGTTTTTAGGCAGAATCTCCAGACAGCAATGTGATCTGTAACAATGTGGAGAGCAGTTAACAAAACCGCCTCTTCCTTAATACATAGCCATCTATGGAAATACAGTCAGAGTTACCTGTTAGATGTCACCATCCTCTCAGGCTCCTAGGGAATAAGGGTCCATTATATTGGGAAATCATTAAACTGCACATCTTTGTGTCCATGCCATTTGGCTCCCTCCCTGCCCCTTCTATTATGGGGATGTATAGTCTAAAGAAGACCAACAGTGGACGAGAAGCCATGAGGGGAAATCAAACATACCAACACGATGCCTCCATGAAATGAAACAAAGCCCCAGTGTGTTTGTGGAGGCCACTTGTTGGTTCTCACCTGTCCAGTTAGCATAGCCCTGAAACAATCACAAAGCATCTATATTAATTAAGTCACTGTTGGCATATTAGCTCTAGCTAATCTAGCTAGTTCTGCAGTGTATCAGCCTCTAGAGCTGCACTGCATCAGCCCCTAGAGCTTCTGTAAATGAGCCTCTCTGGAGCTGCAATGCATTAGCCTCTCTCTGGTGCTGCAGTTCATCAGCATCTAGAGCTGTAGTGCATAGGCCACTAGAGTGATAGTGCATCAGCCTCTATATATGAAGTACATCAGTATCTCTAGAGCTGATATTCATCATCCTATAGAGCTGTACTGCATCATCTTCTCTGGAGCTGCAGTGCATCAGCCTCTAGAGCTGCACCCCATCAGCTTCTCTAAAGCTGCAGAGCATCAGCTTCTCAGGAACTGCAGTGTATTAGTCTCTAGAGTTGTAGTGCATAGGCCTCTAGAGGTGCAGTTTATCATCCTCTCTGGAGCTCCAGTGCATCAGCCTCTCTGAAGTTGCAGTACACCTGTCTCTCTAGAGATGCAGTGCATCATCAGTCTCCCTAGACCTGCAGTACAAATGGCTCTGGAGTGATAGTCCATCAGTCTCTCTAGAGATGCAGTGCATCATAAGTCTCACTAGAGCTGCAGTACAAATGGCTCTGGAGTGATAGTCCATCAGTCTCTCTAGAGATGCAGTGCATCATCAGTCTCTCTAGAGCTGGAGTACAAATGGCTCTGGAGTGATAGTCCATCAGCCTCTCTAGAGATGCAGTGCATCATCAGTCTCTCTAGAGCTGCAGTACAAATGGCTCTGGAGTGATAGTCCATCAGCCTCTCTAGAGATGCAGTGCATCATCTGTCTCTCTAGAGCTGCAGTACAAATGGCGAACATGAAGGTTCAACATTGCTGCTGTCTACATTGGCTTTCCACAAACTTACAAAGGTGGAAGGCCAACCAATTGGACTTGTGAGTGTCTTCCCACATGACTCTTGGACAAATTAAACACAGGTTAGTTATGAAACACTGAATATCTCTCTGGCCTCACTTAATCCACACTTATCACTAAGTGTTTATTTGTTGAAACTGAGCCCTATTTTTCTTCTACTGCTTGCTACATCAATTAGATGTCCCCAAGGTCACTTAGAGTCCTACTACAACAGTACACATAAGTTCCCTGAAATGACCTGAGTGTCCGGACTTCAGTATTAATCTCTGTACACATACCAGTAAACATTTATGTTTTCCTATATGCATGACCATATAATACTCAATGCTGTCTATATATATGATGTTCCCATACTGATTATAAGTGTTCTGTGAATCTCAAATGGCTGAAAGACATTTGAGGAAATGTTCAACATCCTTAGGCATCTGAGAAATGCAAACCAAAACAACTCTAAGATTCTATCTTACACCTATAAGAATGGCCATGATCAAAACACAGATGACAACTTATGCTGGGGAGGATGTGGGGTAAACTGAACACTCCTGCATTGGTGGTGCGAGTGTAAACTTGTACAGCTGCTTTGAAAATAAGTATGGCAATTTCAGAGAAAATTAGGAAACAATCCACGTCCACACCCAGCGATACTACTGTTGCCTATATACCCCCAAATACTCAATCACACCACAAGAACATCACCTCACATATGTTCATAGCAACATTATTCATAAGAGCCAGAGCATGGAAACAACCTAGATGGACATCAGTCAAAGAATGGATGAAAAAAAATGTACATGTGCACAACAGTAAAAAAAATAATAATGACATCTTGAAATTTGCAGGCAAATGGATAGATCTAGAAAACACCATATTGAGTGATGTAACTCAGAAACAGAAAGACAAATAGAATATTTACTCACTCATAAGTGGTTTCAACACATAAAGCAAAGAAAACCGGCAATCCCGGGAACCCGAGACAACAAAGAGGACCCTGAGACAGGCATAAATAGATCTACTTAGGAAGTAGGAAAAGACAAGATCTCCTAAGTAAACTGGGAGTGTGGGGGTCACAGGACAGTGAGACTGGGAGAAGGGAAAAAGGGAGGGGAGCAGAGAAAAATATAAAGCTCAATAAAGACAATTAAATAAAATAAAAATGCTAAAAAATTGTGTGATTTTTTTTTTCAATAGAGACTACGGTGTCTCCAATAATGGGAAAAGACACTTAATGGCTGCCCGTTCCATTTTAACTCTGGAAAACTTCAAGAGTCAGTGCTCAGTTACTATTATAACCCAGACAAGGACAACTCTCACCCACGCTCACTGTTCATAGTGGATACAAGAACATGGACCATGACCTGAAGCATAGTGCCCTGTCCAAAGCCTTTTCAGACATACTAAATCGCACTCTGGATTCTCCCAGCAACAAGCGCTTTGCAAGATCCTTCCTGTGAGAAGAAGATGGAAGGTGGAGTTGTTAGGGAAATGCAGCATTTCACCTTGGCAGGATGAAAGTCATTTCTGGAGATGAATCCCACCCAAAACAAAACTATGTAGAGATGGTGAGCTCTAAAGTATGAAAGCGGCTTTTCATTGACCTCCATTTTAATGCAAAAAATAACCACATTAATCAGCACCAGGCTCATATGCTATACTAGTAGAGGGATTGCTTAGAAACCACTAGGTCTTGATTTCAATTCCCATTATAAAACGGGGGCCATGAAGAAGAAGAGGATAGGAAGGAGGAGGAAAAAAACAAAAGGAAAACTAAAAGAACAAATTGAGAGGCACCAACCAGTTTCTAGATTCAACACTGCATGTGTGTGTGTGTGTGTATGTGTGTGTGTGTGTGTGTGTGTGAGAGAGAGAGAGAGAGAGAGAGAGAGAGAGAGAGAGAGAGAGAGAGAGAGAGAAAGAAAGTAGGTTGGCTTTGACTTCTCAAACATCCTTCCCATACCCAGCAACTAAACAAAGACCTCATGCTTGGGCTCAAAGCAGATAGGACCCATAGTGTGAAGAACACACCTCCTAATTAGATGCTGATGGATGGGAGCTGGAACAGCTACTGAAACAAGTCACATACCTTATGATCTCATTGGGGTACTTAGTTTTTTCGAAAACATCTTCCAACTCATTCAGCTGCCTGGGTGTGAGACCAACTGGATCCACGGCCTTGTGCACAGGACCTGTGGCACTCTGGCAGCAGCCACGTTCTCCTGCTCCTTCTATTGTGGGTTTCTGTACCCTTGGTGGTTCCCATGGCTCTCATGCCTGATGTCATCACCAACGTAGTTGAAGTTAACTACGTGGGTCACATCATCCTTGTGGTGTGGGATGCCCTGATTCTTTGTCGGAACCATTTAGAGAACATTCACCATAGATGACAATTTCTGTTGCTGCAGTGGCCTCATGTTCAAAATCAAGGCTCATCTCAATCTTATTTTCATTCTGTTTGTAGAAACTGTGTTCCACATGTTGGGATTGGAAAGCCATGATGAGACCTAAAAGAGAGTAGTGTCATCTCCATAAATGGTTTGTGGATAGTAATGATTTTGTAACATGTGGTTTTTTAGCAAGTTTCATATCCGTCCTCTTTCCATCACACAATCCCTATAGGAGATATATGCCCACTGAAAGTGGCTCTAGGGAGCATGTGCACAATGGATCTAACATGGATCCAACCAAGTACACCAAAGCCTCTAGGAATGGAGTGGAGGAGAAAGAAAGCTGTTGCAGGTGCACAAGTAGGGATGAGGACATGCATTTACACCGAGCACATAGCCTCTGGGTGAAGCCCTGGAGAACTCTAGCTTCTGTATCTCACTGGGTGCACACTGCAAGATCTGGGAATTAAATGGACATGGTTATGTCATCTAGTGTTTGTCCCAGTTTCCTTGAGAGGACATTGAAAACACACCAACACTGTCCTCTACCTGAAGGAGTGTCATGCTTGTGAAGTGCAGTTGATGTAGCATTCTGGGGGGACAAGTCGCTGCAAAACACTGGACGTCACCATTGAAACAATGAAAATGCTCCAGATGGTTGATTGGGACTCTCCATCAGAGTCACTGTATGATGTCCTGCCCAGTACTTCTCATGTCTGACTAGGCTGACACTGTGTGGGTCTCTGCCCTTTTCACAGTGTCAGCAAACTCCTGAAGCTTGAAAGTGCTCTCAACAGTACTGGAGCTGAGAAATCACCATATTTACAGTAAGTATACAAAAGTGAAATAACCTCGGGCTAGCTTCACCCAGCAACTGTTGGAAACAAATGCAGAACTACAAAAACTGGTGAACCTCAGAGAATCCTGTGGAAGAGGTGGAGAAAGGATTGTGGGAAACAGAGAGGCCAAGGGCACCAAAAGAGAAACCACAGAATTTACTAACCTAGGTCCAGAGGGGATCACAGAGACTCGGCTGCAATTCAGGGAGCTTGGAATGGGCTAACTAGGCCCTCTAACCATGTTTTACAGTTGTGTAAATTATGGTCTTGGTTTTCTGGTGGGGCTCCTAACAGTGGGGATGTCTCTGACCCTGTGATCTGCTTTGGGAACCTTATCCTCCTACTGGATTGTATTATTCAACCTTAATAGGAGATGACGTGCCTAGTCTTACTGCATCTTGATATGCCACAGATGGCTGATATACATGGGAGACCTGCTCTTTTCTGAAAAGAGAAGATGTATATGGGGGGGGGGGAAGGCAGGTTAGTAGAAGGGTCTGGGAAGAGAGAAAGTACGGAGAGGAAATGTTTTTGGGAAAATAATTAATTAATAAAAAGAAAACTAGGATTAACATTGCTTTTAAAAATTAATATTAAGTGGATGGCTTAAAGGTTAAGGGCACTGCCTCTTCTTCTAGATGTCCTGAGTTCAATTCCCTTGAACTACATGGTGGATCACAACCGTCTATAATGAGATCTGGTGCCTTCTTCTGGAGTGAATGCATGCATGCAGTTAGAACACTGTACACATGAAAAATAAACCGATCTAAAAATTAATATTAAATTTAGTAAAGTTACAGATTAAGAAATCACAAATTGTGATTGTCAGATTTTTTAAAAATCTTTTTTAAATACAAGGTCATTATTAGTTGGTATGCTTGTACTTATGATGCCTACAGGGGGCACTGGATCTCCTGGAGCTCTATTTGGAGATAGATGGTTACCGAGGTGGATCCTGAGAACTGTACTCTGGTCCTCTGAAAGAACAACAAAATCTCTTAGCCATTTAGTCATCTGTCCACTCTCCTAACACAAATGCAATCTTTTACTTTCTTCCTTTTAATTGTAGAATCCTAGAGCGCTGTGAAATCAGGACAGCTAGCAAGATTCCTAAGGAAGTTGTAGTGCAATTATTTTGACTTATAAATGTGAAAATCAACGTCCGTAAACACAAAATCATTGTTAAATACCTGTATAGTTAGTAGGTAAGTAAATTAGGATTCCTTCTAATTGCTGAATTTATTTGTTATGTGAGTATGGACCTATACCGTTTTGTGCATGTCACAGCACATGTTTGGATGTCAGAAGACAACTTGGGAAAATCAGTTCTCTCTTTCAGTCATGCACTTCCCAGAGATCAGGTTCAGGTCATCTGTGGTGCAGGAGATCCTTCTGTTTATGTGCTCCTTTCATACGTAAATGAATAGAGAAACTCCACTTACATTTTGATAGGACAGTACTTAGGTAGGCAGGGAAGACAGAACTGAATGCTGGGAGGGAGAAAGCAGAGTGAGAGAAACACCATGGAACTGCCACCAGAAATAGATGTGCTGTAACCTTGCTGGTAGTGCAAGAACTCATGGTGATACACAGATCAATAGAAGTGGGTTAAATTAATATGTAAGAGTTAGCCAATGAGAAGTTAGAGTTAATGTGCCTAACAGTGATTTAATTAATATAGTTTCTATGTGGTTATTTCTGGGCTAAGCAAGCTGGGCAGCCAAGAAGAACAAGCATCCCCCCTTAAAACAATCAGGCTTGCCAGCAAGCATCTTTACCAAGGAATCATTGCAGAAAAATACCCCCATGGCTTCAATTCATAAGGAGTGAGGGATAGTCATGATCCCATAACAGTAAAATCTTCATATAACATTAAGAATACTTTTACCAGGATCAGGGGGCACACAACTTTAATGCCATCACTTGGGAGTTAAAGGCAGGTGGATTAAAGGGCAGCCTAGTCTGCAAGATCTGCAAGAGCTAGATCCGGAGCAACCTCCAAAAACTACAGAGAAATGCTATTTTGAAAAACAAACAAAAAAAATCTTTTGAATATTCAGGTTACTGAACATTGAGCCCTACATACACTATAGTGATGGGATAATAGATTTGTAATTGTGAGTTACTGTTTTTAGACAAATATATTGGTATAGATTCTTGTATATTGATACAAAGTTAAATTATATTGACTATTGTATGCATGCATGTTTCTACCTTGTTTAAAACATTCTTATGTATTGACATATATTGTATTGTATATATTTACCATATTGCATTGTACATTTCTACCTCTGATTAAGATACTTATATAATGTTTGTGTATTGATATATATTTACCTACTGCAATGTATATTTGTACATTGTTTATATTTGGAGGTCATTATCCTCATTTGTTACACAGTTGTTTATTGTCTTAGTCTTTAAGTTAGATAGATATTGAGAATTATATAGATAAATAGTCATCTAAGTTTGTCATTTATAATTAGACTAATCAGGTTCTTTAGATATATAGAGATTATACTCAGTATAGATAGATAATCTTCAACTTCTTCAAAGAGCTGTAGAAAATGGCCTTTAATCTAACTCAGAGTTTTGTGGTAGTGAGACACAATTGCTCCTGGCAACACCACTCTATTCCCGAGAGAATGTTGAGCACCAAAGACACTCCACCTGGAGCATTTCTTTTTGGCAGAACTGGCCTTGGGGCAAAGAAATGCCCGTACCTCAACCACCGACAAAGATACAGAGCATGCATCAATGGATAAAACAGGACTGTCTTATCCTGCCAAGACAGGGTAAGATAGTTTTGAAAAGTTGCTTGCCTTTGAAAATGGTGTGTCAGTTATGTTAGGCCTTAGCCAAAGTTGGTTGCTTCAACGCTGCTAATGTGACATTGGGTGATTGCCTAGGTAGCTAGTTGTCTCTGTGATTTGTTGCATGTTTTGGAAGTTGTTTTACTGAACTTCCTAATTACCCAGGTAACATTATTTCCCTTCTCAGATCTTTGATGGGGTTGAAGACTATATAAATGTAGTTACTTTCTCTCATGACTTGGCCAAGTTATTTATTATACAAGACCTAAGCTAGTTAGAATAGGATATTTGTACTTATTGTATATAATTTCATAGTAGGTTTAGAACTCTCTTATTTAAACAGAAGGGGGAGGTGTTGCGGGAGGTCCTCCCACTACTCCAGCCTATCGCCGCTGAGATACCAGCCCCTTGGGGCGTGGTCTCTCTCCCTTTAAAAAAGCGGCCACTTCCCTCTCCTCTCTCTATTCACTTCCTGCTCCGCCGGCGTCTAGACTCCTGGTCGCGTAGAGGGCTGTTGCCTGGGACAGTGATCTGTAAGTTTTTCCCCCTTAAATAAATATCACCCTATTAATCATAATCCCACATTGGTGTGGCATTGTTTGTGACTTACGCCTTCAATTCATTTGGGATATCAGAATTAGTCAGTAAGGGCCAGAGCTAAGGGCCAAGCAGTGATGAAAAGAATACAGTGTCTGTGTAATTATTTCGGGGCATAAGCTAGCCGAGCCGGGCAGGCGGCTGGGGTGTTTGGGGACGCAGCCCCGCCGCCTCATATTACTACAAATGACGCCCAGACGTGTGGCTAACTAAACCCACTTACAAAACCTGAGAAGGCTTAAAAATAAGGGAGAGAGCATTTAACACAGATTTTTGCTGTTTGTTGGTGGCGTGCTGTAGAGAGATTTCCTGATTCAGCAACAGCAGCAGAAAAAAAGCTGCGTTATTTTAAAGTGTGGCTTCCCGGGGCTGTGCCGCCAGTGCAAAATCTGGCTTTATGTTTGTGTTCCCGCTTGGGATCGGAAGGAGAGTGCTCTGAGACCTTGACGATGACTCAGAGCTCCCCGCCTGCTCCTGGGCAGAAGGCAGAATCAGGCTTAGGCAGGCGGAAGATCATGGCGGATTCCTGCCGCCATACAGAGACGTGTTTTTAGACTGCGCAGTGCTCTGCCTGTCAGATTTGGATGTAACTTGGATGAAAAGAATTTCTGTGCTGCACGCTCAGTCTCAGAATTAAAGTGCTGAGTGCCGCTCCTACCTGGTAGCCCCAAGAAGCTTCCTGACTCAGCTTCAGCTGCAAATCCCTGCAGCTCATTAAGAGGTCCTGCCACGAAACACTTAAACGGTGTTGACAAAAAGCTGAACGCATGTTTTTCGGTTTTCAGCCATAGCAGGAAAAAAGCTGCGCGTTTAAAAGTGCCGGCTTTCTGGGCCATCCTGCCAGGGCAAACTCTGACTGTTTGAGGCAGGAGGGCTGGCTACCGAGAGAGGATTTGAGTGTTGTCTGTTGTAGCTCGCTGGCTGGCAGGGACCTTGAAATGCTATAAACATGGCTACAGCCAGTACCTCAGCCATGAGGCTGGAAAGCTAAGGAATGGGCTACATCTAGCCGGCAAAGCCACGCCTTTAGTCCTACTGATATTGCTTGGTAAATTAAAGGCTCTTGTGGTCAGAAAAAGAAAGATATACAGTAAAGAGAGATTCAAAGACAGAGAAAATTTCTGAATGATTTACTGTGTGTTAAAAATATATGCAGACTAAAAGTTAAAATTCTTAAAGTAAACCTCTGTGACTTCAAGGTGTGGTGGCACACGCCTTTAATCCCAGTGCCTAGAAGGCAGAGACAAACAGATGTCTGTGAGTTCAAGTAGTAGTAAACACCTTTAATCCCAATGCCTGGGAGGCAGAGACAGGCAGATCTCTGAGAGTTCAAAGACAGCCTGGTCTACAGGGTTATTCCAGGTCAAAGATGTGCGCTCAAAAAAAAAACCAAAAACTTAATCTAGGAATGTCTCAGATTAGATTCTTAAGCACCTAATGATTTAAAGGCGCAAATCAAAAGTGCTCCTGGATAGTAAAAAATTGCAGATTCACAATAGGACAGATTCAGACCACTGAATGAGTCACACTGTTGGGTGAATGTACGTAGGCTTGGGAGAGAGAAGAAAAAGAATATAGAGAATAAAGTTAATGCTTAAAAAAAAAGGTAAAGTCTTTAAAGAGACAGAGTACAGATAGTTATAGATATAAATAAAAATAAGCTGCGTAAAAATGAAAAATTCGCAGAGAGTCTGGATTCTTTGTATTATTGTGTTTTCTTTAAAATTTTTAACTGTGAAGGAGCTAAGTACAGAGAGACATTTCATTACATGGGCTGCCAAGCTAAACCAGAATGGATATAAGGGTATTATGATTTCAGAATTTGGGTTTAAGGACATGATGCTTTGGAAAGGAGTTTCTTATTTTGTTTTCACAGAGGATGAGACCCTGTTCATTTCTTCAATTCCGATTTGGTATGATGGACCACGTCCTCCTGAAGGGTTGCTGTGAACATCTTCAGAAAATTGCCTTGCTCAACTGCCAACTGAGATAAACCTGGCACACAGGTTACACCCTAAAATCATTAACGACGCCCCCATTCAGCAGGAAGCAGTTTGGAGAGAAAAAACTGCGCCCATGTTCCCAAAATATTGTTTATAAATGTTCTTTTACATTTAAAGGGGGAAATGATATAGGTATGAATAATTTGCATTAGTATAGATTTTGCTTTATTGATAGCATTGATAATTGTAAAGCTTGTAGTCATGTTGGTTAGATTTTCTAGATATACAGAGATATATTTTAGATAGACATTCTTCATGTCTTTCAAAGATTACAGAATAGGACATATAATGTTTTAATAACTTAGGATTTTTCATGACAATGAGACACTTTGCTCCTGGCAGCACCAATCTACTTCAAGAGGAAGATGGGCATCGAAGAGGCACCTTATGGAGTTTGATAGCCATTTGGGCGAGAAACTGCTCTTGCCTGGACTATTGCATAAACTGAACACAGAGAACCCACAGAGAGAGGACTACTGAACTTGCCTAAGGTGAGATGATCTTTCGGGGTTCCTGATTCATGAAAGAGTCTGCGAGACATTCTGCAGGACACAACAGATAGTGACTGAACTGACTTTGAATTTTCCTGCTTTATGGAAATGTCTGCTGGATACCATGGGCCTGAAGGCTGAAGATGGATGCCCCAACGGTACAGAGGAACTTTGGGTGACTTTCCAGGCAGTGAGATGTCTCTGTCATTTCTAGAGTTTTAAAAGTTGCTTTTTTCTTGTTTGCTTATGTAGTATTGTATCTTTCTGGAGTCTTTGATGGAGTTAAGAATAGTTAGTTATAGTTATAGTTTTCTTTAGTTATGATAAAGATTATTGTAATTTTTACTTGATAACTGTTTTGTTATATGTAATTTTGCTATGTTAAGGTTAAAGCCTTCCTTTTTTTTGTTTAAACAGAAAAAGGGGAAGTGATGTGGGAGTGTCATATATCAATCTGTTGATTTCATTGTTTAAGCAATAAAGAAACTGCTAGGCCCATTTGATAGGCCCACCCTTAGGTGGGTGGAGTAAACAGAAGGGAAGGCTGGGAGGAAGAGGAAGTGAGGTCAGACTCCACAGCTCTCCTCTCGAGAGCAGAAGAGAGGCCATGCTCCGCTCTCCCAGGCAGGCGCACGCAATGAAGCAAGCCGCCAGGTCAGACATGCTGAATCTTTCCCGGTAAGACCGGTGCTCACAGATTATTAGAGATGGGTTGATTAGGATATCAGAATTAGCCAGTAAGGGCCAGAGCTAAGGGCCAAGCAGTGATGAAAAGAATACAGTGTCTATGTAATTATTTCGGGGCATAAGCTAGCCGAGCCGGGCAGGCGGCTGGGGTGTTTGGGGACGCAGCCCCGCCGCCTCATATTACTACACTATAGGGGTTCATAAATCATAACAGTTTCCCCCAAGATTTCTTGACCTAAGTATATCCCATCAATTTCCTCCTAAACACCCTATCAGCAGAAAGGGTAGAATAGCCACTCTGAAGACAATACTATCCTTCCTGAAGTTGTATTACCCTTTTTAATATACTGTGTGTTTTTATAAAGATGAGTTCTTTTGTAGATTTGAGCCATAAAAAAAAAGCAGAGTCTCTGAGTCTGTATCCTGCTAATGCCAGAAGCTGAGGTCTTCAAGGGTGATGCCTCACACAGCAATCCCCTAATATGTGCATCATGTGAGCATCAGCAGAAAAGGACACACTCACCTTCCCTTTTCACTCACTGCTAGGAAATCCTTGGATTCTTACCTCTGAGAAGGAAGAGAGGGGAAAAGGCAGAAGAATAAGCTTGAAAGGAGTGGAAAGGGCAGGCTGCTGTGAAGCAAGGAAATGCTTGACAGTGGGAGGAGGTGGCACATGGTGGCCAGCTCCAAAGCCTGAGCTTTGTGTCTTAGGACCCTAGACGACTGTCTGATTATCAGTTACACTGGCCTCTTGTATTGCTGCTTCACCTACTCCTTTTGCCTCTGGCAACATCTTACTCTCAGCTGCTGTTGTGAAACACACTTTCTCTAAGGAAACAACACACATTTACTACTGCCGAAAGGAATCCTGCCCCAGACAGGAGGAACAACAATACCAGAGTCCACCTGGAGAACAAATTGCATTTACCAGACTTCCTTACAGGAATATGGGTGAGGGGTTGCTTACAGGAGAGAAATGACTCCAAATCAGCTTTGTCATGAAAGCCTACCAAGGTAGGACTGATGGCTCGCCAAATCTGGAAACCTGAGCCACACTGTGCAGTCCACAGACAGGACAGCAGGCTGCAGTCTTTCCAGACAGATCAGCTCCTCTAGCCTCTTCCAGGCAGCTCACCTGGTCTCTGCTCCTGCTGAGCTGTTCTACTGGTTTCTTCCAGACTGCTCTGCTGGTTTGAGAATGACTCCCAGCATTCTATACTATTTATCTATTCTTGGGAGTACAGAGACTACTGGATCCATTCAGTCTGGGGCTCTTCCTGAAGTTACTCACAATTGGTTACCCCTTAAAGAGCTTTTCTGCTGGACTGAATGCTTTAACACTAGAGGACACTGTAAAGGAACTGCATAACAAGAGACAATGACAGAAATGTGCACTTGAGCCTGTCATGATCCTCATGACACTCTCCCCTTGAAGTCACATGTTGCTTGGAAATCCATATGGCCTTATAGCTTTCATGTACCTGGGGACAGAGCAGAGCAGGCCACAAAGGAGCTCCTGTCATCTTGGTTAAACATACATGTTTCTGACACATTTTGGATATAAGAGAGTATGTTGTTGTTCCCAGGTAACTAATCAGGTCATATTTACAGAACAAGACAGTTGGGGAGCAGAAGAAGGCACAGGGGTAGGGATACACTTCCCCGGGTTCACAAAACGATCCCAGGCCACAGAACACCTAAACTTGTGGAGAGGCCAATGTTTGCCAATGATACAGAATGTCCCAAGGACTTCATTTGAGGAATTTGCAGGCAGAATTGTTGTAGACATTGACTGCAATGCCACTGAGTCCATCTGAACTGGCACAGAGAGAACAGCTTTCTATATGATTCTAAAGCAGTGGTTCTCAACCTTCCTGATGGTTCAACACTTTATACAGTTACCCATGTGGTGGAACCTACAACCATAAAATTGTTTGTTGCTATTTCATGACTATAATTTGTTATTGTTATGAATTATAATGTAAATATCTGACATGCAGGATATCTGAGAAGCAACCCCAAGTGGGTCAAACTTGTTGAGAACCACTATTCTAAGCAAAGGTGACTTTCATCTGAATCGTATGTACCTGGTTTTCCTCAAGAGAACCTCAGGGAATTTGGGGTCATCTGGCACATTCAACACTACAGTCCACTTCAAAGTTCCACATCCCTAATCAAATACATATTTGATGCTGCCTATTTGTGCTCATGGCAACGTCACAACAAATTTTAAGAGCCAGAAGTACAATGGTTGTTTCAGAAAAAGCCAATATTTTTCTGGGTACTTCCAACAGTCTCCAGTTCAAATATTTTCTAAAACCCACCTGGTTACCTACCCTTAAGTTCTCATTGCAAGACACAGTGAAAATGTGTACTTGAGAAAAATATAGTTTCCTTTCCTTGTTTCTGTGAGATGTGTGAATATTTAATTTATGTAAGGGCTTATTTATTCCTAACCAAATGTAAGTGGAAATGATTTAAGAGAGTTGGCACATTAAATAAGTACTTGCAGCCACATTTAGGAACTATCTAGTATGTATTATGTATGTGCTACTAAACAAACATATAAATGGAGAGACAGATCGTAAACTTGTCCTTCTAAGTGTTAAATCATATATAAATACATACACAAAAGCCAATGGTACACTAGCACTCCTTTACACACACACACACACACACAATGAATATCTGTAAAAAAACCTACACAGATTTCCTTGGATGCTAATATGAAATTTTCTGTAATCTGTAGACTATATATTAGGTGAGGGACTAAGGCTGTATTTGAATGTCTTCTAAGCCCATCTGAGGATATGAAATACTCTGTATTTGGACAGTGGGATTTCTTCCATTAGAGGCTCATGCTAGTGCTGTAGACAATATGAATCCCTTTAGAAAAAGAGGGCATACATGGCCAGTGACTGTAGACAGCACAGGATCTGATGTGGTAAGGAAATAGTATGGAAGGGTAGGGCATATGGAGAAGGGAAGGCTTTAGAAGGAGCATTGACGGGTTCAAGAACGGAAAAGAAATGGATTGAAGATGACCAGCTGGGGAAAGGGGACAGAAACAGAGAACAGAACCTGGTATATCCAATGTGGCGACTTCTGTATCTCAATTTCTGCAATGAATGTTCAAGTTGCCTTCAACAAATCCTGCCAGAAAGTATGTCCATGCCAGTAGGGACTCAAGAATAGGGTTCCATTTAGATGAGATCTCTCCTACAATGTCATAGAACAAAAGTACCCCTTTTTTCACCAGAAAAGGCTTCCAAGAACAAGGAATATGGGATTGATACCCACACAAGGTAAAGCTATAAAAGGAAAAAGTTTGCGCCAAGGAGGAGTCTATCAAAAGAAGCTTAGCATTCTAACCCATCCTCGGAGAGCCAGCCTCCCAGGTGTCTTAAGACTCCAGAGTTAAGTCCACCCTGACCATCTTCACAGAAGCTGCCTGAAGCAAGGTTTCTGGAATATGATTCATGATCAATGTCAAGTATATAGGTCAGGAGTGAAGGTTCATCGTGGAAGTATGAGTACCTGGGGTCTCAGAGGAGAGGCCTAGGATCTCAGGGATGGTGAAGTTCCAACATCACAACTATGAAAGGAAAACATTGACTGAATTCTCCAGCGGTAGAAAGAGAGGCTTTTCCCAGGCGCGGCAGGGGGAGGAGGGTCATCCAGACAGAAATAGGAAAAGGAGCTGAGATCAGGTTCAGGGTGGGACAAAGTCAACACAGTTTGTAGCGAATTGTCCTCTTTGGCCTAAACACTGAGCAACCAGCGCTCTGACCCCGACTGTGGAGGAGTAAGAGAATTTTAGCTTCTTCTTCAGTTATGTCATGCATTTAGGGCTATAACTGAGGTCACTGTCACTACAATGAAGCCTGGTTTGGACTAGAGAGATGACACAGTGCTTAACAGTACTTGGTGCTCTTGCTGAAGACCCAGGTTCAGTTACTGTTACCAACATGGTGGGTCACAGCAATCTAGAGCCCCATTTGCAGGGTATCCACTAACTTCTTCTGAGGTCCACGGACATTAGAAAGGAATGTAGTACACATACAAAAAGGCAGCCCAAACAGTCACACAAATAAACTAACAGAAATAGATCTAAGAACAATGGCAACCTGGGAATGTGGGAATTCGCAGTTTAAGAGAGGGTTAGAGTAGTGTCTGGAACCTCTATTCTCAGAAATACTTTCAATAAGGAAGAATTCGGTTGACTAAAGATAATAAGACTTTGACAAAGTAAGGCCAGGCTTTGCAGACTTCTGTTGGGTGTGCACAAGGATGTGGATGCAGAGCAGACATCGGCAGTGCTAGGCTATGTGGGAAGGCTCAACTGACTGAGTGTGAGCTTTGCTAAACCTGCAGCAGGCAGACACAAATCATAAGTTCAGAGTCCATGCCCAGTCTCAAAGAACTCAGGAAAGTCTGGATGTCAGGCTTCTTTCCTCAATGACCTCAAGATTGATAGCAGTGACACAAAAGAACACTGTGTCATAAAATTGGAGGAACATTCCAGTGAGTCTGAGGTGATAGACATGGCTGCATAGACAGGACTGTGAGGGAGAGCAGGGGGAGCGGGACACATCCTGAGAGAGAGAGAGAGGAAGCTGAGAATGTTCAGGAGTAGGATGGAGAAAGGGCTGCACCCTCATGGAGTGAAGGGAGGTAAGGAATGTGTCAGGACGCATTGGGAGACAAATATCAAGACTCAGAAGTGTGATGTCAGAAGCATGAAATGAGCCAAGGAGTGGGAAATAAGGTCTGAGCCCAGAGCTTGCTCAGGCCATGAGCTTGATGCTTATCCCACAAACATGAGGTCTAGGAACATTAGGAATATTAGGGAAATATTCTCCCAGCCCTGGAATCACAAGCTGAAAGCATAAAGTCCCAGTGCTTCTGGACTGACCCCAGGTTACCTGTGCTCCTGGCCACTTCCTCTTTCCATTATGTTCCATTGCTACATCTACTATGGCAGGGCTCTTTGGTCCTGACAGGATTTACACTCATGGTCTCTCCAGTCATCCACGAACAGTTCATCATACAGAAAATGAACACATTGCAGGGCAGTGGTGGCACATGCATTTAATCCCAGCACTCAGGAGGCAGAGTCAGGCTGATTTTTGTGAGTTCAAGGCCAGTCTGTTCTACAAGACCTAGTTCCATTACAGGTACCAAAAGCTACATAAAAAGCCTATGTCAAAAATACATAAAAAAGAAAAAGAAAAGAAAATGAACACAACACATGCACACACACACACAAAAACACACAAACACACATACACACATGCACACACACTGGCTGTGGAAGGTATTGGAACCCTGGGTCCCAGAGTGGGTGATGGGAAACCAAAAGTTGCAGATTTAGAACAGTAGAAGAACACTGAGCTATCCCCAGGGAAATGTATTATCTGGGAGTTAATTGGGACACCTGCCATCATCCTGGCTCTGACCACAAAGCACCTCCATGTCCTCTTTCATGCTCAGATGGACATCCATGCGTCTGCTCTCACTTAACTGTGCAGACTCAATGGCCTGAATGTAGTCAACAAAGCATTTGTCTCCGCAAAGCATGTCCTTTGGTCCTCTGCCATTGTCATTTGGGTCGAGGGGTTTTGTCCTTAGTAGAATCTGCCCCTCTAGACATGTCTGTTTCTGGTGTCAGCATTTCTGCTACAGGTTACAAATATATTTACTATCCCTAGATGAAGAGACTGCCTTTCTTTGACAAGGAACTGATGCTTCCATGAGCGAGAATAAGCCTTCATGAACTAACAATGCCGTTCATGAACACGGATGGGGGATCTGTTCTCTGGTCATTCCCACTGTTATCAGGAATTTAATTGCAATTCTAATTTTCATATATAAACTCAGGTCTAATATTTTATTTTTCTATAAGAAACAGTCAACAATGTTGTGCATGGTGTCTCATACCTATAATCCCAGCATTAAGACAGCAAATGCAACAATACCACGACATATTTGAGGCTCTGCTGGTCAATGTAGGAAATTCCAGGTCTGAAAGCAATCCATAATGAGATCTTTTCTCAAACAAACAAACAGAATTTAAAAATCCTTGTGTAATATAAATGAATACAATACAGATAAACTACATTCTTGACTGTCTTGCCGGCTAGTTTTATGTCAGCCTGACACAAGCTAGAGTTATTTTGGAAAAGGAAACTTGAACTGAGAGAGTACCCTCACCAGATTGGCCTATAGTACATTATCTTTCCTTTTAATGAAATAAAATAAAATATGCTAAAAAGGTTTATCACATCGAAGTTGGACAAGCAAACTAAGAGAAGGAAAAGAGCCCAGGAGTCAGATACCATTGGTTCTCACACTCAGGAGTCCCATAAAAAGACTAAACTGAAAGCTATAGTTTATATGTAGAGGACTAGCAGAGACACTGTAGGCCCTGAGCTTGCTGTCGCAGTCTCTGAGAGTTCCTATGAGCTGTGCTCAGTCCACTTAGAGGGACTTCTTATCCTGGTGTCCTCCATCCCCTCTGGCTCTCACACCCCTCCTACCTCCTCTTCCATGGTGTTCCCTGAGCTCTGACGGGAGGGATTTGGTGGAGACATCCTATTAGTGCTGAGTATGAGGGACAATGAATTGGTAAAATCACTTTGATTGGGCTATTTACAGTACTACAGAAGTCAGCAGCTTCCATGCTGACGAGAGCTCTGAAAGTATTATCCTAGTGTGAGACTGTCATTCAGGTAAGGTACTCAGATTGGGAGCAATGTCTGCCACTCTGAAGTGCATGTGTGGACCTCAGCATGGTGCTTCATGCATCCACCAATACCCACACTGCATGAGCTCTGTGTCCCACAGCATATGACCTGATCTGTGTTCCATTAGGGCACTTCCGGTTGTAGGCTGACTCCCAAAGCTCGGGGGGTTACCTGAGCAGGGCTCCTGCAACAGAACTGGCTGACTTTCAATGCTTCCTCTGCCTTGTCCTTCTATCTAGCTGCTCTAGGTGTGAGAACTGCCAGTAACTCTGCCAGGAAGTCATCTCTTTGACACACTTGGTACAGTTGATTTTGTGGCTTACTATATGTTTTATTATATCCAAGAAAATGATTAGGCCGAACTCCGTTGCAAATATTAAGTGCCTCTCCCAAGCACAAGCCAAAGACAAACATCGTAAGGTGTAATAAGCTGCAGCAACAGGGCTGAATCCATAGGCCCATCCTCCACCAGTGTTGAATGGAAGGAGGTGCAAGGAAGAAAAGGTCCAAGCCAGAAAACGGAAGCTAATATAAAATCTATCTAGGTGGTGAGTTACTAGGCTTTGTGGAAGACATCAAGAGCTTTGAGGATGTGCTACCCAGGGGAAGGAAACTGTAGTTGCTGGTACACTGGTTTGTGAAGCTGAAGTAAAAGGATGCCAAAATTCTGCAAGTAATTCATGAACCCGGACGGTATCCCGGTCCTGTGCCATTGATGTTATCCCCATTCATGGTTTTGGAAGCTGTGAATGAAGCATTTCATTCAGGGTCCCAAGATATGTAGAGCTCAGTCTTTGGGATTTCGCTTCCTATTAGACAAAGCTGACACTGCCCATCCCATTTTCTTTTTCTATGCTGCTTCTTTCTTTGCCGTCTACTCTCTTCTTCCTCTGAAGTTATAATCCAGAGGTCTCCTAGAAAGTGCTTGGTAGTCAGGGAGAGGGGGAAACTGTTCTGAGGCCCAAGTATAAATGTCAAGTATCATCCCATGAATCCATGTCATCAGAAAGACCCAGCTTCCTGCACTGGCATACTGCAGACTCAGGGTCTCTGTCTCTTCATCTACTCTGCCAAATCTACAAACAGTCAAGTAATCAACTTGTATAAACACACAAAATAAGGCATATGACACCTTTTCGGAAAAATAATCGGTGCCTGAGCTAACCAGGGAGGGAAATGGGGAAGGGTCATGACTCCTCTTCCTAACAGATTCTCTAGGGTTTTCCCAGTTCTTGGAAGATTTAGCTCATTTTTTAGATATAGTTTAGGTTTTATTTATGGGTATGTGTGTGTGCTTTCACGTGTAAGTATTTGTACATGTGTGTGGGTGTCTGCAGTGTCCAGACAAGGACACTGGATACCCTGGAGCTAGAGTAATAGGTGATTGTCAGCTTTCTTATGTGGGCTCCGGGAGCCGAACTCGGGTCCTTTATTAGAGCAGCAAGGGCTCTTGATCACTGAACCATCTATCTATCCAGTCCCCCATTGTGCGTTTTTAGAAAAACTTTGTTGTAATTGATTTAAAGACTTCCATCTTTGCAGTTACTCAAAAGAAACCTCTTTCAAAAATCTAATGATTCACAGAGATTCCCAGAGTAAAAACATGAAATGATTCAAAGACATCTGCAGCCAGGCACTGGGTTGAGCTCTGGGAGTCCCCCCGAGGAAGGGAGAAGGGATTGTATGAGCCATGGGTTTCAAGGTCATGATGGAGGAACCAAAGGCACAGCTGATCTAAGCTCGTGGGACCACATGTGCTCTGGACCCACAGTTAGGGAGCTTGCATGGACCCGATGTAGGCCCTCTGCATGTGTGGGACTATTGTGTAGCTTGCTCTGTTTGTAAGGTTCTTAGCTATGAGATCAGGACCTGTCCCTGGTGCTTAGCTGACTTTCTGGAACCTATTCGCCATGCTGGATTACCTTACCCAGCCTTTATACAGGGTGAAGAGCTTGGTCCTCCCTCAACTTGATGTGCCCTGCTATGTTCAAGTCCAGGGGAGGCCCGCACCTTTCGGGATGGAGAACTAGGAACAGTGGGTAGAAGGGAAGGGGCATAGATGGGAGTCAGGGAGGGTGAGAGGTTGAAAGGAGAGGAAGGAAAAAAAACTGTGATCCTTATGTAAAATAAAGGGAAATGTTAATTTCAAAAGAGATTTTAGCCTCTTCCCCTGTATAAAGGACTGCAAGCCGTAATAAAGACATTAATGCTAAAAAAAAATAATAGAGAGAAAGAAAAAACTTAAATGATTCCCTATTCTATATCTGTAAACGGATTTAGCCATTCATTTTATATCTACATTGTGTATACAGTGTAAAAGGATATGACTACTGATCCCAAAAATTCTAAGAGCAAGGAAAACCCTAAGGAATCGGTCAGGAAGAATGGACTGAACCTCCCCAACTTCCAAGCTTGACTAACTCTGACACGTATTCTTTTGTGGAAAACGTGTCACATGCTATATGTCATAGGCCAAGTATTATTCTAAATATTGCCTGAATATTTATGTGTTTACATTCAGTCAAACAGGAGTAAGGGACTGACCAAATCAATACCTCGGTGTTAAGAGCTGATGCAAATATTACACCTGGAATTTAACAGAAATTATTAGATATCTGAGGTGGTTATAATCATTATTATTATTTTGGCTTTTTGAAACATGATTTCTTTGTGTAACAGTCCTAGATGTCCTGGAACTAGCTCTTTTTTTTCTTTTTTTTTTTTTTTTGTTTTGTATTGTTTTGTTTTTTTGACACCGGGTTTCTCCGTAGCTTTGAAGCCTGTCCTGGAACTAGCTTTTGTAGCCCAGGCTAGCCTAGAACTCACAGAGATCTCTTTGTCTCAGCCACTATTGCCAGGCCGTGTAACAACTTCTTAAGCAGATCATTTTTCTTTTGGATGAACACACCGTTTGTTTTAATTGGACAGTGTCGTTAGCTAGAATTCTATTCCAACCCAGTCCCAAAACCTTGATGTTATACTTGAAAAGCAATGTCTGGCTAGCATTCAGTGTGCTAACAGGCACTCCTGAACTAGCAGCCACTAAAGCTGACCATGTCCACTTAGTTCTAAACCCATTCTCTGAGCCGCTAGTGCTCGGTGGCGGGTGAGGGTCACAGAAATTTTTACATGTTCACTCGAGCATCCTGGAGTCAAGCGTGTGCCTCTGTCCCATGCTCCATTCCAAATGATCTTGCACTTCCACACAATCTACCCATCATCTCCTCCCTAAAACCTAGGAGGAACGGGCAGCATGCTAATACACATTAAAGCTCATTCTGGAAGAATGCCCTAGGAAAAAGATGTAACTCCCTGCTACCTTTTCACACCCCCATCAGTCTCCCTCAGGTTCTCCTCATTTGGGCCACAACCATCATTTGTGAGCTAAAACAGACAGCACTTACCTCAGCAAGTGGGCACAAGGGCCAGTGCAGTCAGTCAGGATAGCAGTGAGTGACGGGCTCACGAGTGTACAGCTTCTTCATGCAAGCGAGTGCCTGGACGTCGTGCGTGAGGACCCTGGAGAACTGGGGAGCATGCGAGGACCTGCGCATTGACGCATTGACGTCATCCTTTGCTTCCATCCTCTCGTTGTTTGGTCGGTAGCCCTGCCGAGATTCTAGACCTCGAGGTCAGTCATTCCCGGAACCCGAGTGCTGTTCGAGGTCCATAGTTGTAGTTATGGCCAAGAAGCTTTATTATGAGCATAAATATTTTACTCGGAAAGATTATGAGGAGGAAATAGTTTGTGAGAACGGAGTTGTGGCCTCCACATCAGCTGCGGCCATGGAGGCAGATGGTGGCCATAGCCACCCGGATTCTTCTTTGGAGCTTGACCTGGAAGAATTGAACACCTCACAGGCTGGTGTGGCAAGGATTCCTCAGCGGCTCCAGGGTCATCAAAACCTCTTCCATTTCACACCGCGCCAGATCAGAAAATTGGAACGCGTCTTTAAAAAATCCCAGGACCCAGATTTGACTGCCAGGTATGTGGTTTGGACAAGAGCTCCCCAACCTCCCTGGCCTCTGGCTCATGTTGAGGTGCCTTTGGTTCTTTGAGGCCCTGTATTCCTTATCATCCCTCTCCAAGTCACAGGGGTCTTCTCCTTTGGTGGTGGGCACAGGAGGATGCCCCGTGTGGTGCCCAAGCTCAGTACCAACAGGTAGTGCTGGCGTGAAGCAAATGTCCATAGTCAACATCTCTCATTCCGAGTCATATTTAAATTTCTGTGAAATATAGAGACCAGAGTTTGTGGACCCAAACAACTTACTAGCATCAAGTTCACGAGTGCTAGGAGTTTATAGTTTCTTGTGTGACCTCCTCATCTTTTCAGGGACTGTGTACCTAGCCATCAACTCCTTTTGGTTTCTCTTTCCCCTACCCTAGTGCTGTTTTTAATTTAGCATACTTTGCTCAGCATAGACTTTGACATTTATTTTTAATTTTCAATAGTTGGTTAAAATTGTTTGTCTCTATCATTTAGAAACTTTTGCAGGAGATGAATTCATTTCAAAAGTGAGACTGCCTCTGAGAATAAATGTTAATGCCAGCTGTGAGGGAGGACGGTGATATTTTAAAAGGCATAGAATTCATGTATGACATTGTATTGCATGTAAAACCCTGCATGATAAACATCCATGGTTGTCTTTACACAGGAAAGAACTTGCAAGAGCTCTGAAAGTGCCTGAAGCGAAACTGAAGGTCAGTGAATCCAAACAAAGCAATTGGACAGACAATCTATAGCCTTCCTTAGGCATTAGCTAGCCTTGTCCTAGGCACTTTGAAATGAATGGATTCCATTTTATTTTTTTTTCCCTGTTTGAATGTTGGTTTTTGGCACAGGGTTTCTCTGTGTAACCCTTGCTGTCCTTGAACTCATGGTTCTTTTGCCTCCACCTCCACCCCCCAAGTGCTGAGATTACAGCACTTGACAAACTGAGCGGTCTTTAAATCGATTTTAACCTTAAATGAAACAGCTCTACATAAAAGGGACATCAGCTCTAGGTGGACAACATTCATAGCACATGGTTTTCATTGTGATGCAGTTTTGGACCCCCAGCTGGCCACACACTTAGCCTCCTATGGAAATACTCCTTGCCCCTTTCATTCTTTAATTGTCCCCGTCTTTCTATTTTGTGTCTTGGATATCATGGTTAAAAATGCTACACTGCATAAAGAAAAAAAATGATCCTAAATAGGGACGATGGTAATTAATAGTGACAACCCTTAATGTTAATTTTTCTGGGATTCTGTGTGAGGCTAGGCAAACACATTGCCAAATAGTTATATTAGGGTTGAGAGGAGGCATGGAGTGATAGGAATGGAGGAACAACACTTACAACACAGAGATTAATATTGTGCAGGGCAGGATTCTGGAAATCTCGCTGAAGCAGAGATAGTATTCTTCATCCTGATGCTGGAGAACTTTGTATAACATGAAAGAATATGCTGGTCAGATTTACCATGGGTGGAAATCCCCACTGAAGTGTATATACTGCGGGAAAAAGACAAAATCATGGTCCTGTTTGCAGAGGTTGACACACAGCCGGGGCTTGCTTTTGTGAGCTGAGTAGGAAGTCCCATGTTAGATGCCTTAAAGTGACTTCTCTCTCGGCTCTGGGTGTGGAAGCCAATGCTAAAACAATCTTGTCTCCCTCTGATTTTAGGTGTGGTTCGCCAACCGAAGAGCCAAAGAGAGGAGGGAAACACTCGTACTGTTAGGAAACACACCTCCTGTTGAAGACATCATCATACTTAGGGACTTTAAGGAAGATTCTTCCTAGAATGGCATCATCCTTCATTCAGGAGCCAAATGGCTAATTGGTGACCCGTGTGCCCATTGCCAAGATTAACTAAAATTGTACACTCATGTTAACAATAAACACATAAGCTCCGCATGCTTTCTGGTATTTTGTAGGATAAGATGCACACTTTTCAGGAAATCCCATTTAAACAGAATGACAAAGTTTAGTTACATAGATTAGCATTTTAAGTCATGAGTGTTGCATGCATAGATGAATATTCCCAATACATGGTGATTGGGGGAAAGTTGGTCACATGAGCCTTCTTGATTCAGGCTTAGTAGATCCTCTGAGCAAGTGATTCAGAAGTAATCCTGCAAACAAGAAATCTAAGGAGAAGTTGGCACAGACGATATTGATGGTGATGAAAACTTTTATTTGGGGGATTGTACCAATACTTTTTTATTCTTAAAGAAATTAGATTTTTTGTCATACCTGTTTATGGTTTTCCTTCCTCCCAGTTCCTCCCCACTTACCCTCCCATCTGGATACATTCCCCTTTTTGTCCTTCAGCTCACATAGGTGGAAGCCGCACACAGGCCTTCCTGGACCTGCTGAAGACATTCATGGGCAGGAGACGGTCACTGTGATGAGCAAATGTGTGGTGGAGAAATTGGAGGGAATGTATCAGAATGATTCATGTGCTGTAGAAAGAGGGAGAACACAAGGAACAAAGGGGGTGAGGAGCAGACTACTGTGGGCGACCTGCTAACCACCCAGGGTTGAGGTGGTACCCAGACCTGGCCGGGCTGCTACCAAGGTTCTGTGGGACCATGGTCCTACTGCGGGCAGGGACTGTGTGGACATGCATGGGTTGTGCCATCATCAAAGACCACTGGACACCCTGTGTCTTTATTTTCACCTGTTGGTGGAACATGCCACTTCAGGGGATGTACTGATCTGAGTGTCCTGCACTGCCACCGGTGCCATTGTGACATCAGGGACTGAGATGCTGCTGAAGGACATGTCTGAGAGAGTGGCCAGGGTCTCTGTGTTGATGTCCATGGCTCCTGCTACCACTGAAGGCTATGTGTATGCCTGGCGTCTGGGCTACCACCTGAGGCCATGTTGGTGTCCTGGGTCACGCTGCTGATGGAACCATGCCAATTTGACTACCTCTGCTTCTACCTAGGTTCTTAGTGGCATCCACTTGGGCCTCCTGCCGAGGACCACTCTGGGTCCACGTCAGAACTGCAGCCAGGGTCTGTGTTGAGATCCATGTCCTGTGTTGTCACCAAAGGCCACAGGGATGCTCAGGGCCTGGGCTGCAATCTGGGACCTTGTTGGTGTGCAAGCTTCCAGAGCCATGCTGATCTGAGTAATCTGTGCTCCCACCCAGGGCCTTGGTGTCATACACGTCCAAGTAGCTGCTTAGTGCCATGTGTGTGTCTGTGTCCCTATGGCAGGCAGGGTCTGAGTTGATATCCATGGCTCCTGTTACCACCAAGGGCCATGAAGTAGTCTGGGGTCTGGTCCTCCATCTGAGTCCATGATGGTTTCCCAGGGTGAAGTTGCTGCCAGCGACTGATCTGAGTGACCTTTGTCACCACCTGGGGCTCTGGTGATGTCAAGGCCTAAGCTTCAGCCTAGGGATATCTCTGGGTCCGTGGTCCTACAGCAGCCAGGGTCTGAGTCAATGTTCAAATCTTCCTTTTGTATGTTCACGGGAGTCTGGTGTTATTATGTTGTTTTTCAGATTGTTGGAGGAAATCTTGCATTGACGCCTGCCCATCTCTTCCTTCAAATGCTGTTAGGAGAGTCTTGGTGGCTTGGTCCTATCTTTGCTATGGCTGCCTGTGTACTTGGGTGTTTTTCTTGGTCTGCTCTCTCTTAGGTCCCGTCAGTACTGGAGTCTCTCAGATCCTCTTCACCCTGTAGTATGCTGTGGTGGTGGATCTAAGGACCCCGCAGATGGAAAGAAGTGCTGGGGGGGAGGGCAAGCTGTGATGGGGTGAGCAGAGAAAGGTAGTAGCCAGAGAGTAGCCTTGCTGGATGGTCAGAAAGTTTAGGGGATTGTCGGGACCCTGTGCTCCATTCCCAGAGCAACTGCTTAGCCAGTCTGTCACTCACTTACCCCTCCTGAGAGATGGAACTTCTGGTACAGGATAGGCCAGGGACCTGGCAGACAAAAGGGCATGCTTGCTGGGTGCAACCTCAGAGGAACAAAGAAACTCCTGCAGTAGTTGTCCTCACCACTTTTTCCCCAGACCCTCAGCCCTGAAGCAGGCTGAGTTGGGGGGTCCTATGACCCCTCAGATGGTAAGGGGTGCATGGGGGCAAGATGGGAAGGGATTAGAAGAGAAAGGCAGTAGCCAGAGAGAAGCCCTGCTGAATGGTGAGAAAGTTTAGGGGATAGGGGGGTGCCTGTGCTCCATTCCCCGGGTATGGACCTGTCTGTCAGGCACTCACTTCTGATATCTCAGTCTTGTAAAGAGACAGGTCATACAAAAACTAAATGTAGAAATGCTGGTGCTAAATGACATCATGATCCAAAAGGACTTAATAGATATTTACAGAATATTTCACCCAAGCAACAAAGGATGTACTTTATTTTGTGAGGATATATATACCTTCTTTTGGGAGAACCTAGTGGAACTGTCTCCAAAACTAACCACATATTTGTACACAGAGTATCAACAGATGCAAGAAAATTGAAATAACTTCCTGCCTTTTATCTGAATTCCTGGGCTGGTTCAGCGTGGCTCTTGGGTTTCATCATGCATGACCTTCTATGATAACATAGAGCAAAGACATCATGACAGAGCCCAGAAGCAGCAGGATTACGGATCCAGACATGGCCTTCTGCATCGTCTCTGGCTCAGATGTCACCATGGCACCTGTGGCAGCTCAGGTCACCCAGATCAGTATGACCCCAACAGCAGCATGGCTCTCTGACGCCAACATGTTTTGAGATAGCTAAACAGACCCTAGGCATCATCACGACCCTTGGTGGCAACAGAAGCCATGGGCATTGACTCAGACCCTGGCTGCTGTAGGGCCACGGACCCAGAGATAGCCCTGGGCTGCAGCTTAGGCCTTGACACCAACACATCCCCAGGTGGTAGCCAAGATGCCAGGCATATGTATGGCTTTCAGTGATAGCAGGAGCCATGGACATCAACACAGAGAGCCTGGCCACTCTCACAGACATGTCCTTCAGCAGCATCTCAGTCCCTGATGTCACAATGGCACAATGGCCGGGTCTGGGTACCACCTTGACCCTGGGTGGTTAACAGGTTGCCCACGGCACCCTGCTCCTCACGCCCTTTGCTCCTTCTGTTCTGCCTCTTTCTACAGCACATGAACCGTTCTGATTCGTTCTTTCCAATTTCTCGACCACACTTTTGCTCATCGCAGTGACCATCTCCTGCCCATGAATGTCTTCAGCAGGTCCAGGAAGGCCTGTGGGCAGCTTCCACGTACCTGAGCTCAGGGGCAGAAAGGGGAATGTATACAAATGGGAGAATATGTGGGGAAGACCTGGGAGAAGTAGGGGAAAGGGAAACCATAATCAGGCATGACAAAAAAATTCTAATTTCTTTAAGAATTAAAATAGTATTGGTACAATCCCCCAAATAAAAGTTATCATCACCATCAAAATGGTCTGTGCCACCTTCTCCTTAGCTTTCTTGTTTGCAGGATTACTTCTGAATCACTTGCTCAGAGGATCTACTAAGCCTGAACCAAGAAGGCTTATGTGATCCACTGTCTTCCAATCACCATGTATTTTTTATATGGTGAATATTTATCTATGCAAGCAACACCCATGACTTAAAATGCTAATCTATGTAACTAAACTTTGTCATTCTGTTTAAATGGGATTTCCTGAAAAGTGTGCATCTTATCCTACAAAATACCAGAAAGCATGCGGAGCTTATGTGTTTATTGTTAACATGAGTGTTGAATTTTAGTAAATCTCGGCAATGGACACATGGGTCACCAATTAGCCATTCGGCTCCTGAATGAAGGATGATGCCATTCTAGGAAAAATCTTCCTCAGTTTCCCACAGCATGATGATGTCTTCAATAGGAGGTGTTGTCTCTATCAGTACACGTTTTTCCTTCTTGTCTTTCGCTCTCCGTTTGTTGAACCACACCTAAAATCAGAGGGAGACAAGATTGTTTTAGCATTGGCTTCCACACCCAGAGTCAATAGAGAGACATCACTTTAAGACACCTAACATGGGACTTCCTACTCAGCTCACAAAAGCAAGCCCCGGCTGTGTGTCAACCTCTGCAAACAGGGCCATGATTTTGTCATTTTCCCGCAGTATATACACTTCAGTGGGGACTTCCACCCATGGTAAATCTGACCAGCATATTCTTTCATGTTATACAAAGTTCTCCATCATGAGGATGAAGAATATTATCTCTGCTTCAGCGAGAATTCCAGAATCCTGCCCTGCACAATACTAATCTCTGTGTTATAAGTGTTATTCTTCCATACCTATTAGTCCATGCCTCCTCTCAAACCTAATATAACTATTTGGCAATGTGTTTGCCTAGCCACACACAGAATCCCAGAAAAATTAACATTAAGGGATGTCACTATTAATTACCATCGTCCCAAGTTATGATCCTTTTTTTCTTTATACAGTGTAGCACTTTTAACTCTGATATTCCAGACACAAAATAGAAAGACGGGGACAATTAAAGAATGAAAGGGGCAAGGAGTATTTCCATAGGAGGCTAAGTGTGTGGCCAGCTGGGGGTCCAAAACTGCATCACAATGAAAACCATGTGCTATGAATGTTGTCCACCTAGAGCTGATGTCCCTTTTATGTAGAGCTGTTTCAATTAAGGTTAAAATCGATTTAAAGACCGCTCAGTTTGTCAAGTGCTGTAATCTCAGCACTTGGGGGGGTGGAGGTGGATTCAAAAGAACCATGAGTTCAAGGACAGCAAGGGTTACACAGAGAAACCCTGTGCCAAGAAACCAGCATTCAAACAGGGAAAAAAGGAAATGAAATCGATTCATTGAAAAGTGCCTAGGATACGGCTAGCTAATGCCTAAGGAAGGCTATAGATTGTCTGTCCAATTGCTTTGTTTGGATTCACTGACCTTCAGTTTTGCTTCTGGCACTTTCAAAGCTCTTGCAAGTTCTTTCCTGTGTAAAGACAATCATGGATGTTTATCATGCAGGGTTTTACATGCAATAGAACGTCATACATGAATTCTATGCCTTTTAAAATATCACTGTCCTTTCTCACACTTGGCATTAACATTCATTCTCAGAGGCATTCGTACTTTTGAAATGAATTCATCTCCTGCAAAAGTTTCTAAATGATAGAGACAAATAATTTTAACAAAGTATCAAAAATTAAAATAAATATCAAAGTCTCTGCTGAGCAAAGTATGCTAATTTGAAAACAGTACTAGGGGCCAGGTGGTGCTGGTACACGCCTTCAATCCCAGCACTTGGGATGCAGAGGCAGCAGATCACTGTGGGTGTGAGACCAGACTGGTCTACAGAATGTAGTTCCTAGATAGACTCCAAAATCTACAGAAAAAACATGTCTCAAAGCCCCCCCCCCGCATCAAAAAAACAAAGAAAACTAAAGAAAACAAAAAACAGAACAAAAAGCCAGCACTAGGGGAGGGGAAAGAGAAACCAAAAGGAGTTGGTGGCTAGGTACACAGTCCCTGAAAAGATGAGGAGACTACTGGTGAGGAGGTCACTCAACAAACTATGAACCCCTAGCTCTCTTGAACTTGATGCTAGTAAGTTGTTTGGGTCCACAAACTCTGGTCTCTATATTTCACAGAAATTAAAATATGACCTGGAATGAGAGGTGTTGACTATGGACATTTGCTTCATGTCAGCACTACCTGTTGGTACTGAGCTCGGCCCCACACCTGGCATCCTCCTGTGCCCACCACCAAAGGAGAAGACCCCTGTGACTTGGAGAGGGACGACAAGGAATACAGGGCCTCAAAAACCAAAGGCACCTCAATATGAGCCAGAGGCCAGGGATGTTGGGGAGCTCTTGGGCCAAACCACATACCTGGCCGCCAAATTTGGGTACTGCCATATTTTAAAGAATCTTTCCATTTCCCTGATCTGGCGCTTTGTGAAACGGAAGAGGTTTTGATGACCCCGTTGCCTCCGACGAATCCTTGCCACACCAGCCTCTGAGGTGTTCAGTTCTTCCAGGTCAAGCTCCAAAGAAGAATCCGGGTGGCTATGGCCACCATCTGCCTCCATGGCCGCAGCTGATGTGGAAGCCACAACTCCGTTCTCACAAACTATTTCCTCTTCATAATCTTTCGGACTATAACATTTACGCTCATAATAAAACTTCTTGGCCATAACTACAACTGTGGACCTCAAGAAGAACTAGGGTCCCGGGAATGACTGACCTCGAGGTCTAGAATCTCGGCACTGATACTGAGTAAACAATGAGAGTACAGGAGAAAAGGGTGACGTCAATGCGTCAATGCACAGGTCCGCGCATGCTCCCCAGTTCTCCCGGGTCTTCAGGCACAATGTCCAAGCTCTTGCTTGCAGGAAGGAGCTGAGGACATGCTCGCCTGCCACTCACTGCTGTCCTGACTGACTGCGCTGGCCCTTCTGCCCACTTGCTGAGGTAAGTGCTGTATGTTTTAGCTCACAAAGGATGGGTGTGGCCCAAACGAGGTGGACCTGAGGGAGACTGATGGGGGTGTGAAAAGGTAGCATGGAGTGTAATATTGCTCCTAGGGCATGCTTCCAGAATGTGCTTTAATGCGTGTCCACATGCTGCCAGTTCCTTCTAGGTTTTAGGGAAGAGATGATGGGTGGATTGTGTGGAAGTGCAAGATCATTTGGAATGGAGCATGGGAGAGAGGCACACGCTTGACTCCAGGATGCTCGAGTGAACATGTAAAAATTTCTGTGACTCTCACCCGCCACCCAGCACTAGCGGCTCAGAGAATGGGTTTAGAACTAAGTGGACATGGTCAGCTTTAGTGGCTGCTAGTTCAGGAGTGCCTGTTAGCACACTGAATGCTAGCCCGACATTGCTTTTCAAGTACAACATCAAGGTTTTGGGAATGGGTTGGAATAGAATTCTAGCTAAAGACACTGTCCAATTAAAACAAATGGTGTGCTCATCCAAAACAAAAATAATCTGCTTAAGAAGTAATTACATCACCGGGCAATAGTGGCTGAGAAAAGCAGATCTCTGTGAGTTCTAGGCTAGCCTGGCTATAAGAGCTGGTTCCAGGACAGGCTTCAAAGCTAAGGAAAAAGCCTCCCCCTCCCCCCCCACTCTATTACCCCTCCCTCTCGAGAATGAAGAGCAGTGCAGATTCCCTGCACTGTGGGAAGTCCAAGGTCCTCCCACTTCTATCCAGGACCAGGAAGGTGAGCATCCAAACAGGCTAGGCTCCCACAAAGCCAGTTTATGTATTAGGATCAAAACCTAGTGCCATTGTCCTTGGCTTCTCATCAGCCTTCATTGTCCGCCACGTTCAGAAAGTCCGGTTTCATCCCATGCTTATTCAGTCCCAGTCCCGCTGGCCTTGGTGAGCTCCGAATAGATCAGTTCCACTGTCACAGTGGGTGGGTGCACCCCTCGTGGTACTGAATTCCTTGCTCATGTTCTCCTTCCTTCTGCTCCTCATTTGGATCTTAAGAGCTCAGTCCCGTGCTCCAATTTGGGTCTCTGTCTCAATCTCGATCCATCGCCAGATGAAGGTTCTAAGGTGATATACAAGATATTCATCAGTATGGCTATAGGATAGGGTCATTTCAGGTTCTCTCTCCTCAGTTACTCAAGGTACTAGCTGGGGACATCTCCCTGGACACCTGCGAGCCCCTCTAGAGTCAAGTCTCTTGCCAACCCTAAGATGGCTCCCTTAATTAGGATATATATTTCTCTGCTCCCGTGTCCATCCTTCCTTTATCCCAACCATTTCATTCCCCCAAACTCCACCCATTCTCCCCTTCTCACATTTCTCACCCCATTTCCCCTTAGTCCCATGCCACCTCACCCCCAAGTTCCCAGGTTTTGCCCTACAATCTTGTCTACTTCCCATATCCAGGCAGATGACTATATATTTTTTCTTTGGGTTGACCTTTTTATTTAGCTTCTCTAGGATCACAAATTGTATGTTCAATGTCCTTTATTTATGGTGGTCCTACAGCAGCCAGTGTCTGAGTCAATGCCCATGGCTCCTGTTGCCACCAAGGGTCATGCTGATGCCTAGGGTCTGGTTAGCTATCTCAAACCATGTGGGCATTTGAGAACCATTCTGCTGCTGGGGCCATACTGATCTGGGTGACCTGAGCTGCCACAGGTGCCATGGTGACATCTGAGCCAGAGACAATGCAGAAGGCCATGTCTGGATCCATGGTTTTACCGTATCTGGGCTCTGTCATGATGTCTTTGCTCTATGTTATCATAGAAGGTCATGCATGATGAAACCCAAGAGCCACGCTGAACCAGCCCAGGAATTCAGATAAAAGGCAGGAAGTTATTTCAATTTTCTTGCATCTGTTGATACTCTGTGTACAAATATGTGGTTAGTTTTGGAGACAGTTCCACTAGGTTCTCCCAAAAGAAGGTATATATATCCTCACAAAATAAAGTACATCCTTTGTTGCTTGGGTGAAATATTCTGTAAATATCTATTAAGTCCTTTTGGATCATGATGTCATTTAGCACCAGCATTTCTACATTTAGTTTTTGTATGACCTGTCTCTTTACAAGACTGAGATATCAGAAGTGAGTGCCTGACAGACAGGTCCATACCCGGGGAATGGAGCACAGGCACCCCCCTATCCCCTAAACTTTCTCACCATTCAGCAGGGCTTCTCTCTGGCTACTGCCTTTCTCTTCTAATCCCTTCCCATCTTGCCCCCATGCACCCCTTACCATCTGAGGGGTCATAGGACCCCCCAACTCAGCCTGCTTCAGGGCTGAGGGTCTGGGGAAAAAGTGGTGAGGACAACTACTGCAGGAGTTTCTTTGTTCCTCTGAGGTTGCACCCAGCAAGCATGCCCTTTTGTCTGCCAGGTCCCTGGCCTATCCTGTACCAGAAGTTCCATCTCTCAGGAGGGGTAAGTGAGTGACAGACTGGCTAAGCAGTTGCTCTGGGAATGGAGCACAGGGTCCCGACAATCCCCTAAACTTTCTGACCATCCAGCAAGGCTACTCTCTGGCTACTACCTTTCTCTGCTCACCCCATCACAGCTTGCCCTCCCCCCCAGCACTTCTTTCCATCTGCGGGGTCCTTAGATCCACCACCACAGCATACTACAGGGTGAAGAGGATCTGAGAGACTCCAGTACTGACGGGACCTAAGAGAGAGCAGACCAAGAAAAACACCCAAGTACACAGGCAGCCATAGCAAAGATAGGACCAAGCCACCAAGACTCTCCTAACAGCATTTGAAGGAAGAGATGGGCAGGCGTCAATGCAAGATTTCCTCCAACAATCTGAAAAACAACATAATAACACCAGACTCCCGTGAACATACAAAAGGAAGATTTGAACATTGACTCAGACCCTGGCTGCTGTAGGACCACGGACCCAGAGATATCCCTAGGCTGAAGCTTAGGCCTTGACATCACCAGAGCCCCAGGTGGTGACAAAGGTCACTCAGATCAGTCGCTGGCAGCAACTTCACCCTGGGAAACCATCATGGACTCAGGTGGAGGACCAGACCCCAGACTACTTCATGGCCCTTGGTGGTAACAGGAGCCATGGATATCAACTCAGACCCTGTCTGCCATAGGGACACAGACACACACATGGCACTAAGCAGCTACTTGGACGTGTATGACACCAAGGCCCTGGGTGGGAGCACAGATTACTCAGATCAGCATGGCTCTGGAAGCTTGCACACCAACAAGGTCCCAGATTGCAGCCCAGGCCCTGAGCATCCCTGTGGCCTTTGGTGACAACACAGGACATGGATCTCAACACAGACCCTGGCTGCAGTTCTGACGTGGACCCAGAGTGGTCCTCGGTAGGAGGCCCAAGTGGATGCCACTAAGAACCTAGGTAGAAGCAGAGGTACTCAAATTGGCATGGTTCCATCAGCAGCGTGACCCAGGACACCAACATGGCCTCAGGTGGTAGCCCAGACGCCAGGCATACACATAGCCTTCAGTGGTAGCAGGAGCCATGGACATCAACACAGAGACCCTGGCCACTCTCTCAGACATGTCCTTCAGCAGCATCTCAGTCCCTTATGTCACAATGGCACCGGTGGCAGTGCAGGACACTCAGATCAGTACATCCCCTGAAGTGGCATGTTCCACCAACAGGTGAAAATAAAGACACAGGGTGTCCAGTGGTCTTTGATGATGGCACAACCCATGCATGTCCACACAGTCCCTGCCCGCAGTAGGGCCATGGTCCCACAGAACCTTGGTAGCAGCCCGGCCAGGTCTGGGTACCACCTCAACCCTGGGTGGTTAGCAGGTCGCCCACAGTAGTCTGTTCCTCACCCCCTTTGTTCCTTGTGTTCTCCCTCTTTCTACAGCACATGAATCATTCTGATACGTTCCCTCCAATTTCTCCACCACACATTTGCTCATCACAGTGACCGTCTCCTGCCCATGAATGTCTTCAGCAGGTCCAGGAAGGCCTATGTGCGGCTTCCACCTATGTGAGCTGAAGGACAAAAAGGGGAATGTATCCAGATGGGAGGGTAAGTGGGGAGGAACTGGGAGGAAGGAAAACCATAAACAGGTATGACAAAAATATAATTTCTTTAAGAATAAAAAAGTATTGGTACAATCCCCCAAATAAAAGTTTTCATCACCATCAATATCGTCTGTGCCAACTTCTCCTTAGATTTCTTGTTTGCAGGATTACTTCTGAATCACTTGCTCAGAGGATCTACTAAGCCTGAATCAAGAAGGCTCATGTGACCAACTTTCGCCCAATCACCATGTATTGGGAATATTCATCTATGCATGCAACACTCATGACTTAAAATGCTAATCTATGTAACTAGACTTTGTCATTCTGTTTAAATGGGATTTCCTGAAAAGTGTGCATCTTATCCTACAAAATACCAGAAAGCATGCGGAGCTTATGTGTTTATTGTTAACATGAGTGTACAATTTTAGTTAATCTTGGCAATGGGCACACGGGTCACCAATTAGCCATTTGGCTCCTGAATGAAGGATGATGCCATTCTAGGAAGAATCTTCCTTAAAGTCCCTAAGTATGATGATGTCTTCAACAGGAGGTGTGTTTCCTAACAGTACGAGTGTTTCCCTCCTCTCTTTGGCTCTTCGGTTGGCGAACCACACCTAAAATCAGAGGGAGACAAGATTGTTTTAGCATTGGCTTCCACACCCAGAGCCGAGAGAGAAGTCACTTTAAGGCATCTAACATGGGACTTCCTACTCAGCTCACAAAAGCAAGCCCCGGCTGTGTGTCAACCTCTGCAAACAGGACCATGATTTTGTCTTTTTCCCGCAGTATATACACTTCAGTGGGGACTTCCACCCATGGTAAATCTGACCAGCATATTCTTTCATGTTATACAAAGTTCTCCAGCATCAGGATGAAGAATACTATCTCTGCTTCAGCGAGATTTCCAGAATCCTGCCCTGCACAATATTAATCTCTGTGTTGTAAGTGTTGTTCCTCCATACCTATCACTCCATGCCTCCTCTCAACCCTAATATAACTATTTGGCAATGTGTTTGCCTAGCCTCACACAGAATCCCAGAAAAATTAACATTAAGGGTTGTCACTATTAATTACCATCGTCCCTATTTAGGATCATTTTTTTCTTTATGCAGTGTAGCATTTTTAACCATGATATCCAAGACACAAAATAGAAAGACGGGGACAATTAAAGAATGAAAGGGGCAAGGAGTATTTCCATAGGAGGCTAAGTGTGTGGCCAGCTGGGGGTCCAAAACTGCATCACAATGAAAACCATGTGCTATGAATGTTGTCCACCTAGAGCTGATGTCCCTTTTATGTAGAGCTGTTTCAATTAAGGTTAAAATCGATTTAAAGACCGCTCAGTTTGTCAAGTGCTGTAATCTCAGCACTTGGGGGGTGGAGGTGGAGGCAAAAGAACCATGAGTTCAAGGACAGCAAGGGTTACACAGAGAAACCCTGTGCTAAAAAACCAACATTCAAACAGGGTAAAATAAATAAAATGGAATCCATTCATTTCAAAGTGCCTAGGACAAGGCTAGCTAATGCCTAAGGAAGGCTATAGATTGTCTGTCCAATTGCTTTGTTTGGATTCACTGACCTTCAGTTTCGCTTCAGGCACTTTCAGAGCTCTTGCAAGTTCTTTCCTGTGTAAAGACAACCATGGATGTTTATCATGCAGGGTTTTACATGCAATACAATGTCATACATGAATTCTATGCCTTTTAAAATATCACTGTCCTCCCTCACACTTGGCATTAACATTTATTCTCAGAGGCAGTCTCACTTTTGAAATGAATTCATCTCCTGCAAAAGTTTCTAAATGATAGAGACAAACAATTTTAACCAACTATTGAAAATTAAAAATAAATGTCAAAGTCTATGCTGAGCAAAGTATGCTAAATTAAAAACAGCACTAGGGTAGGGGAAAGAGAAACCAAAAGGAGTTGATGGCTAGGTACACAGTCTCTTAAAAGATGAGGAGGTCACACAACAAACTATAAACTCCTAGCACTCGTGAACTTGATGCTAGTAAGTTGTTTGGGTCCACAAACTCTGGTCTCTATATTTCACAGAAATTAAAATATGACTCGGAATGAGAGATGTTGACTATGGACATTTGCTTCACGCCAGCACTACCTGTTGGTACTGAGCTCGGGCACCACACGGGGAATCCTCCCGTGCCCACCACCAAAGGAGAAGACCCCTGTGACTTGGAGAGGGACGATAAGGAATACAGGGCCTCAAAGAACCAAAGGCACCTCAACATGAGCCAGAGGCCAGGGAGGTTGGGGAGCTCTTGTCCAAACCACATACCTGGCAGTCAAATCTGGGTCCTGGGATTTTTTAAAGACGCGTTCCAATTTTCTGATCTGGCGCGGTGTGAAATGGAAGAGGTTTTGATGACCCTGGAGCCGCTGAGGAATCCTTGCCACACCAGCCTCTGAGGTGTTCAATTCTTTCAGGTCAAGCTCCAAAGAAGAATCCGGGTGGCTATGGCCACCATCTGCCTCCATGGCCGCAGATGACATGGAGGCCACAACTCCGTTCTCACAAACTATTTCCTCCTCATAATCTTTCCGAGTAAAATATTTATGCTCATAATAAAGCTTCTTGGCCATAACTACAACTGTGGACCTCGAACAGCACTCGGGTTCTGGGAATGACTGACCTCGAGGTCTAGAATCTCGGCAGGGCTACCGACCAAACAACGAGAGGATGGAAGCAAAGGATGACGTCAATGCATCAATGCGCAGGTCCGCGCATGCTCCCCAGTTCTCCGGGGTCCTCACGCACGACGTCCAGGCACTCGCTTGCATGAAGAAGCTGTACACTCGCGAGCCCGTCACTCACTGCTGTCCTGAATGACTGCACTGGCCCTTGTGCCCACTTGCTGAGGTAAGTGCTGTCTGTTTTAGCTCACAAATGATGGTTGTGGCCCAAGTGAGGAGAACCTGAGGGAGACTGATGGGGGTGTGAAAAGGTAGCAGGGAGTTACATCTTTTTCCTAGGGCATTCTTCCAGAATGAGCTTTAATGTGTATCAGCATGCTGCCCATTCCTCCTAGGTTTTAGGGAGGAGATGATGGGTAGATTGTGTGGAAGTGCAAGATCATTTGGAATGGAGCATGGGACAGAGGCACACGCTTGACTCCAGGATGCTCGAGTGAACATGTAAAAATTTCTGTGACCCTCACCCGCCACCGAGCACTAGCGGCTCAGAGAATGGGTTTAGAACTAAGTGGACATGGTCAGCTTTAGTGGCTGCTAGTTCAGGAGTGCCTGTTAGCACACTGAATGCTAGCCAGACATTGCTTTTCAAGTATAACATCAAGGTTTTGGGACTGGGTTGGAATAGAATTCTAGCTAACGATACTGTCCAATTAAAACAAACGGTGTGTTCATCCAAAAGATAAATGATCTGCTTAAGAAGTTATTACACGGCCTGGCAATAGTGGCTGAGACAAAGAGATCTCTGTGAGTTCTAGGCTAGCCTGGGCTACAAAAGCTAGTTCCAGGACAGGCTTCAAAGCTACGGAGAAACCCGGTGTCAAAAAAACAAAACAATACAAAACAAAAGAAAAAAAAAAGAAAACAAAGAGCTAGTTCCAGGACATCTAGGACTGTTACACAAAGAAATCATGTTTCAAAAAGCCAAAATAATAATAATGATTATAACCACCTCAGATATCTAATAATTTCTGTTAAATTCCAGGTGTAATATTTGCATCAGCTCTTAACACCGAGGTATTGATTTGGTCAGTCCCTTACTCCTGTTTGACTGAATGTAAACACACAAATATTCAGTCAATATTTAGAATAATACTTGGCCTATGACATATAGCATGTGACACGTTTTCCACAAAAGAATACGTGTCAGAGTTAGTCAAGGTTGGAAGTTGGGGAGGTTCAATCCATTCTTCCTGACCGATTCCTTAGGGTTTTCCTTGCTCTTAGAATTTTTTGGATCAGTAGTCATATCCTTTTACACTGTATACACAATATAGATATAAAATGAATGGCTAAATCTGTTTACAGATATAGAATAGGGAATCATTTAATTTTTTTCTTTCTCTTTATTTTTTTTAGCATTAATGTCTTTATTACGGCTTGCAGTCCTTTATACAGGGGAAGAGGCTAAAATCTCTTTTGAAATTAACATTTCCCTTTATTTTACATAAGGATCACAGTTTTTTTTCCTTCCTCTCCTTTCAACCTCTCACCCTCCCTGACTCCCATCTATCCCCCTTCCCTTCTACCCACTGTTCCTAGTTCTCCATCCCGAAAGGTGCGGGCCTCCCCTGGACTTGAACATAGCAGGGCACATCAAGTTGAGGGAGGACCAAGCTCTTCACCCTGTATAAAGGCTGGGTAAGATAATCCAGCATGGGGAATAGGTTCCAGAAAGTCAGCTAAGCACCAGGGACAGGTCCTGATCTCATAGCTAAGAACCTTATAAACAGAACAAGCTACACAATAGTCCCACACATGCACAGGGCCTAGGTCGGGTCCATGCAAGCTCCCTAACTGTGGGTCCAGGGCCCATGTGGTCCCACGAGCTTAGATCAGCTGTGCCTTTGGTTCCTCCATCATGACCTTGAAACCCCTGGCTCATACAATCCCTTCTCCCTTCCTCGGGGGGACTCCCAGAGCTCAACCCATTGCCTGGCTGCAGATGTCAGTGAATCATTTCATGTTTTTTCTCTGGGAATCTCTGTGAATCATTAGATTTTTGAAAGAGGTTTCTTTTGAATAAGTGCAAAGATGGAAGTCTTTGAATCAATTACAACAAAGTTTTTCTAAAAACGCACAATGGGGGACTGGATAGATTGATGGTTCAGTGATCAAGAGCCCTTGCTGCTCTAATAAAGGACCCGAGTTCGGCTCCCAGAGCCCACATAAGAAAGCTGACAATCACCTATTACTCTAGCTCCAGGGTATCCAGTGTCCTTGTCTGGACACTGCAGACACCCACACACATGTACAAATACTTACACGTGAAAGCACACACACATACCCATAAATAAAACCTAAACTATATCTAAAAAATGAGCTAAATCTTCCAAGAACTGGGAAAACCCTAGAGAATCTGTTAGGAAGAGGAGTCGTGACCCTTCCCCATTTCCCTCCCTGGTTAGCTCAGGCACCGATTATTTTTCCGAAAAGGTGTCATATGCCTTATTTTGTGTGTTTATACAAGTTGATTACTTGACTGTTTGTAGATTTGGCAGAGTAGATGAAGAGACAGAGACCCTGAGTCTGCAGTATGCCAGTGCAGGAAGCTGGGTCTTTCTGATGACATGGATTCATGGGATGATACTTGACATTTATACTTGGGCCTCAGAACAGTTTCCCCCTCTCCCTGACTACCAAGCACTTTCTAGGAGACCTCTGGATTATAACTTCAGAGGAAGAAGAGAGTAGACGGCAAAGAAAGAAGCAGCATAAGAAAAAGAAAATGGGATGGGCAGTGCCAGCTTTGTCTAATAGGAAGCGAAATCCCAAAGACTGAGCTCTACATATCTTGGGACCCTGAATGAAATGCTTCATTCACAGCTTCCAAAACCATGAATGGGGATAACATCAATGGCACAGGACCGGGATACCGTCCGGGTTCATGAATTACTTGCAGAATTTTGGCATCCTTTTACTTCAGCTTCACAAACCAGTGTACCAGCAACTACAGTTTCCTTCCCCTGGGAAGCACATCCTCAAAGCTCTTGATGTCTTCCACAAAGCCTAGTAACTCACCACCTAGATAGATTTTATATTAGCTTCCGTTTTCTATCTTGGACCTTTTCTTCCTTGCACCTCCTTCCATTCAACAGTGGTGGAGGATGGGCCTATGGATTCAGCCCTGTTGCTGCACCTTATTACACCTTACGATGTTTGTCTTTGGCTTGTGCTTGGGAGAGGCACTTAATATTTGCAACGGAGTTCGGCCTCATCATTTTCATGGATATAATAAAACATATAGTAGGCCACAAAATCAACTGTACCAAGTGTGTCAAAGAGATGACTTCCTGGCAGAGTTACTGGCAGTTCTCACACCTAGAGCAGCTAGATAGAAGGACAAGGCAGAGGAAGCGTTGAAAGTCAGCCAGTTCTGTTGCAGGAGCCCTGCTCAGGTAACCCCACGCGCTTTGGGAGTCAGCCTACAACCGGAAGTGCCCTAATGGAACACAGATCAGGTCATATGCTGTGGGACACAGAGCTCATGCAGTGTGGGTATTGGTGGATGCATGAAGCACCATGCTGAGGTCCACACGTGCACTGCAGAGTGGCAGACATTGCTCCCAATCAGAGTACCTTACCTGAATGACAGTCTCAGCACTAGGATAATACTTTCAGAGCTCTCGTCAGCCTGGAAGCTGCTGACTTCTGTAGTACTGTAAATAGCCCAATGAAAGTGATTTTATCAATTCATTGTCCCTCATACTCAGCACTAATGGGATATCTCCACCAAATCCCTCCCGTCAGAGCTCAGGGAACACCATGGAAGAGGAGGTAGGAGGGGTGAGAGCCAGAGGGGATGGAGGACACCAGGATAACAAGTCCCTTTAAGTGGATTGAGAACAGCTCATAGGAACTCTCAGAGACTGCGACAGCAAGCTCAGGGCCTACAGTGTCTCTGCTAGTCCTCTACATATAAACTATAGCTTTCAGTTTAGTGTTTTTATGGGACTCCTGAGTGTGAGAACCAATGGTATCTGACTCCTGGGCTCTTTTTCTTCTCTTAGTTTGACTTGTCCAACTTCGATGTGATAAACCATTTTAGCATATTTTATTTTATTTCATTAAAAGGAATGATAATGTACTATAGGCCAATCTGGTGAGGGTACTCTCTCAGTTCAAGTTTCCTTTTCCAAAATGACTCTAGCTTGTGTCTGGCTGACATAAAACAAGCCCGCACAGCAGTCAAGAATGTAGTTTATCTGTATTGTATTCATTTATATTACACAAGGATTTTTAAATTCTGTTTGTTTGTTTGAGAAAAGATCTCATTATGGATTGCTTTCTGACTGGAATTTCCTACATCGACCAGCAGAGACTCAAATATGTCGTGGTATTGTTGCATTTGCTTTCTTAATGCTGGGATTATAGGTATGTGATACCATGCACAACATTGTTGACTGTTTCTTATAGAAATATAAAATATTAGACTTGAGTTTATATATGAAAATTTGAATTACAATTAAATTTCTGATAACAGTTGGAATGACCAGAGACCAGATCCCCCATCCTTGTTCATGTACAGCATTGCTAGTTCACGAAGGCTTTCTTCTCGCCCATGGAAGCATCAGTTCCTTGTCACAGAAAGGCAGTCCCTTCATCTAGTGATAGTAAATATATTTGGAACCTGTAGCAGAGATGCTGACACCAGAAACAGACATGTCTAGAGGGGCAGCTCCTACTAAGGACAAAACCGTTAGACCCACATGACAATGGCAGAGGACCAAAGGACATGCTTTGGGGAGGCAAATGCTGTGTTCACCACATTCAGGCCATGGAGTCTGCAGAGTTAAGTGAGTGCTGACACATGGATGTCCATCTGAGCATGAAAGAGGACATGGAGGTGCTTTGAGGTCAGAGCCAGGATGATGGCAGGTGTCCCAATTAACTCCCAGATAATACATTTCCCTGGGGATAGCTCAGTGTTCTTCTACTGTTCTAAATCTGCAACTTTTGGTTTCCCATCACCCACTCTGGGACCCAGGGTTCCAATACCTTCCACAGCCAGTGTGTGTGCATGTGTGTGTTTGTGTTTGTGTGTTTTTGTGTGTGTGTGTGCATGTGTTGTGTTCATTTTCTTTTCTTTTTCTTTTTTATGTATTTTTGAGATAGGCTTTTTATGTAGCTTTTGGTACCTGTAATGGAACTAGGTCTTGTAGAACAGACTGGCCTTGAATTCACAAAAATCAGCCTGCCTCTGCCTCCTGAGTGCTGGGATTAAATGCATGTGCCACCACTGCCCGGCAATGTGTTCATTTTCTGTATGATGAACTGTTTGTGGATGACCGGAGAGACCATGAGTGTAAATCCTGTCAGGAACAAAGAGCCCTGCCCTAGTAGCTGTAGCAATGGAACATAATGGAAAGAGGAAGTGGCCAGGAGCACAGGTAACCTGGGGTCAGTCCAGAAGCACTGGGACTTCATGCTTTCAGCTTGTGATTCCAGGGTTGGGAGAATATTTCCCTAATATTCCTAATGTTCCTAGACCTCATGTTTGTGGGATAAGCATCAAGCTCATGGCCTGAGCAAGGGCTGGGCTCAGACCTTATTTCCCACTCCTTGGCTCATTTCATGCTTCTGACATCACACTTCTGAATCTTGATATTTGTCTCCCCCTGCCTCCTGACACATTCCTTACCTCCCTTTACTCCATGAGGGTGCAGCCCTTTCTCCATCCTACTCCTGAACATTCTCAGCTTCCTCTCTCTCTCTCAGGATGTGTCCCGCTCCCCCTGCTCTCCCTCACAGTCCTGTCTATGCAGCCATGTCTATCACCTCAGACTCACTGGAATGTTCCTCCAATTTTACGACACAGTGTTCTTTTGTCTCACTGCTATCAATCTTGAGGTCATTGAGGAAAGAAGCCTGACATCCAGACTCTCCTGAGTTCTTTGAGACTGGGCATGGACTCTGAACTTATGATTTGTGTATGCCTGCTGCAGGTTTAGCAAAGCTCACACTCAGTCAGTTGAGCCGTCCCACATAGCCTAGCACTGCCGATGTCTGCTCTGCATCCACATCCTTGTGCACACCCAGCAGAAGTCTGCACAGCCTGGCCTTACTTCATCAAAGTCTTATTATCTTTAGTCAACCGAATTCTTCCTTATTGAAATGATTTCTGTGAATAGAGTTTCCAGACACTACTCTAACCCTCTCTTAAACTGTGAATTCCCACATCCCCAGGTTGCCATTGTTCTTAGATCTATTTCTGTTAGTTTATGTGTGTGACTGTTTGGGCTGCCTTTATGTATGTGTACTACGTTCCTTTCTAATGTCCGTGGAGCTCAGAAGAAGTTAGTGGAATAATTCTGAAAGGTACACTGAAAGAATGGCAGGGTATCAGTTTAAGAATCAGCCAATTTTTTTCCACCCCCTTCAAGTTCATGGTCTGGGATGTAAACTATGGAGGGACCTTTCCCTAAGCTGAGAGCTTCCTAAGATGTAAGTATTGTATGTGATCACTTGTCAGTGTTCAGGTGTTTTAGCTAAAACTAGTGAATGCCCGAACTTAGATGGTTTTTGAAGCCTATACATTGGTATTATTTGGCCCTTAAGCTCTTTAACATCTCTTAGCACGGAGGACGAAGAAAGAAAGCTGTACATTGTTGCTTGAGAGTCTGTACATTTTAGACCAGATTTGTATTTGCACTGTCAGTATGGCAAATGAGTGGAAAATGTTAATACACTATTGGATTTTTTTATTTCCTGTTTTGATTTCAGCTTATGCCCTGGCTGGAAAACCTCAATTTATGTTCATGACAGTGGGGATTTTTTTAAATGTCTACATTCTTTCTAATAAACTGTTGGACGATTAAAAAAAAAAAAGAAGTTAGTGGATACCCTGGAAATGGGGCTCTAGACAGCTGTGACCCACCATGTTGGTAACAGTAACTGAACATGGGTCTTCTGCAAGAGCACCAAGTACTGTTAAGCACTATGTCATCTCTCTAGTCCAAACCAGGCTTCATTGTAGTGACAGTGACCTCAGTTATAGCCCTAAATGCATGACATAACTGAAGAAGAAGCTAAAATTCTCTTTCTCCCCCACAGTCGGGGTCAGAGCCCTGGTTGCTCAGTGTTTAGGCCAAAGAGGACAATTCGCTACAAGCTGTGTTGACTTTGTCCCACCCTGAACCTGATCTCAGCTCCTTTTCCTATTTCTGTCTGGATGACCCTCCTCCCCCTGCCCCGCCTGGGAAAAGCCTCTCTTTCTACCGCTGGAGAATTCAGTCAATGTTTTCCTTTCATAGTTGTGATGTTGGAACTTCACCATCCCTGAGATCCTAGGCCTCTCCTCTGGGACCCCAGGTACTCATACTTCCACGATGAGCCTTCACTCCTGACCTATATACTTGACATCGATCATGAATCATATTCCAGAAACCTTGCTTCAGGCAGCTTCTGTGAAGATGGTCAGGGTGGACTTAACTCTGGAGTCTTAAGACACCTGGGAGGCTGGCTCTCCGAGGATGGGTTAGAATGCTAAGCTTCTTTTGGTAGAATCCTCCTGGGCGCAAACTTTTTCCTCTTGTAGCTTTACCTTGTGTGGGCATCAGTCCCATATTCCTTGTTCTTGGAAGCCTTTTCTGGTGAAAATGGGTATTTTTGTTCTATGACATTGTAGGAGAGATCTCATCTAAATGGAACCCTATTCTTGATTCCCTACTGGCATGGACATACTTTCGGGCAGGATTTGTTGAAGGCAACTTGAACATTCATTGCAGAAATTGAGATACAGAAGTCGCCACATTGGATATACCAGGTTCTGTTCTCTGTTTCTGTCCCCTTTCCCCAGCTGGTCATCCTCAATCCATTTCTTTTCCGTTCTTGAACCCGTCAATGCTCCTTGTAAAGCCTTCCCTTCTCCATATGCCCTACCCTTCCATACTATTTCCTTACCACATCAGATCCTGTGCTGTCTACAGTCACTGGCCATGTATGCCCTCTTTTTCTAAAGGGATTCATATTGTCTACAGCACTAGCATGAGCCTCTAATGGAAGAAATCCCACTGTCTAAATACAGAGTATTTCATATCCTCAGATGGGCTTAGAAGACATTCAAATACAGCCTTAGTCCCTCACCTAATTTATAGTCTACAGATTACAGAAAATTTCATATTAGCATCCAAGGAAATCTGTGTAGGTTTTTTTACAGATATTCATTGTGTGTGTGTGTGTGTGTGTGTGTGTGTGTGTGTGTGTGTGTGTGTGTGTGTGTAAAGGAGTGCTAGTGTACCATTGGCTTTTGTGTATGTATTTATATATGATTTAACACTTAGAAGGACAAGTTTACGATCTGTCTCTCCAGTTATATGTTTGTTTAGTAGCACATACATAATACATACTAGATAGTTCCTAAATGTGGCTACAAGTAATTATTTAATGTGCCAACTCACTTAAATCATTTCCACTTACATTTGGTTAGGAATAAATAAGCCCTTACATAAATTAAATATTCACACATCTCACAGAAACAAGGAAAGGAAACTATATTTTTCTCAAGTACACATTTTCACTGTGTCTTGCAATGAGAACTTAAGGGTAGGTAACCAGGTGGGTTTTAGAAAATATTTGAACTGGAGACTGTTTGAAGTACCCAAAAAACAACTGGCTTTTTCTGAATCAACAATTGTACTTCTGGCTCCTAAAATTTGTTGTGAATTTGCCATGAGCACAAATAGGCAGCATCAAATATGTATTTGATTAGGGATGTGGAACTTTGAAGTGGAACTGTAGTGTTGAAGGTGCCAGATGACTGCAAATTCCTGAGGTTCGCTTCAGGAATACCAGGTACATACAATTCAGATGAAAGTCACCTTTGCTTAGAATAGTGGATCTCAACAAGTTTGACCCACTTGGGGTTGCTTCTCAGATATCCTGCATGTCAGATATTTACATTATAATTCATAACAATAACAAATTATACTCATGAAGTAGCAACAGACAATTTTATGGTTGTAGGTCACCACCACATGGGTAACTGTATAAAGGGTTGAACCATCAGGAAGGTTGAGAACCACTGCTTTAGAATCATATAGAAAGCTGTTCTCTCTGTGCCAGTTCAGATGGACTCAGTGGCATTGCAGTCAATGTCTACAACAATTCTGCCTGCAAATTCCTCAAATGAAGTCCTTGGGACATTCTGGATCATTGGCCAACATTGGCCTCTCCACAAGTTTAGGTGTTCTGTGGCCTGGGATCGTTTTGTGAACCCGGGGAAGTGTATCCCTACCCCTGTGCCTTCTTCTGCTCCCCAACTGTCTTGTTCTGTAAATATGACCTGATTAGTTGCCCGGGAACAACAACATACTCTCTTAAATCCAAAATGTGTCAGAAACATGTATGTTTAACGAAGATGACAGGAGTTCCTTTGTGGCCTGCTCTGCTCTGTCCCCAGTTACATGAAAGCTGTAAGGCCATATGGATTTCCAAGCAACATGTGACTTCATGGGGAGAATGTCATGAGGATCATGACAGGCTCAAGTGCACATTTCTGTCATTGTCTCTTGTTATGCAGTTCCTTAGCAGTGTCCTCTAGTGTTAAAGCATTCAGTCCAGCAGAAAAGCTCTGTAAGTGGTAACCACTTGTGAGTAACTTCAGGAAGAGCCCCAAACTGAATGGATCCAGTAGTCTCTGTACTCCCAAGAGTAGATAAATAGTAGAGACTGCTGGGAGTCATTCTCAAACCAGCAGAGCAGTCTGGAAGAAACCAGTAGAACAGCTCAGCAGGAGCAGAGACCTGGTGAGCTGCCTGGAAGAGGCTTAGAGGAGCTGATCTGTCTGGAAAGACTGCAGCCTGCTGTCCTGTCTGTGGACTGCACAGTGTGGCTCAGGTTTCCAGATTTGGTGAGCCATCAGTCTTACCTTGGTAGGCTTTCGTGACAAAGCTGATTTGGAGTCATTTCTCTCCTGTAAGCAACCCCTCACCCATATTCCTGTAAGGAAGTCTGGTAAATGCAATTTGTTCTCCAGGTGGACTCTGGTATTGTTGTTCCTCCTGTCTGGGGCAGGATTCCTTTCGGCAGTAGTAAATGTGTGTTGTTTCCTTAGAAAAAGTGTGTTTTGCATTAGGAGGTGAGAGTAAGATGTTGCTAGAGGCAAAAGGAGTAGGTGAAGCAGCAATACAGGAGGCCAGTGTAACTGATAATCAGACAGTCGTCTAGGGTCCTAAGACACAAAGCTCAGGCTTTGGAGCTGGCCACCATGTGCCACCTCCTCCCACTGTCAAGCATTTCCTTGCTTCACAGCAGCCTGCCCTTTCCACTCCTTTCAAGCTTATTCTTCTGTCTTTTCCCCTCTCTTCCTTCTCAGAGGTTAGAATCCAAGGATTTCCTAGCAGTGAGTGAAAAGGGAAGGTGAGTGTGTCCTTTTCTGCTGATGCTCACACGATGCACATATTAGGGGATTGCTGTGTGAGGCATCACCCTTGAAGACCTCAGCTTCTGGCATTAGCAGGATATAGACTCAGAGACTCTGTTTTTATTTTTATGGCTCCAATCTACAAAAGAACTCATCTTTATAAAAACACACAGTATATTAAAAAGGGTAATACAACTTCAGGAAGGATAGTATTGTCTTCAGAGTGGCTATTCTACCCTTTTTGCTGATAGCGTGTTTAGGAGGGAATTGATGGGATATACTTAGGTCAAGAATTCTTGGGGGAAACTGTTATGATTTATGAACCCCTATAGTGTATGTAGGGCTCAATGTTCAGTAACCTGAATATTCAAAAGATTTTTTGTTTGTTTTTTGAGATAGCATTTCTCTGTAGATTTTGGAGGTTGCTCCGGATCTAGCTCTTGCAGACTAGGCTGCCCTTTAATCCACAGATGTTCACCTGCCTTTAACTCCCAAGTGCTGGCATTAAAGTTGTGTGTCACCTTATCCTGGTAAAAGTATTCTTAATGTTACATGAAGATTTCAATCAACCATATTGTTATGGGGTCATGACTATCCCTCACTCCTTATACATAAAAATAAAGCCATGGGGTTATTTTTCTGCAATGATTCCTTGGTAAAGATGCTTGCTGGCAAGCCTGATTGTTGTAAGGGGGGATGCTTGTTCTTCTTGGCTTCCCAGCTTGCTTAGCCCAGAAATAACCACATAGAAACTGTATTAATTAAATCACTGATAGGCACATTAACTCTAACTTCTCATTGGCTAACTCTTACATATTAATTTAACCCACTTCTATTGATCTGTGTATCACCATGAGGTCTTGCCCTACCAGCAAGGTTACAGCACATCTATTTCTGGTGGCAGTTCCATGGTGTTTCTCTCACTCTGCTTTCTCCCTCCCAGCATTCAGTTCTGTCTTCCCTGCCTACCTAAGTACTGTCCTATCAAAATGCCAATGGGGTTTCTCTATTCATTTACGTATGAAAGGAGCACATAAACAGAAGGATCTCCTGCCCCACAGATGACCTGAACCTGAGCTCTGGGAAGTGCATGATGGAAAGAGAGAATTGATTTTCCCAGGTTGTCTTCTGACATCCAAACATGTGCTGTGACATGCACAAAATGGTAAAGGTCCATACTCCCATAACAAATAAATTCAGCAATTCGAAGGAATCCTAATTTACTTACCTACTAACTATACAGGTATTTAACAATGATTTTGTGTTTACAGATGTTGATTTTCATATTTATAAGTCAAAATATTTGTGCTACAACTTCCTTAGGAATCTTGCTAGCTGTCCTGATATCACAGTGCTCTAGGATTCTACAATTTAAAGGAAGAAAGGAAAAGTTTGCATTTGTGTGAGGAGAGTGGACAGACGACTAAATGGCTAAGAGATTTTGTTGTTCTTTCAGAGGACCAGAGTACAGTTCCCAGGATCCACCTCGGTAACCATCTATCTCTAAGTAGAGCTTCAGGAGATCCAGTGCCCCCTGTAGGCATGCATAAGTACAACCACACTAACTAATAATGACCTTGTATTTAAAAAAGATTTTTAAAAAATCTGACAATCACAATTTGTAATTTCTTAAACTGTAACTTCAATAAATTTAATATTAATTTTTAGATTGGTTTATTTTTCATATGTACAGTGTTCTACCAGCATGTATGCCTTCACGCCAGAGGAGGGCACCAGATCTCATTATAGACGGTTGTGATCCACCATGTGGTTCATGGGAATTGAACTCAGGACATCTAGAAGAACAGCTAGTGCCCTTAACCTTTAAGCCATCCCCTTAATATTAATTTTTAAAAGCAATGTTAAGCTCTATATTCTTTTTATTAATTAATTATTTTCCCAAAAACATTTCCTCTCCGTTATTTCTCTCTTCCCAGTCCCATCTAATAACCTGCCTCTTCCCCCCATCTACTTCTTCTCTTTTCAGAAAAGAGCAGGTCTCCCATGTATATCAGCCATCTGTGGCATATCAAGATGCAGTAAGACTAGGCACGTCATCTCCTATTAAGGTTGAATAATACAATCCAGTAGGAGGATAAGGTTCCCAAAGCAGATCACAGGGTCAGAGACATCCCCACTGTTAGGAGCCCCACCAGAAGACCAGGACCATAATTTACACAACTATAAAACATGGGTAGAGGGCCTAGGTCAGTTCCTTGCAAGCTCCCTGAATTGCAGCCGAGTCTCTGTGATCCTCTCTGGACCTAGGTTAGTAAATTCTGTGGTTTCTCTTTTGGTGCCCTTGGCCTCTCTGGTTCACACAATCCTTTTTCCACCTCTTCCACAGATTTCTCTGAGGTTCACCAGTGTTTGTAGTTCTGCATTTGTTTCCAACAGTTGCTGGGTGAAGGATTGGAGTTTCTTAATGAGATCCTCTTGATATTTCCCAACGTCTCAGCACACTGAGGAAATTTTTTGAGAATATTAATTATTTGAATGGAAGCTAGCCCGAGGTTATTTCACTTTTGTATACTTACTGTATATATGGTGATTTCTCAGCTCAAGTACTGTTGAGAGCACTTTCAAGCTTCAGGAGTTTGCTGACACTGTGAAAAGGGCAGAGACCCACACAGTGTCAGCCTAGTCAGACATGAGAAGTACTGGGCAGGACATCGTACAGTGACTCTGATGGAGAGTCCCAATCAACCATCTGGAGCATTTTCATTGTTTCAATGGTGACGTCCAGTGTTTTGCAGCGACTTGTCCCCCCAGAATGCTACATCAACTGCACTTCACAAGCATGACACTCCTTCAGGTAGAGGGCAGTGTTGGTGTGTTTTCAATGTCCTCTCAAGGAAACTGGGACAAACACTAGCTGACATAACAATGTCCACTTAATTCCCAGATCTTGCAGTGTGCACCCAGTGAGATACAGAAGCTAGAGTTCTCCAGGGGTTCACCCAGAGGCTATGTGCTCGGGGTAAATGCCTGTATTCGTCCCTACTTGTGCACCTGCAACAGCTTTCTTTCTCCTCCACTCCATTCCTAGAGGCTTTGGTGTACTTGGTTGGATCCATGCTAGATCCATTGTGCACATGCTCCCTAGAGCCACTTTCAGTGGGCACATATCTCCTATAGGGATTGTGGGATGGAAAGAGGACTTATGTGAAACTTGCTAAAAACCCACAGGTTACAAAATCATTACTATCCACAAACCATTTATGGAGATGACACTACTCTCTTTTAGGTCTCATCATGGCTTTCCAATCCCAACATGTGGAACACAGTTTCTACAAACTGAATGAAAATAAGATTGAGATGAGCCTTGATTTTGAAGATGAGGCCACTGCAGCTACAGAAATTGTCATCTATTGTGAAGGTTCTCTTAAAGGTTCCGATAAATCAAAGAACCAGGGCATCCCACACCACAAGGATGATGTGACCCACGTAGTTAACTTCAACTACGTTGGTGATGACATCAGGCATGAGAGCCATGGGAACCATCAAGGGTACAGAAACCCACAGTAGAAGGAGCAGGAGAACGTGGCTGCTGCCAGAGTGCCACAGGTCCTGTGTACAAGGCCGTGGATACAGTTGGTCTCACACCCAGGCAGCTGAATGAGTTGGAAGATGTTTTTGAAAAAACTAAGCACCCCAATGAGATCATAAGGTATGTGACTTGTTTCAGTAGCTGTTCCAGCTCCCATCCATCAGCATCTAATTAGGAGGTGTGTTCTTCACACTATGGGTCCTATCTGCTTTGAGCCCAAGCACGAGGTCTTTGTTTAGCTGCTGGGTATGGGAAGGATGTTTGAGAAGTCAAAGTCAACCTTCTCTCTCTCTCTCTCTCTCTCTCTCTCTCTCTCTCTCTCTCTCTCTCTCTCTCTCTGACACACACACACACACACACACACACACACGCAGTGTTGAATCTAGAAACTGGTTGGTGCCTCTCAATTTGTTCTTTAAATTTTCCTTTTGTTTTTTCCTCCTCCTTCCTATCCTCTTCTTCTTCATGGCTCCCGTTTTATAATGGGAATTGAATTCAAGACCTAGTGGTTACTAAGCAATCCCTCTACTAGTATAGCATATGATCCAGGTGCTGATTAATGTGGTTATTTTTTGCATTAAAATGGAGATCAATGAAAAGCCGCTTTCATACTTTAGAGCTCACCATCTCTACATAGTTTTGTGTTGGGTGTGATTCATCTCCAGAAATGACTTTCATCCTGCCAAGGTGAAATGCTGTATTTCCCTAACAACTCCACCTTCCATCTTCTTCTCACAGGAAGGATCTTGCAAAGCGCTTGTTCCTGGGAGAATCCAGAGTGCGAGTTAGTATGTCTGAAAAGGCTTTGGGCAGGGCACTGTGCTTCAGGTCATGGTCCATGTTCTTGTATCCGCTATGAACAGTGAGCGTGGGTGAGAGGTGTCCTTGTCTGGGTTATAATAGTAACTGAGCACTGACTCTTGAAGTTTTTCAGAGTTAAAATAGAATGGGCAGCCATTAAGTGACCTTTCCCATTATTGGCGACATCGTAGTCTCTTATTTGAATAAAAAAAAAAAAACTAAAAAACACACACAAATTTTTAGCATTTTTATTTTATTTGTCTTTATTGAGCTATATATTTTTAATCTGCTCCCTTCCCTTTTTCCCTTCTCCCAGTCTCACTGTCCTGTGACCCCCACACTCCCAGTTTACTTAGGTGATCTTGTCTTTTCCTACTTCCTAAGTAGATCTATTTATGCCTGTCTCAGGGTCCTCTTTGTTGTCTCGGTTTCCCGGGATCGCCGGTTTTCTTTGCTTTATGGTTTAAAACCACTTATGAGTGAGTGAATATTATATTTGTCTTTCTATTTCTGAGTTACGTCACTCAATATGGTGTTTTCTAGATCTATCCATTTGCCTGCAAATTTCAAGATGTCATTATTATTTTTTTTTTACTCTTGCGCACATGTACATTTTTTTCATCCATTCTTTGACTGATGGCCATCTAGGTTGTTTCCAGGCTCTGGCTCTTATGAATAATGCTGCTATGAACATATGTGAGCTGATGTTCTTGTGGTGTGATTGAGTGTTTGGGGGTATATAACCAACAGTAGTATCGCTGGGTGTGGAGGTGGATTATTTCCTATTTTTCTGTGAAATTGCCATACTTATTTTCAAAGGAGCTGTACATGTTTACACTCCCGCCCCAATGCAGGAGGGTTCCAGTTACCCCACATCCTCCCCAGCATAAGTTGTCATCTGTGTTTTGATCATGGCCATTTTTATAGGGGTAAGATAGAATCTTAGAGTTGTTTTGGTTTGCATTTCTCAGATGACTAATGATGTTGAACATTTCCTCAAATGTCTTTCAGCCATTTGAGATTCACAGAACACTTATAATCAGTATGGGAGCATCATATATATAGACAGCATTGAGTATTATATGGTCATGCATAAAGGAAAACATTAATGTTTACTGGTATGTGTACAGTGATTAATACTGAAGTCCGGACACTCAGATCATTTCAGGGAACTTATGTGTACTGTTGTAGTAGGACTGTAAGTGACCTTGGGTACATTCTAATTGATGTAGCAAGTAGTAGGAAAAAAACAGGGCTCTGTTTCAACAAATAAACTTAGTGATAAGTGTGGATTAAGTGAAGCCAGAGAGATATTCAGTGCTTCATAATTAACCTGTGTTTAATTTGTCCAAGAGTCATGTGGGAAGACACTCACAAGTGCACATGGTTGGCCCTCCACCTTTGTAAGTTTGTGGAAAGCAAATGTAGAAAGCAGCAAAGTTGAACCTTCATGTTCCCCGATGCTGTGTTTAGATTATCTAAAAACAATGCAAAATTGTCATGTCAGTGTTATGATATGTATGTGGCTGACAGCTTTAAAGGGTTAATTTTGTTACAATTAAAGAAAAAGAATAACATTGAGCCCATTTAAGTTAATCGAGTAAAAGAGAAAAAGATCAGGGGATGTTATTGAAAGGCAAAATGCAGGTTGGTACTGAGGAGAGGGCCCGAAGGATAAAGCTCTTGCCACATGAGTCTGAGGATCTGAGTTGGGACCTTCAGCATAAAGTTTAGCAGGTGTCAGCTCACCTGTAGTCAGAATCTCTTATTCAGGAAGCAGAGACTGCGGATTCTTAGGAGACCTAGATTAGCTCAGTTGCTGAGATTAATGGACAACCTTGCCAGTGTAAATCATGTGGGGAGAAAGCTAGGAAGATGGTTGACTCTGACCTTGGTCCTCTGCATGCATGAGTGTGCATTTGCACATAGATACACATGCAGATCACACACCTTTGCCAGTTTTTATGTGTTTGCAAATACATAAAAAGCAAAGGTGCCAAGCCACGGTCAAGTGTGTCTTCTGTTGACTAACTTGAAATCTGAAAGTATTCTTTTTCTTTAAAGGAGACTTGTTGAACATGTGGGATTTTTGAATGTGGGAAAAGATAGAGCTCACTTTTAGGAAGAGATGTAGATATCTTATTTTCAAATGAATTTCTTTCCTCCAGACCGTAAAGACTAATGTTTAGATCATGGGATAAAACATGAGGCCATGAGCCCAGAGAAACGGACTGCTCCATAGCAAATGAGAAAGGGGAAAGGCAGTGCAGAGTGCTATTCATCCTAACTTCCTTCAGCAAGAATCGGGCAGTCTTGATGTAGGCAAACTCCCTACATGCAGCAGTAGCTTGTAGAGAATAGCAGTCCTGCCTAGGAGCCCCTGATGAATGACAATCTAACACCACAAGGTGTAAACTACAGTAGGACCAGGCTCAGGTTGGAAAAACTGGGATAGAAGAGGGAGATTCCCCCAGGATGGAGAGGAAGAGAGATTGGAAAAGAAAAGCTGAAGGAGTGAGGCATTCGCCCCCTGTCGAGCTGACAGGACCCTGTACTACAGCTCCAGAGAGACAGAGGTGCTGCAGCCCCAGAGACTGATGTGAGGAAGCTCTGGAGACACAGATGCACTGCAGCTTCAGAGAGGCCAATGCACTACAGCTCAAGAGGCTGATGCACTGCAGCTCTAGAGATGCTGATGAATCACAGCTCCAACGAGACTGATGATGCACTGCATCTCTAGAGAGACTGATGGACTATCACTCCAGAGCCATTTGTACTGCAGCTCTAGAGAGACTGATGATGCACTGCATCTCTAGAGAGACTGATGGACTATCACTCCAGAGCCATTTGTACTGCAGCTCTAGTGAGACTTATGATGCACTGCATCTCTAGAGAGGCTGATGGACTATCACTCCAGATATATTTGTACTGCAGCTCTAGAGAGACCGATGTACTGCAGCTCTAGAGAGCCTGATGCACTGGAGCTCCAGAGAGGATGATAAACTGCACCTCTAGAGGCCTATGCACTACAGCTCTAGAGTCTAATACACTGCAGTTCCAGAGAAGCTGATGCTCTGCAGCTTTAGAGAAGCTGATGCCGTGCAGTTCTAGAGGCTGATGCACTGCAGCTCCAGAGAAGATGATGCAGTACGGCTCTAGAGGATGAGGAGTATCAGCTCTAGAGATACTGATGTACTTCATATATAGAGGCTGATGCACTATCACTCTAGTGGCCTATGCACTACAGCTCTAGATGCTGATGAACTGCAGCACCAGAGAGAGGCTAATGCATTGCAGCTCCAGAGAGGCTCATTTACTGCAGCTCTAGGGGCTGATGCAGTGCATCTCTAGAGGCTGATACACTGCAGAACTAGCTAGATTAGCTAGAGCTAATATGCCAGCAGTGACTTAATTAGTATAGTTCCTTGGTGATTATTTCAGGGCTATGCTAACTGGACAGGTGAGAACCAACAAGTGGCCTCCACCAAACACACCTGGGCTTTATTTATTTCATGGAGGCATCGTGTTGGTATGTTTGAGTTCCCCTCATGGCTTCTGGTCCTTTGTTGGTCTTCTTTAGACTATACATCCACATAATAGAAGGAGCAGGGATGGAGAGAAATGGCATGGACGCAAAGATGTGCAGTTTAATGATTTCCCAATATAATGGACCCTTTTTCCCTAGGAGCCTGAGAGGATGGTGACATCTAACAGGTAATTGTGACTGTATTTCCATAGCTGGCTATGTATTAAGGAAGAGGCGGTTTTGTTAACTGCTCTCCACATTGTTATTGATCACAATGCTGTCTGGAGGTTCAGCCTAAAAACGTTGGATCTCCTGGTATAAGAACAGAGACTAGGATGCCCTTCATGTTGGGCAGGAAATAGGGCATCACTATCAAGCTTTAATTCTCATTGAGACCACAGCTTTTGTCCTGAGTCCAGAAAACTGGAGAGGGCAAGGAAGAGGGGGAGGGCAAAAGTTTATAGGTGACAGTGACCTACCCTTATTACCTACATGATGGAAGCAGGGAGTCCCAAGATACCTGAATGAATTGTCTGAATTGACTCATTTCCCTAATCCTATAGATTACAACATCACATCTCTGTGCAGGCCTCCCTTGGAGTAGTGTTAGCTCTCCCAAGTCAACTTGGGAAGGATGTTTGTTTGTTTGTTTGAGCTGTGGATAGGCTGTGACTTTTCACACTCTTTTGGCAGGTGTGATTCCTTGTAATCACCCTACCTGCTTAAGGTGATGGACCAATAAGAAGCCATCCATCGATAAATAATGAGCTGAAATCATGGGAGTATAGCGTTTTACTGAAGAGAAATTACATGTTTTGATGAAGAAAAATATGCCAGAGTAGATTCAGAAACACTGGAACAAAAGGAGAAGATGCTGGAGGGAGAAAAAGGAGAGGGGAATGAGAAGAAGGAGGAGGAGGAGGAGCCTGGGAAAGGAGATTTTTTTCTGACAGTTAATGGGAGGTAGGAAGCAGGTATCCCACTATCCTAAGTGGTGAATCTCACAGCACCCCTTATCCTTCCTGACATGGGCGCTTTGTGTGGAGCCCCACTGGGAGTTAGAATTGAGGTGTCTGTCCAAGGCAGCACAAGCGAGTGTATTGTTGAATTGCGTTGATTTCATTTTGATTTTTGGCCTTTTGTACAGAAAATGGATTTTTGTTCCTTTAGAGTCATCCGGCACCTTTGGATCTTCCAGCTTTCTGCTTGCTCTTCTGCTATGTTTCCTGAGGCTTGAAGGGAGGAGGTTATGAACACATTCCAATTAGGATAGAGCACTCCATAGTTGTGAGCAGAGATGACCACTCACACGGTCTATAGCCAATAGAAAGTCTTTATTCCAGCTGAAAAGGAAGACACCCAGGTATCTGGGAACGTAGGCGTGGCCGCAGGTGTCCAGAACATGGGGGTTGTAAGGGCATCTTAAAACCTAGATGTCCTAACATCTAGCTCAGCAGATGCAGATGCCTGTGCAGAAGTAAGCAGTTTGAATCAAGCTGTTTACTGAAGCTAAGATAGGAGCTAGCTGAAGGAGGGGTTCATACAAACAGGAAGTTTAAGCACAGCTAAGTTAGATAGAATATCCCTGTTCTTTGGTCCCTAGAATAGAATTAATTAATTTCCCGTGTATTCTCCATGACAGATATAAAAGTATATTTCTATTTGAAATGGCCTCAGCAAGAATAGAAAATTGAGGAACCTCTTCACTGGCTTAAACTCTCACATTTCCGACTAGGTCAGAAGGCTTGAGTCAAATCATTGACTCGTCCTTTCTAGGAGGGCATAATTGTTTCTAGGGACTAGCAACTTTAATGGGTTTATTTTCTGTTTGAGGAAGTTGGCCTTGCAGGTGAAGAGGCCGGGTGCCACTGTTATTCTGAGCAGGACAAGAATCAATGTTCCAGTTAATGCTGAAACTAAGGTATAGAAGTCCGGTCACCAGAGACTGTTAACAATATAATGATCTATATCTTCTTTCTTTCCTTCATTTGAGCTTTTCTCTCTCCCTTTCTTTTCCTCCTGCCCTTCTCTTAGCTTCTGCTTTCTTTCTTCTTTCTATCTACTATTCTTGTCCCCTAATTTACCCTTTCCACCTTTCTTCCTCATCATCCCCCAGTCCTTTCTCCTCTACTTATTTAAAAAGCAGTTACTCATGTATGCACTCCAGGGAATGGCAGCTAGTTCCCACCACCTCATCTTCAGTCTTCTTTGTGACCATAGACCAATAGGCTGCAGAATTTACAGGAAGCCTGCTGAAAACCAGACTTATCGAGGCAAAGACCCATCCACTTTCTTGCAGCTTCCTTTCCTGTGCATAGGAGATAAGAGGCCTCTATGGGAGGCCACAGAAACCTCCACAGTCACCCAGCAAGGGCCCTGCATTTTTGTAGATCTTTCAGGGTTAAAACAGTACAGGGTCATACAGAAAAAGAAATTGGTAATATATTCAGCTTTCTGGCTCTTCAACTTAGATCAGAAATCTAGGCATCATCTCAAACAATCAAATTTGAGGAATCTATGGCAGTTATTTCAGCTATTCCTGTACCTATTTAATCATAACCAGAATTGGGACATGTTGTGTCTTTGTTAACATTGATTCCTGGCCAAATATAAGCTCTCCCATCCTTTCTATTATAGGCATATATCATGAGGCTTACATAGACATGAATGCATGCAGTGGGGTGTGACTTTCCAGAGAGTCAGAGGAGATATCTCTTTTCTAAGCAGTAGTTCAAGCAAACCAAATAATACAAGGGCATGGTGAGTTACCTTGTCCTTGGCAGAGAGTGTGTAGATTGTAATCCCTGAAGACCATTTGATATCTGGTCTTCTCCATACCCTGATTTACTGAACCCTGATCTCTTTTTAGAGTCATATTTCCCATTTCCTTGAAAGGACATTAGACAGCAAAGGTACTAGCTAATGAATTTCCCTTTTCCGGTTGTTCTGAATTCCGACTTCCAGGGCTGGGGTTGCATAGGATTTTGTGTGTCCTTGGTTAGAAAAGTCTGGTCAATCTAAAGCCTCACCGGCATTTACTGTTACACAGAGTTGTGTTTTCCACTTGTGATACTGAGTGTTGAATATACTAAAGCCATCTCTTTCACCATGTTATTGCAGAGCTGGTTTAAGAAAAGAAGAGCCCAATACAGGAAACATCAGCAGACTCAGATTCTCCAGTGTGCATCTGCTGATGGCCAGGACACCTTGTAGTAAACTTTTGTAGGAGTCCTGAAGCATCATCCTGTCCAGGAACCAGATGAATACAGGATCTTCAGGTGTCACTGACACCTTCTTATGGCTGTGACACCTTATCCCTTCAGGAATAAAGAGTTTGTATTCAAAATATTTCATGTCCTTTTTGGGGGTCAGAAAAGTGTGGATGTCCATTATTGAGAAAATATTTAACAGAAAATAAAAGGAAGGGAACAAACCCTGAGTCACCTTTACTACTCCACAAGTCACAAAAGTTTCTCAAACCAAAGGCAATCTGCGCTCAGACATATATTCTTCTCTGTTGTCACATTGTACCATCCTCACCTTAAGTCAACCCTGTGGGAACAAACACCTAAGAACAGGAAAAGGACAAGTCTCCAGTGAGAAGACTGTTCATGACAAAAACAGAGTTTCCCCCAAATCTACGAGTTCACCCTTGTACTACAACAAATACAAAAGACTACTTTCTGAGCATTCATCTGAGGGTAGACTGACCAGTCACCTAGGCTGCCCCCAGGTCTGTTCACTGTCCCTCCTTTCAATGGCACAGTTATGGTACTAGGAGTCCTCCTGACACAGGTCCTACTGTTTCAAAGGAAACACAAGAGCCCATCCCATGCCCATTAGAAAGAGGCTTCATCTTTGCTCCCACACCTAGCCTGAGAAGCACAAGAGGCATATTTATCGATCCTCCCAGTTCAGGCAGGAGAGGAGAAGGATTCTCAGTAGATGCACCAGGCCAGGTTAGTGGAAGAAATAGGATGCAGACTTCAGAGCATTCAGGGAGCAATGGGCTGTGTAAGCCCGAGGGTGATTGGAGGAGAGGCAGTGTGGAAAGCCTATAGAGAGGGTTATGCCTGAGTTCCGGCAGAGAGGACAAATCAGGGTGGCATTAGCATGGTGGTGTATGTCCTGGGTTTAAAGTACATAACCTGTGAGAAAGTGGCCAAGGCGTGAGCTGCTTTTGATGCTGTGACTGCTTGTAGATATGTTTGAGTTCCTGTTCAGACTTCCTTGAGTGATGAACAGCAATGCTAAAATGTACATAAAATAAAACCCTTCTTCCCCAACTTCCATTTTTCTTGGTGTTTTGTCAAAGTGACAGAAACCCTGAGACAACATCCTTCTACTCAAAGAGGAACTGGGAACTCTGGTGCTGGGATTATAAGCACCAAGGTGGATGCTGGATTAGGGACATATACAGGACCTAAAGGAAGGTAGATTCAGGCCATAGGTGGGGTATATGAGGTGGAGCTGGTGGGAAAGACTCCCTGGGGTACTACCACAGAATGCAGTCAGGCTCTTAGTATAGTCCTGAGAAACTGACAGGGCCTGGCTACACAAAGTAGGCCTGTGGATCAGAGCCCTACAAATGCAGAGGAAGATTCTGCTGTAGAGACTTAAGAACAGTGAGGGAGGGGCTCACTGTTCCTAATTAGTTCCTGGTGTGAGGCCAGAGAGAGCACCTGCAGCTTCACATTCCAGGAGAGGAGGGCACATATGTGTCTAATATACACATAAGGTGATGACCCCATTGGGATCTGTGTTCTTATCCCATGACTGTCATTCCCACAACAAAACATTCCAAACCAACACACATCTCTTGGGGCCAAACAAATCCCAGAACAAGGGCATAGAAAGATGGCACAGCAAATATGTGATGATGTGGGATTCCCCTCTCTATGTTGTTAAAAAGGAGCTATATGGGCCTATAGAAGTTAATGGCAACAGAGCTAGGTGGGGAAAACTAAACTGAATGCTGGGAGAAAGAAGAGCAAACCCAGAGAGAAGCTATGTAGCTCCTCCAGAGAGGGATGCCAGAACTTTAGCTGTTAATCCAAAGCCACATGGCAATACACAGATTAATAGAGATGGGTTAGATAAGGATATGAGTTAGCCACGAATATGATCTGGCTATTGGCCACAAAGCATTGCAAATAATATGGTTTCTGTATGATTATTTCTGGGCTGAGCAGTCAGGAGACAGACAAGTGGCCTTCTTTCAACACATATGGACCAGTCATGCTCTTTCATGGTACATTTTTCAGAACCTATGGTGTCTTGCATTGTAGCGGCGTAAATGAATGCAGGCAGATTGTAAAGAATATATACAGCTTTAATGAAGAAATGATCTTACAGGACCAGGGTTCCAGCAGAGCACAGGAAGCAGAAGGAGTGTGCATGCTCCCATGTGCCCGATTTATAATTAAACTTTCGCCCAAGGCAAGCGTGCCCCCTAAGGGGCTGGCTTAACCCTACATTGCATCTTCCTGTAACTCCAGCTCCAGGGAAGAGGACACCCTCCTCTGGCCTATACAGGCCCTGGCATGCATACATGTACAGACTCATACACATTATGAAAAATAACATAAGATTTCAAAAAGAAGGCCCAGATTGACAATTCTAGGAAACAGATTTTCGTCCATGGGTCTTTGTGTACCAGGATCCTTCCAGCTCCTGCCACCATCAGCAGGTGCCTAGTGCACCATGGTTTTGATGTACGTATCTGGACATGGGCACGGCTGTTGTGGAAGTTCAGAAGGTAATTCAATTCTTTTGTATTATTTCAGCTCAACATTCCACATCAAACACCATTCTAGCAAGGAACTTGAGGCAACAGGACTGTAAAATAGATGGACACATTAGTTTCATATTCAGGTGTAGAGAGAGGGAAGTACATTCATGCTTACTACTTGGCTTCGCTGACTGAAATTTATTCAGTTGTATACAGTTCAAGATGCCCTAGCTAGGGAATGTTGTCTCCAAGGTGGGGCAGATCCTCCTATAACAACTAACTCAGAAGACTTGAATCAGATCATCCAGTGTAGATAATCTCTCATTGAGACTCACTTCCCAGGTACTTTGTCTAAAGATGACAATTAAAACCAACTATCGCAGAAGGTCAAGGTGCTTGTCACCAAGACAGCAGACCTGAAATTCATCCACAGGATTTACACGGTGGAGGAAAAATCAGCCCATGAATACTGTCCTCTTCTGTCCACACTGGGAAGGGGGAGATCCCAATAACCAGCAACAATAATAAAATAGTAATGACTAATAATGCTACTCCACACTACAATTCATGTGCTGTATGACAGAGCTTGCCTAGTTTGCAACAGGTCCTGATTTAATGTCTAGTCCCTCAAGAAAGCTGAAATATTGCCATTGGCAGGCACAGGTTTCAAACGTTAAAGAAGGTATCAAGGAAAAGTATCGATGTTTCTGATGTTCACAGGCTCTGTATCTGCCTCTAGCCCCAAGCTTTGTCAAGACCCACATAGCAGCAAAGCATAGGGCCTGCCTGGATTCTAGGGATCAGAATTCCAGCAGGTTACCTTCCTTCCCATTTGATCTAGGCAGCTCAAAGCACTTCAGACAGTGGCCCCCTAATATATAGAAACCCATAAATGGTTTGATCTTGGATATATAGAAGCATGCGTGAAATAGTCATCTGTATAGCAACTCGATATTGCACACAGTTGCCCAGTTATTACTAGGGAGGTATTTGGTTACCTCTGGGTCTTGGAAGATGTAAGTCTCCACCTGTCCATTGCATGGTTATTTAGGACATGGACTGCAGGAATATAAAACGGACCCCAAAGCAGCCATCAGCTTAAGAAAGGGCCTGGAGTGTGTAATATAAGAATTAATTTTCCTGCTGAGTGCTTTTCAGTCTGTCCACTTTTACAAGCATTGCGTGTAGTTTTGAGCTAGTTGAGTCCATCCGACTATCATCTCTGGACTGACTCCTTTATCTAACGTTCACACTGTACAAGTCAATGTGTGAGGGAGGCTGTGATGAGATTAGTTTTGCAGCGGGCAGTGGCAATCATGTCCAATAATAGAACAGACATTTCGGGTTCAGGAAGTAGTCCTTGGTGTTCCCCCTCTCACAGCTACTATGCAAGGGGTGGAGCACTAAAGTTTTCAGGAAGTTCAAAATCACATCCTAACCCAGACTAGAAACGGCCTCTCAAGGCAGCATGCAACTCAAACAAATTGGAAATTCAATCTCCGACATGCATGTATATGAGCCCATGAAATGTGCTTTTGCAAAAATAAATGGAATGTCTAGACCACAGGGTTCAGGTACAACCAGTCTTGAGGCAAAACTGGCCTCCAGGGCCCCTTGTTGGAGGGTTCAAGTACCAGCAGCTGCTCTCCTGTCTGGGAAAGTTTCTCCAACTCCCTCTGGCCAGCTCCAAGACACAACCTGCATGTTTGTGTGATTTCCCCACCTTAAGGTCACCCCAAACATCTCCTGCAGCAGTTGTCCCCAAGTATGGGCTCTGAACCAAAGAAAAGCTAAGCTACAACCTGATTTTGGCCATGGCTGCTTTCAGGCCCGTACATCCTGCTGCATCTATACCTAACTTCCAAGAGGAGCCGGCCCCATGAAGTGGCTGAGCCTGGAAAAAATCTGCATGAGGCCTGGAACAGGACATCTGACTCCATGGCACCCACAGAAACAGGAATAAGAGCTGAAACCAGAGGCATTTGTCTCCCCCGGGAGGACCAGATATGATACAACAAGGCCAAGAAGAACAAATACAAATCTCCTGGTTGGAGCCAGACAGCCTCAGGGGGTTTCCTGTTTTAGTCATGCCCTTCCTCCCCAGTCATATGGCACATTACCTGAGCCACAGAGCAAACAGTGGTGTCCTCTGGTACAGCATCAGAGAACACATGCCTCTCTGCAGTATTCCTTCCGCAGCCCCCATTGGAGCCTGCCAGCCTGAGACTGTTCTTACAGATGAGTGGAACTAAATGGAGATCCTGTACCTGGGCTGGGCCGGGTTCTGAATGTCCAGCGCCTTTTCCCACTTCTAGTGACTCTGAGCCCTTGTCGTCCCCTCTGACTCCATGGATGGGAATCCTAAACAGGAAGAGAAGCTGCCAGTGTTGCTGAACTCCAAAGCCTAGTTTTACTATCTTTGTCCTGCTGCAGTTCAGGGCTGTGATCATCCATGGGAGGGTGTGTCCCATCCTTTCCCATGAGTACCCTGTCCACTAGTGGTGTACCCCAGTGCAGTGAACCCTGTTTTATAAGGAGAACAGCTTGGAGATGGTAGGGGGACTGCCAATCCTGATATACAGGTTCTTGTCCCGACAGCTTCAGTTAGGGGTCACTGTCATCCGAGAAGTTTCCTTCTGCCTTGTGGTATGGGCTTCCTGGGCAGCAGATCAGCCTACCCGAGTTTTCCTGGATTGCCAGTGTTCTCTGTCCCTCACTGTGACTTTCACAGGTCTGAAGGTGGCCTGGGACATGATTTTAGGAATCTTGTTCTCTTTTCCTCCTGCATCCTATTGTTCCCATAGTTTCCTTGTCGCCTGCCTGTCCCTGCTTTTTTCTCTTGATTAACAGAAATAAATATTCTAAATCTCCATTGAAACTTCAGGGCAAGAAGAGGGACTGAACAGAAAAAATGTTCCAGGACAATGTCCACCACGGAGATTGGTCAAGTTCAGAAGAAAGGATACACAGAAAATTCCTGGGAGGCCTTTTCCGAGGAGCAAGTCTCTGCTGTTTAATCTCTGAACTCCATGAAATTTTAGTCATGCAAAGGAAGCCAGAAGATCATTCAGGCAGGGGGTACATTAGAGAAGCAAACACCACTATAAATAGTGGAAAGCTGGAAGGCACCTGAAAGAAAACTGAACTTTAAAACTGAATACATTATTAGTTGTGAGACATCATTTTTATGTGTAGTCACATGGTTTTGTGCACGGATACACATTGTTGGTGTGAGTTCATGTATGTGTATGCTTCATGGATGTGGAGAGGAAGGGCAGCTTTTAGTATCACCCTTCAGGTGCAATCCACATTGAAAACGTTTTATTGAAAATAGATTCTTCTCTCATACAGTACATCCTGACCACAGATTCTCCTTCCTCCACTCCCTAACTCGTTGATGTCCTGTGTCCCCCAGATCAGCTATCCTCCATTTCCTCTTCAGAGAAGAGCAGGCCTCTAATATAGAAGAGCCAGACAGAATAAAACAAGATATAATAAGACTAGGCAAAAGCCGTCATACAGATAATGGACAAGACAGCCCAACAAAAGGAAAACATTCACAAAAGCAGGTCAAACAGTTTCCCACTCATAGGAGCCCCATCAAGAACACTAAGCTAACACCCACAACATTCACACAGAGGATCTATTACAGACCCTTGCAGGCCCTATGCTTGTGTTTTGGTATCCGTGAGTCCATGTGAGCTATGCTTAGTTGATTCAATGAGCCATGTTCTCCTGGTGTCGGCCATCTTCTCTGAGAGTCCACATTCTTTTCAGACAGGGTTTCTTACAGGCCTCCTGCTGTGTTTCCTTCTCAGCTTGCTGTGTGATTTTGGAAACGTCACTTGACTCTCTGTTTTATTCTCCTCATGCATAAGATGAGTGTATGAAGGCATCATTCTCATGCCTGGCTACATGATACTAGTCAGGGCTTCAGCCAGGCTTACTGCTCCATCCCCTAATATTCCTTGGCACTCTGACAAGGCTGGCCTTTACCTGTTCACTCGATATACCCTTATAGCTCTCAAGCAGAGCTACATGTACAGACTGAGGCTAATTTTGAGCTTACTATGTGTTTCACTTCTGGAAACAACAGATGCAGGTGCAGGAAATAGGTCTACACACATCTGTCCACTGTAATCATGACCTTGCCTCTGTTGAAAACTCACCTGACTTTGGTGATCAAGTGCTGTCTCTTGGCCCTTGTTACTCTAAAGTCCAAGTAGATTCATTTCCTTTGACTTATTCTCTTGAGACCCCTGAATTCTTCTGGGAACTGTGACATGTGGGAAAGAGCCATGTTGGTGCTCTTCTGTCATGGGGATTCACAAGTCTGTAGTATTCCAGAAGAACGATCCTCTGGGTCTTCCCTGCATGCAGACCTCTGTTATAGGACAGACTGATGCCAGCATTCCAATTTCTCTTCACCGTTGATTCCCTTTATCAACATGGAGTAAGCCATGCTCATTCACAGTGACCATCTCCATACACTTGTTTCTAAATCAATGAATCAACACCAGTGCCTTCTTTTAAGGATTTGTTTCTTTTCATGTGTCTGAGTGTTTTGTGTGTAGGTGTGTGTGCCATGTGTCTGCCTTGTGTCTGTGGAGATCAGAAGAGGGTGTCAAGTCCCTTGGAACTTGAGCCTAACTGGAGCCAAAGCTCACTGTAAGTAACCATGTGAGTGGTGGGAATGAGCCTGAGTCCTCTGCAAGAGCAGTTATTAACCACAGAGCCATCTCTCCAGTCCATCATATTGTTTACAAAGATGTTTAAACTGCGACATGAAATCCAGGACAATTGCTCAAGGACCATTGATGATTCCTTTACTTTGGTGTAGTTTTTTTGTTCCCATCCGAATTATTCCCTCTCCTCCAAGTCCATAGCCTATAATGTGGGCCTGTTCTCTGCTACTATGCATGAGGAAACTTCAGGATTTCTTTACAACTTCACCTGCCTATTGTGGAACAATCCTTTTCACTGTGGACATGTGTCACTCTCACAGGTTCAATAAAAATCAAAGTGACCAGTCTCTGGGCAGGATTTTCAGGGTAGAGAGAATGCTAGAAGAAGAAGGGCAGAGACATGTGAGTCACCAGTCAGATGCATAGGAGGCATCATGGGCACTACAATGCACAGGCAATTGAGCCACATCAAAAAGGTAGATTAAAAGGAGTGGGTTAATTTAAGTTGTAAGCGCTAGTTAGAAATAAGCATAAGCTATTGGCTGGGGTTTCATAATTAATAATAATTCTCAGTGTTGTGATTCAGGAGCTAGCAGCAGAGACAGGAAAATATTCCTACACCTACATGCCTTTTCTGTTTCTTCTCAGTACTGTCATACTGGATCAGAGCAGTGTGGATGAGGATGCTGATATTAGAGAGGCCTACAGCTACTGTTCTCAAACTGTGTGCTACGACTCCTTCAGGGACCAAAAGCCTTTTCACAGAGGTTCACTGTGTAAGACCATTGAAAACTACAGATATTTGTATAACAATTCATAATAGTATAAAATGACAGTTATAATGTAGAATTGGAGTAATTTTATGGTTGGGGGTCACAACATGAGGAACTGTATTAAAGGGTCACAGTCTTAGGAAGGTTGAGAAGCCCTGACCAAACACATATATAGTCAATTCCCTTCCTGTTTCTCAACTTCAGTTCCTTATTAGAACCGGGCTTACTTTAACTATGTGTGTGAGCATGACACACCTGAACATGTGGATGAAGAGGGAAATCTGGGAGTCTGTTCTCTCCTTCCCTCATGTGAGAACCAGGGGTTGGGATCTCATCTTCAGGAGTGCCATCGGGTCCTTCTAAGCACTAAGTGATCTCCCCAGGCTGCACTAGGGGTTCTCTTTCTGTTAACAATTAATTATCATTTTTTTCACAGCCTGACCACATTTTCCTCTCCTACCCTCTACTCCTCCCAGTGCCTCCCTTCAACCCTCGCCCCTCCCCCTGTCCTTTCCCTTCAGGAAAGGGCAGGCCTCCCATGTATATCACCAGCAATGGCATAACAACCCTAGTGGGTCCTTAAAACAACCTTTAATGTTATGACAAGATGAGGTCCCTTCTAAACAGTTCTCTCTGAAAAATTACAAAATTAGAACATGCTGGAAGATGGTCAGAATAACACTTAAAAATGGGAGAGATTATACGGTGTACTTTCCTTACCTGCCTGCCCACGGAGGTGGGCAAAGGTAGTAACCACCAACCAGCCCTTCCCTTCCTCCGAGTTTCTGGTTCCATATTTTTCCTGGACATATCTGTTTTGTCAGGAATGTTAGCTGCTTAGACACACACAGCTGCAGCTGCCACTGCCCAGTGCTCATGTCCATGGTCTCCTGATGCTGCTCACACCCCCTTCCCCCAAGACCCTCTCCACAGACACCATGCCAGAATTGGTAGGCTAGTTGTCTTATCATACAAGTCTCGGGAGAGTTCTGTACAGGCACCTAAAAGGCTGCAGCAGAATGTGAAGCCAGAGAAGTACTGCCCATGAATGCTGCTGAGACAGAGCCTTCCCTTGAGGTGGGAGTGTCATATAGCAATCTGTTGATTTCATTGGTTAAGTAATAAAGAAACTGCTTGGCCCTGATAGGTTAAAACATAGGTGGGAGGAGTAAACAGAACAGAATGCTGGGAGGAAGAGGAAGTGAGCTCAGAGGCCATGCTCCCCTCTCCCAGGCAGACACAATGAAGCAAGCCGCCAGGTCAGACATGCTGAATCTTTCCTGGTAAGACTGATGCTACACAGATAATTAGACATGGGTTAATTGGGATATGAGAATTAGCCTGTAAGGGCTAGAATTAATGGGCCAAGCAGTCTTTAAAAGAATACAGTTTGTTTGTTGTTATTTCGGGTAAAGCTAGCCGATGGCAGGAGCTGGGTGGCGGAATGCAACCTGCAGCTCCTACTACAGAATGGTGCCCAACGTGGGGATAACTGAATCCACAGAAAGCTTGAGAAAGAATGGAGTGAAGCATGTTTTCTTAGTAGCAGCAATTTCTCGGGTCTGCTCTGCTTGCTAGAGGCAAGCAAGCGCTCTCATCTAAGGGAGGCTTCCTGACTCAACTTTAGCTGCAAAGCTTGCAGATCTTTTAAGAGGTCCTGCCACAAAACACTTAAATGGTGTTGATAAAAGCCGACTGAATGCTTGTTTGTTTCAGCAGTAGCAGGAAAAATCCTGTGTTGTTTTAAAATGCCAGCTTTCTGGGCCGTCCTGCCAGAGCAAACTCTGACTGTTTGAGGCAGGAGGGCCAACTACAGAGAGAGGACTTGTGTGTTGTCTGTGGACATAATGTTGCAGCTTACTTACTGGCAGGGACCTTGAAACGCCATAGACTTGTGGCAATAAACGTGGCTACAGAGGTACCTCCGCCATGAGGCTGGGAAGCTAAGGAATGGGCTCGATCCTGCTGCCAAAGCCACAGCTTTAGTCCTACCAATATTGCTTGGTAAATTAATGACTCATGTGGTCAAAAAAGAGACATATACAGTAAAAGAAAGATTCAAAGTCAAAGAAAATGTTTAAACGATTTACAGTGTGTTAAAAATATATGCAGGCTAAAACTTAAAGTTCTTAAAGTTAAAAACAAAAAAAAGAGAAGAAAGAGAGTAGTTGGGTGTGGTAGTACACACCTTTAATCCCAACACTTGGGTGTCAGAGGGAGATTGACCTCTGTGACTTCAAGGTGTGGTAGCACACGCCTTTAATCCCAGTGCCTAGAAGGCAGAGAGAAACAGATCTCTGTGAGTTCAAGGTGTAGTAGTGTACACCTTTAATCCCAATGCCTGGGAGGCAGAGACAGGCGGATCTCTGTGAGTTCAAGGACATCCTGGTCTACAGAGTTATTCCAGGACAAAGATATACAGAGAATATAAAATAAAAGTAAAAATAAACAAAATATAGTTAAAATAAAGTCATACAAAGATGGAAAATGAACAGAGAATTTTGATACTGTATGCTATTACACTCTCTTTGAATTGTTTGAATGCTGAGGAAGGAGCAACATCTGCTCAAAGATATTTGTTTATAAATGCTGCTGAACTAATCCAACATAGATATTTTGAAAATGACTTGAGTTTGAAATTTGGATCTAAGGACATGATGCTTTGGAAAGGAGTTTCTTATTTCGTTTTCACAGAGGGTGAGAGTCTGTGGATTGCCTCTATCCCAATATGGTATGATGGACCATGCCTTCCTGAAGAGTTGCTGTGAACACCTTCAGAAAATTGCTTCGCTCAACTGCCAACTGAGATGAAACTAGCCCACAGGATATACCATGAAAGACTTAATTAACGACACCCCATTCAGCAGGAAGCAGTTTGGAGAGAAAAAGCTGTGCCCATGTTCCCAAATATGGTTTATAAATGTTCTTTTACATTTAAAGTGGGATATGATATAGATATGAACAATTTGCATTAGTATAGATTTTGCTTTATTGATAGAGATTTAAGGTCAATTTTGTTATATGTATAAGTATTTCTGATCTTGATTAAGGTATTGTGATTGTGTAGTTCACTTAAAATGTAATGTATATAGGTTATTAATGGATAATCAATAATAGTCAAGCTTGTAGTCATGTTAGTTAAGATTTTCTAGATGTACATAGATAAATTTTAGATAGGCATTCTTCATATTTTTCAAAGATTATAGAATATGTCATTTTCAATGTCTTAATAACTTAGGGTTTTTCATGACAACGAGACACTCTGCTCCTGGCAGCACCAATTTACTTCAAGAAGAAGATGGGCATCAAAAAGGATCCTTATGGAGTTTAATAGTCATTTGGGCAAGAAACTGCTCTTGCCTGGACTGTTGCCTGGACTATTGAACTTGCCTAAATGTGAGATGACCTTTCAGGGTTCCTGATTCATGAAGGAGTCTGCAAGACATTCTGCGGGATACAACAGATAGTGACTGAACTGACTGTGAAATTTCTTGCTTCATGGAAATATCTACTAGATACTATGGGCCTGTAGGCCGAAGATGGATGCCCCAATGGTACAGAGAAACTTTGGGTTAATGTCCAGGCAGCAAGATGTCCCTTTCATTTCTAGAGTTTGAAAGTTTCTTATTTCTTGTTTGTTTGTGTAATATTGTATCTTTCTGGAGTCTTTGATGGAGTTAAAGAATAGTTATAGTTTTCCTTCTTTATGATAAAGAGAAAATAGATGTAAATATTGTAATTTTTACTTGATAACTGTTTTGTTATATGTAATTTTGCTATGTTAATTAAAGCCTTCTTTTATTTTGTTTAAACAGAAAAAGGGGAAATGATGTGGGAGTGTCATATATCAATCTGTTGATTTCAGTGGTTAAGTAATAAAGAAACTGCTTGGCTATGATAGGTTAAAACATTGGTGGGGGGGAGTAAACAGAACAGAATGCTGGGAGGAAGAGGAAGAGAGCTCAGAGGCCATGCTCCCCTCTCCCAGGCAGACACAATGAAGCAAGCCGCCAGGTCAGACATGCTGAATCTTTCCCGGTAAGACTGATGCTACACAGATTATTAGACATGGGTTGATTGGGATATGAGAATTAGCCTGTAAGGGCTAGAGTTAATGGACCAAGCAGTGTTTAAAATAATACAGTTTGTTTGTTGTTATTTTGGGTAAAGCTAGCCGATGGCAGGAGCTGGGTGGCGAAATGTAACCCGCAGCTCCTACTATATTCCTTTGTTCTGCCATGGACGTGTGACAGCTATGTGTTCCAGTGTCCACTATGTGTTCCAGTTACTGCTTCATATTCTAGTGACCACTATGTGTTCCAGTGATCACTATGTGTTCCAGTGACCGCTGTGTGTTCCAGCGACTGGTATGTGTTCCAGTGCCCACTATGTGTTCCAGTGACTGCTATGTGTTCTAGTGACTACTTTGTGTTCCAGTGACAACTGTGTGTTCCAGTGGCCACTATGTGTTCCAGTGACTGCTTCGTATTCTAGTGACCACTATGTGTTCCAGTGATCACTATGTGTTCCAGTGACCGCTGTGTGTTCCAGCGACTGGTATGTGTTCCAGTGCCCACTATGTGTTCCAGTGACTGCTATGTGTTCTAGTGACTACTTTGTGTTCCAGTGACAACTGTGTGTTCCAGTGGCCACTATGTGTTCCAGTGACCACTGTGTGTTCCAGTTACCACTCTGTGTTCCAGTGAAGGTTATGTGTTCCAGTGGCTGCTATATGTTCCAGTGACCACCATGTGTTCCAGTGACCACTGTGTGTTCCAGTGACCACTATGTGTTCCAGTGACTGCTGTGTGTTCCAGTGAACGTTATGTGTTCCAGTGACTGCTATGTGTTTCAGTGGCTGCTATGCATTCCAATGACCAGTATGTGTTTCTATCCCTCACCTGCTCTGAGCTGACTTCTGTACAAATTGTAATAAAACACATCCTTTTCTGTGTAGGGCACACACAAGTTGTAAATGGATAAACTGTGCTTTATTGCTAATATAAGGAGAGAAAGATAGGAATGTCCTGGCCAGTATGGGTGATAAACTTCCTGCGACACCAGAAGAGCCCATCTCCTACTTGCTCTCGGAGAATGAATTTATTCTTGGTCTCCACCAGAGTCTTCATGTCAAGGTTGTCCTTGATAGCAGGGGAATTCTTTTTTCTCAGTATTGCCCTCTGGTTCTTCTCTTGTAGTTAAACCAGTCCTGAAATAGAGGGAGAGAGTTGTTAGACCACTATTAATAGTTTCTAAAATATTAAATAGTTTCTTAAATTTAGTTCAAATATTTTCTCTCATAGGGCTTCCTTTATCCCAGAGACACATGTTTTGAGCATATATTTCAGTGTTTCATAATGTCTGGCAAATCAGGTTTCCGTCTAAGAATATTTACATGTAATTTTCTATCTTTAGAGATATGATCACCAATATTCAGAGTAATAAAGGATTTGTCTCCTATCCAATTTCTGGCTATCTCAGAATCTTTAATGTAATACCCTTTCTGTTAGTCGGTGTGATGAAACAGGACTTCAGCCATTTAAGGTCAAAAATTAGCCAATGGAGTATCTTAGAATTTAAATGCTTCTATAGCAAGGGAAAGTGTCAATTGAGTATAGAGGAAGTCCTAAAAGTTGGCAAATATCTTTGTCAGTTACATGTCTGATAGAAGATTAATATTCTGAATACACAAAGAACTTTAAAAAATAAATAATCAAGAAAACAAACCCAATTAAAATGAAGCTATGGAACTAAACAGGGAGTTATATTAGGAAGAAATAAAATTCACAAAGAAATATTTCAGATGTTTTCAACATCCTTAGGAATTAGGGAAATGCCAAGTAATATTAATTCCATATTTTCTTAGAATCTTTTTAAAAATTGTGTAAACACAATGACCTCCATTGCTAGAAATCCCTAATGATATAATAATTGCACTTCTATTTTAGCAGTAACCGAAAGTTGTCTAAATAGACTTAAGATCTTCTTAACAGGAGAGAAATCATACTTTCTACTACTATAGATCCACTCAACTATGTCTTTCTGTTGAGCTTAAATCTCTTAGAGGATAACGTACTATTGTCACTTTGTTAAACTAGTATATTTTTTTTTCAATTTTCTAGACAAGGTTTCTCTGTGTAGCCTTGGAGCATGTTCTGGAACTAGCTCTTATAGACTAGGCTGGCCTCAAACTCGCAGAGCTCTGATTCCCTTTGCCTCCCAAATGCTGGGATTAAAGGAGTATGCTACCAGCACATGTCAAGCTAGTATAATTTCTTTTTATTCACATATATATAAAAATTCCCACTTTCTCCCTTCCTTCCATACCCCTCCCGTCTTTTTTCTTTTTTTCCTTTTTTCAAATGTATTTATTTATTAAAGATTTGTGTCTCTTCCCTGCCACTGCCTCCATTTCCCTCCCCCTTCCCCGATCAGGTCCCTTTCCCTTGTCAGTCCAAAGAGCAATCAGGTTCCCTGTCCTGTGGGAAGTCCAAGGACCACCCACCTCCATCCAGGTCTAGTAAGGTGAGCATGCAAACTGCCTAGGCTCCCACAAAGCCAGAAAGTGCAGAAGGATCAAAAACCCATTGCCATTGTTCTTGAGTTCTCAGTAGTCCTCATTGTCCGCTATGTTCAGAGAGTCCGGTTTTATCCCAGGCTTTTTCAGACCCAGGACACCTGGCCTTGGTGAATTCCTGATAGAACATCCCCATTGGCTCAGTGTGTGGGTGCACCCCTCGCGGACCTGAGTTCCTTGCTCGTGCTCTCTCTCCTTCTGCTCCTGATTTGGACCTTCAGTTTTCAGTCCAGTGCTCCAATGTGGGTCACTGTCTCTGTCTCCTTTCATTGCCTGATGAAGGTCAATATTCAGGAGGATGCCTATATGTTTTTCTTTGGGTTCACCTTCCTATTTAGCTTCTCTAGGATTACGAATTATAGGCTCAATGTCCTTTATGTATGGCTAGAAACCAAATATGAGTGAGTACATCCCATGTTGCTCTTTTTGGGTCTGGCTTACCTCACTCAGGATAGTGTTTTCTATTTCCATCCATTTGCATGCAAAATTCAAGAAGTCCTTTTTTTTTACCGCTAGGTAGTACTCTAATATGTATATATTCCATACTTTCTTCATCCATTCTTCCATTGAAGGGCATCTAGGTTGTTTCCATGTTCTGGCTATTACAAAAAATGCTGCTATGAACATAGTTGAGCATATATATACTTTTGTTGTATGATAAGGCCTCTCTTGGGTATATTCCCAAGAGTGGTATTGCTGGGTCCAAGGGTAGGTTGATCCCGAGTTTCCCGAGAAACCGCCAAACTGCTTTCCAAAGTGGTTGCACAGGTTTGCATTCCCACCAGTAATGGATGAGTGTACCCCTTTCTCCACAACCTCGCCAGCAAAGGCTATCATTGGTATTTTTGATTTTAGCCATTCTGACAGGTGTAATATGGTATCCTAAAGTTGTCTTGATTTGCATTTCCCTGACTGCTAAGAAGTTGAACATGACCTTAAGTGTCTTTTGGCCATTTGAACTTCTTCTGTTGAGAGTTCTCTGTTCAGCTCAGTGCCCCATTTTATAATTGGGTTGATTAGCATTTCACGGTCTAGTTTCTTGAGTTCTTTATATATTTTGGAGATCAGACCTTTGTCAGTTGCGGGATTTGTGAAGATCTTCTCCCAGTCAGTGGGTTGCCTTTTTGTCTTAGTAAGCTAGTATAATTTCTAACTTCACTTTAAATACTTATTTTTCTACCCAAACAGGTAAGGGTAGATCTCACACATCAGCAAAGACACATCTTTTGGCATCAGGAAATAATTATCATCAGGAGATCATTAAATAAAGCCACAACTGATCAAATTGCAGATAATAATTCACCATGTGGTGCCCATCCCAAACTTACACATTTGTAATGCTTAAGGCTTGGGAAACATGGACGTTAGGGAACAGAAAGACTGTAAAATCCAGAAGACCTGGAAGTCTGTTGTGAGATTGTTTCTTCTAACTATGAAAAGGAAGCTATACCCGTGAAATCTCAACAAGACTGCTCTATAAACAATATTCATTTTCAAATTCCACCATCAAGTGACATCCCTATATAGATGGGTGAAATCTTACCAAACTTCACTCCTAAATGAAGAGCTTTAAGTAATTATCAATGGCTGATAAAGGGAGAATTAGTCTTCTGCAGTATTGAGGCTGTTAATTGGCTATCCAATACCAAATAGTCATCCCTAAATACATATACATACGAGCAACACTAAACAGACTCAGCAGGTTGTATTTATATACCTATTCACCAGTATGTAACAACAATTTTTGAAAAGAGTTGGAGTGGAGTCAGTCAATGGATGAGAGAGGAACAAGAATGGGAGACACTAAGTAACTACATTTCAATTAATTTTAACTGAAAAAAACCTGCAAACTTCAGCATGAAGCTCAGAATTCCTGTTCAAAGGACCATATTCATGCATATAGCTTAATGTGGTTTTATGTTTCTCAAAATATCCAACTGTCAAAAGTCCTTTTACATAATTCCAAGACTTCTGCTCATATGCCTAAGAAAATCCAAGAATTTCTTTAAGGCTACAACACCCTGTATAGGTCTCCTGAGGTATCAGTATAGTTATATATCTGAAGGCAAAACTGGGTGGTGACATTTGGCCCTGAGGGTCGTCAGCCTTGTATTGGTGAAAAACTCCTTCCGGAGTGGCAGGGCCATATCTATTGACTCTACAAGATGAATTCCCCTACACCAGCGTTGAGGAGAATAGAATCGTCAGAGTACAGGTAAGGGGGCAGATCCCAGAAAATGAAGAAAAACTCCTTCCATGCCTAAAATAAAATCTTGAGAAATCAAGCAATTCAGTATCCTAGGTTTCAACAGTGTCTTAGGTCTCATTGGGGTCCTCCCTTATATCTCTACCCCACCATACAGAATCCCGTCTGTTTACAGTCTAGTCCTGATGCCAACCCCCTGTCCCCTTCAAGTCTGAAATTTATTAATATAACATTGTAAGTCAGACGGTCTCACAATAAAGGCTTTCTTTTTTATTTTCTTTGCTTTTTTTTGGACAGTTTTAGGTCTGGTTTCTGAATGGAGGTTGTTTATAGAATTAGATTGTGTATGTGAATTTGGACCTAGGAAAAGGCATCTCTCTACATTTTTTTCTTTTCTTTGTTACTTTATCTAGATCTGCCAGAAACAACTACCCAACATCTTTATATACCTTAGGAATACTTTTTCAGAAATGTTCAAACGTGTTGTATATACAAACCTTAAATCCTCTGTCTCTCCCAGTGGTGAATCTATAGTATGGAGTGTTTTGTCTTCTGTATTTCATTAAACAGTTTTTTTTTCAATGAGAAATCACTCATCTCCATACTATCTGGAGAGAAATTTTGCTAATTTAAGTATACCCAAATTAGGTATGCAGCTCCAGACACCATCAAGCCTGGTAGAGAAAATAGTAATTAGCAATTATTTCTCTAGTAGCAGATCAGATCTAAAGAAAACTTCCTAAATTGACTTACAGAGCAGAAGTGGAGTAATCCAAAAAGGCTATCTTTACACTGGAGAGGCAGAAAACTCAGCAGCTTCTCAATCCAAGAAACTGGAGCCCTGAGCAATTCTAATCTGTAGCAGGAGGCCACTTGTTGATTCCCAGCCACTTAGCCCTGAAATAATCACACAGAAACAGTTTAAATCACTGCTTGTCCCATTAGCTCTAGCTTCTTTTTGGCTAACTCTTATTTATTAATTTAACCCATTTCTAGTAATCTGTGCTTCGCCATGAGGCTGTGGCTTACTGGGTAACATTCCCAGAGTCTGTCTCTGGTGGAGGTTCCATGGCTTCTCTCCCAGCCCTTCTTTCTCCCAGCATTCAGCTTAGTTTTCCCTACCTATCTAAGTTCTGTCCTGCTATAGGTTCCAAGCAGTTTCTTTATTCATTAATGGTAATCACAGCATACAGAGGGAAAGCCCACATCACTAATCTGAAAATCTAAAAGGTCTCTGGAAAGCCTTGTGTTGCGTATGCTTTCGAAGACTGAAGAATCTATGGTCTGTCAGACAAGGCCAGAGCAGAATTGATAGACTTGCCCAGAAAAAAAAAGGAAGTGAATGCTTTTCCTTTGACCTCATTTTATCTTGATTTCCAGTTGGAACATGTTACCCATATCAAGGGGTAATTCTCTATAGAATACCCTCACAGCCTCCCAGGGGTGTGCTTCCTAGGTAATTCTGAATCCAGTCAGGTTAACATCTATCACAGGGGTCCCAGAGAAGAAAAATGCCTCTGAAGACTTCAGAAAAGCTATCTAGCCGAGGAGTCAGGAGTAAATCCTCCTTCCCTGAAATGACATTTCTTTTTTTTTAATTTATTTATTTATTAAAGATTTCTGTCTCTTCCTCGCCACCGCCTCCCATTTCCCTCCCCCTCCCCCAATTAAGTTCCCTCCCCCAGCCTGAAAAGCAATCAGGGTTCCCTGTCCTGTGGGAAGTCCAAGGAACCACCACCTCCATCCAGGTCTAGTAAGTTGAGCATCCAAACTGCCTAGGCTCCCACAAAGCCAGTACGTGCAGTAGGATCAAAACCCATTGCCATTGTTCTTGAGTTCTCAGTAGTCCTCATTGTCCGCTATGTTCAGAGAGTCCGGTTTTATCCCAGGCTTTTTCAGACCCAGGCCACCTGGCCTTGGTGAGTTCCTGGAGAGGTTGTGGAGAAAGGGGTACACTCATCCATTGCTGGTGGGAATGCAAACTTGTGCAACCACTTTGGAAAGCAGTGTTTCGGTTTCTCAGGAAATTCGGGATCAACCTACCCCTGAACCCAGCAATACCACTCTTGGGAATATACCCAAGAGAGTCCCTATCATACAACAAAAGTATATGCTCTACGATGTTCATAGCAGCATTGTTTGTGATAGCCAGAACCTGGAAACAACCTAGATGCCCTTCAATGGAAAAATGAATGAAGAAAGTATGGAATATACACATATTAGAGTACTACTCAGCAATAAAAAACAAGGACTTCTTGAATTTTGCATGCAAATGGATGGAAATAGAAAACACTATCCTGAGTGAGGTAAGCCAGACCCAAAAAGAGCAACATGGGATGTACTCACTCATATTTGGTTTCTAGCTGAAATGACATTTCAAAGTAAACCAATGGCTATTATCCAACACTCTGGGTGGACTGAAGAAAAGCACAGAAAAGGCACAAGGCACAAAGACACAAAAATGGTGAGAGTAAGCTTTGTAATGCTAGAACCCAGATTATGAGTTTGGTAACCAACTCTACAGACTGTCTTGTCATTGCAGGCCAAGTTAGACACTTCTCTCAGATAGGGACACAAGAAAGAATACTAGTGAAGAGTCACCAGTGGACACTGTCCAGTTCATAGATAGTGAGGTAGTATCATCCAGGTTGCTTTAGCAAGATTTGACTGAAGTCACCCTGCAGCCAGGAGTAAGAGTGGTAGGCAGTGATGATCCCTCATAATCCCTGTGTATCTATCGACTGTGGGGCTCTTTACACAGATGCAGACAACTCTGGATACCCAGCCCCTGCTGAAGGTGATAAGTCTGATCCATAAAAGAGTCCTAGAACTTTCACTTCTGAAAGGCTGCATAGAACACTAAACATTCTAAACTGTGACCCATTTTGGACCTAAAATTTTATGTCATCAAATGTAGACAGGCATGAAACACTTGTATCCAAATTGAATACTTACTAATAATAAATCATGAAAGTTTTTATTTTGAAATGATTGTGTATAAAACTATAAGGGAGGCCAAGACCTTAGTAGGACCCTAGACGCCATGATGGATGTATCATTCAGGTTGCAAAACTCAGCATGCAGATGGTAACACCTGACACTATGAAAACAAAGACCTAAACCGTCAAAGTCCACAGTTCTGGCAAAGTCTCTAAATGTACTAACCTTGCCTTTTGACTCCTGTAGTTCAGCTTCTGGCTAACTCTTCTTATTAACTGAAATGTGTCAACCCAAGACATGGGTTTTGTGTTTAAAATGTCACCCTGATGAAGGTTTGGGGTTTAGGGTAGCAAACACTTAAACTCCTGTCCAAGCAATTGTCTCTGGTGGCTACCCTACAACATGTACATACATACATATATATGGTTATACTACTTTTTAAAATTAAAAATAAATCTTCAGAGTTACACATATGTGCTTTTTTGTTCTTTTTACAGATAATTAAATCATAGCCTAATTTGATTTTCCAGGATGTAATAAATCAGCCAATATTTTTCAGAGTTGATCATTACTTTGATTTCATAATTTCCAACAATGAAAATGATGCTTCAAATAATAGGTAGCACAAAAAGATTAAGGTTTATTTAGGGCCATATCAAAATGTGAAAATTATGTCCTAATATGATAGTTTATTTAATTATCTTATTTTTATTCATATCCTTCCTCCACCTCTAAATCACCTTTAAATGCATTCTCAAGCATCGTCAAGATTTGCTCGTAGATCTAAAAGAAACTCCTCAGCTCAGGACCAACTGCTGGTTTCTTTCTCCAGCAAGTCAGAAAACTAGTGATCTCCTTCAAGCAGTCTTCTTTATTTATTTCTATTTTTTTTTATTTTTTCCCCAACACTACTTATTGCAACTGTCATTATTCCATGCACAAGTTCGTGCCCACACTCCACCCCTTGTATGCCTAAACTAGAGCCTCACCCAGGGTTGTGAGTTGAAAGCCAATAGCAGCGATAGCAGTCTGGAGTAACAATTTTAGCCTGGAAATCCCAGACAGTTCCTCAGGGGGCTTCAAGGCGCACAGCCATTTCAGAACCCACAAGGGGGCGCTTTCTGATGTGCTCAGATCATGGCCCGCAAGTACTTCTACTTCGACTATGACTTTTACCGGGTGAACTTCTATGAGGAAGAAATAATGACTGAACCTGAGAAAACAGTGGCCTACACGATAAACAGTGGCAGCTTTGACCAGGGAGTCATAGAGGCCCTGAATAATCTGTTCTGTGAGGGCCAGAAGAGCTCTGTCGACGACCACAGCTACCAGGACTGGGATATAAGTAACAGCCAAGACATTGAGCAAGAAGAGGTGGAGATGGCCATGAACATGGTCGAAGCCAGTGAACAGCCATTAGTCAAGATTCGCCAGAAACCATACATATTCACGCCTGGACAGCTGTGGGAACTGCGAGCAGTCTTTGAAGAAACTCAGTACCCAGACGCCATCAGACGGTATGTATCGGGTCTGTCCTTTAGGACTTTGGGCTCCTTCTCCTCTCCCCTGGCCTCTCCTCAGTCTTGTTGAAAGTTTGTAATATTTTTGAGATTCAGAATACTGACTCATAATAAGCATAGCTTTTTGCCATTGAGGTACAAGCTCCTCAGGGAACCTCAGCGCACGGGAGCCTAGGTGGGAGCCACAGGAGTGCGCCCTCTGGCGAGCTAAGGGCATTGGCCTCACTCTGAGGAAGAAAGCCGCGAAACTTGAGGGTGACCCATGCAGCAGACAGAGGTGGCTTTTTTTTGTAAAGGAATCTCAGGCTCCCTGCATGAGCTGTGTTGCATGTAGGGGACCACAGCCTCTTTTTAGTTTTGTTGAATCGGAGTCTGAGTTGTACAGGCTGGACTTGAACCGACTTGGTAGCCCAATCAGTCCTTGAAGTTGTGATCGATCCTTCTGCCACAGCTTCTTCAGTACCTGAGATTACTGGTTTGTGTCATCAGGCTTGACTTCCTATCCATTCTTGGCCCTGAATCCACAATCTTCACCTGACTCTTTGATGATGTTTAAGGGGAGTTGTTGTCTAGAAGTCCTAAGTAAAGTCTGTTTTCTCCATCCATTAAAGAATTCAAAGACGGAAAGATCCCGGGCACAACAGGCGGCAATGGTACTTACTAAAAGTACTAAAAGTGAAGTAGGAAACACACACAGTGAGGCATGCGAGAGAGAGAGAGAGAGAGAGAGAGAGAGAGAGAGAGAGAGAGAGAGAGAGAGACAGAGACAGAGAGAGAGGAGAGAGAGAGACAGAGAGAGAGAGACAGAGAGAGACAGGAGGAGGAGGAGAGGAGAGGAGAGAGAGAGAGAGAGACAGAGAGAGACAGAGAGACAGAGGAGGAGGAGGAGAGGAGAGGAGAGGAGAAGAGAGGAGAGGAGAGGAGAGAGAGACGGAGACGGAGGAGGAGGAGGAGAGGAGAGAGAGAGAGAGAGAGAGAGAGAGAGAGAGAGAGAGAGAGAGAGAGAGGAGAGAGAGAGACAGAGAGAGAGACAGAGAGAGACAGGAGGAGGAGGAGAGGAGAGGAGAGAGAGAGAGACAGAGAGAGAGAGGAGAGAGAGAGACAGAGAGAGAAACAGAGAGAGACAGAGAGAGAGAGACAAAGGAGGAGGAGGAGAGGAGAGGGAGAGAGAGAGAGAGAGAGAGAGAGAGAGAGAGAGAGAGAGGAAGAAGGAGGAGGAGGAGGAGGAGGAGAGGAGAGGAGAGGAGAGAGAGAGAGAGAGAGAGAGAGAGAGAGAGACTCCCCACAAAGTAGAAAGGGGAATCTGAAAACGAAATGGTTTTCATTTGGAGAACTGGAAGTTTTCAGCTGACTAGTCCTCTCATAAACTGAACCATGTTTAGGACAGACCTAGAACATAGGGGAGCAGGCTGGAAAATTAGCCAACGGCAGGAGAAAACGACTACTAGGCCTTTGGCTCAGGTAAAGAGGGTGAGAGAGAAGCAGAAAGTTTGCTCTCTTAATAGTTTGAGGCCTCTTTCCCTGTATGTCTGCAGGTCAGGTCTAGCTCTTGGTCCCTCAAGACCATACCTCTTGGGTGACCAAGGTTGAACTTTCCATGCATCCTGGTGCAAACCAGGTCTCCAAAATGCTCACTGACCACTCCTTTGGTTCCTTTCTGTTTAAAAAGTGTCCAAAATTAAACACAGAAACATAAAGGGCATTGCTTAAATCAAATCTGAAGGTGAGAACTCAGCAGACTGAAGTCTTCTCAAGTGATTTGGGGATAGGTCCCTGGGAGTCTCTATGACGCCACAGCAAAACCTGAACCCATTAAATAAGTGCCCTTTCCATGCCCCTAGTCCCCACCTACCACCCTCTTGTTTATTTGTCCTCTCTATATGATTCCTCTAAGGACCTCATATAAGGAAAATCAGGCAGAATTTGTCCTTCCTGAACTAAGCTGCCTCGATTAGTATGTCTTTGAGCCTTGTCGGTGTGTTAGCATCAGACAAAATTTCTGCTTTCTCGGGGGTCAGTCATACCCAAACACCCCTATGCACAGCCATGTGAAAAGCTATCTGGGCAGATTTTCCCTGTGGCCCATGTGGCTTGTGCTTCACTGGTGTGATCTAGTGGAGCAGACAAATGCTTTTAGAACTCCATCTCAGTCACTCGGGGTGCACACCCAGAATCAGACTTGTGTCATGGGATCATCCCTGCTCACTATTTGAGGAACCACCTCACCCTTCCTTTGCGCTGTACTATTTGACATTTCCCCAGAGGGAGCATCATGTTTCCAATGTCTTCAGGGACTCACCGTGCTTTATTCTGTGGGTGTTGTTAGTAGCCACCTTCTGAGTGTGAGGACCTTCTGGGTGTGGTTTGAACTGCTTTTCACTACTGCTGCCTGAATTTCCCTGTGTTTATGGATACCGTGACCTATGTTCGTGGTCAAATACGTCTTTAGCAAGGTCTTTTTCTCCTATCTAAGTCAGGGTGTGTTTTGTGGTGAGTTATTGGTGTTCAAATTTGCTGTCTGATTGCATGTAATGTTTTCTTCCCAGAATCATTTCTTTCAATACACAGAAATACTAAAATCTGCTAAACATCCACATTTATCATTTCATTTGTATTGCCTGTGTGGGGCCTGCCTTTTGTGTGCAAAATTTTTCAGAGATCAAATATCCGGAAGAATGAAGACTTGTGTGCCCTCACAAACATACCATTCGGCCGTCACTTTGCATAGTTATCTGTACCTAGTGGCACAGATCTATAACCTCAGCCACATGGGAGGGAGATCCAGAAAGAGAGACACTTCCAGGTTTTGCAGGGTTCAGGAGGATGCTCAAGGTCAGCAGAAGCAGCTTAGTGAAACTCTGTTTCAAAATAAGCCTGAAAAACACATAAATACAAATATAATTATAAAAATACAGCTCAGTGTTAGACCCCTTGCCTAGCATATCTGGGATTGTAGGTTCAATTCCTGATGTCACAAAATATGTATAATTTGTATGTGGCAGATATAGACACACACAAATTTTCTTTTTTCTTTTGTTTATATATATTTTCAAATCAGGGTTTCTCTGTGTAATAGCCCCGTCTGTCCTGGAACTCTCTCTGTAGACTAGGCTGGTCTCAAACTCACAGAGAGCCACCTGCCTCTGCCTCCCGAGTGCTGGGATTAAAGGTGTGCACCACCACCACTCTCTCTCTCTCATACATTACATCCCTACTACAGTTTCCTTTCCCTCCACTACTCTCAGCCTCCCCAGACTCCCCTGATCCCCTGTCCACTGCTCCCACACTTCCCTTCAAACCACTTCTACATAAAGCTCCTTCTAAAGGTTGCTGAAAAGTCTGCTTATAGAGGTATGAGGGGAGATAGCAATTATTTACATTTTATTAAAATATTTTTCATGCAATATATTTTAACCATATTTTTCTCTCTCCCAACTCCTCCCATATCCTCCTTAACCATTCAACTTCATGAACTTTCTCTTTCTCAAAAACAAAGGGAAAAAAACAGAAAAAAACAACAAAACCATAACCCAAATCAAAGAAGACAAACTTAAAAAAGAAAACAAGACAAGAAGTAACAGAACAAAACAAAAGGTTCACACACACACACACACACACACACACACACACACACACACACACAAAATACAGTATCTTTTGTGTTGGCCAACTACTCTGGACATGGGGCCTGCCCTGGAGTGTTGTGCTGATGATGGTGTCCTTTGCTGTCCAGAAGCATACAGAAGCTTTTCAGTTTCATGAGGTCCCATTTAGTAACTTTTAGTCTTAGTGCCTGTGCTACTGGTGATCTGTTCAAAAGGTCTTTTCCTGTGTCAATGAGTTCAAGGTTATTTATTACTTTCTTTGAGACAGGGTTTCTTACAGGCCTGCTGTGTTTCCTTCTCAGCTTGCTATGTGATTTTGGAAACATAACGTGACCTCTCTGTTTTATTCTATTAGGTTCAGTGTATCTGGGTGTATGTCTATAATAGTAATTTTTTTCTCTTGGTGGATTTTTTTCTTTAATGGATATATAGTGTTCTTTCTTACCTTGTCTGATTAGTTTTGTTTTGAAGTCTCTCAGATATTAAAATAGCTACACCTGCTTGCATCTTGGTTCCGTTTGCTTGGAATGCCATTTCCCATCCTGTTACTCTAAGGTAACATCTGTCCTTGCTGTCCTTGGTTTGTGAGCTGTTTCTTGAATGCAGCACAAAGATGGATCCCATTTTCTTACCAAATCTGTTAGTCTGTGTTTTCTGGTGTGTGTGGGGAAGAATATAGACCATTAAATTAGATAGTTTTTAATGATCGGTGTTTACTGATTTCTGTTATTTTGTTGTGGTGTAGCATTTTTCCATCATTTGATTAACTATTGTGAGATTATTTATTCCTTGTGTCCTCTTGGATTCAGTTAACTTTCTCTCTTCAGCCTGAAATTTCCTTCTAGTGCCTTCTGCCGAGCTGTATGGGTGGACAGAAATTGCCCAAATTTGCTTTTCTCTTGAAATGTTTTTTTCTTTCTCTGTTAACTGTGGTTAGTAGTTTTGCTGGATCTAGTAGTCTGATCTGACATCTGTGGTCTCTTAGGGCTTCTACAACATCTAACCAATCCCTCCCGGCATTCAGACTCTCCAATGGGCCCATCTTTACATGTGACGTGGTCCTTTTCCCTTGAAGCTTTTAATATTCTTTCTTTGTTCTATATCTTTAGTGTTTTAATTATGTGACAAAGGTATTTTCTTTTCTGCTCCAGTCTATTTGGTGTTCTGTATGCTTCTTGTACCTTAATAAGCATCTCTTTCTTTAGAGTGGGTGAGTTTTCCTTCATGATTTTATTGAAAAGACTTTTTGTGCTTTTGGTGTGTGTTTTTCTCCTTCTCTATACCTATTATTCATAGGTATGGTGTTTAAATATTGTCCCAGATTTCCTGGGTTAATTATGTCTGGATATTTATTTTTAATATTTAACACTTTCTTTGACCAAGATATTCATTTTTCTACCTTGTCTTCAAGATGTGAAACTCTATCTTCCATGTCTTTTAATCTGTTGTTGAGACTTTCATATAAAGTTTTTGTTCGACATCCTGAGTTTTTCACTTCTCTTTTTATTTCATTCTGGGTTTTCTTTGGTGATTCTATTTCTTTGTTAAATTCTACTTTCATGTCTGGAATTGTTTTTACTTGTGTTTTTTTTTTTTGGCAAGTTTTTGTGGTCTTTCAGACATTTATTTGGATCTTCTTTAAGGTATTTGAACATATTAATAATTGGTGTCTTGAAGTCCTTGTCTTATGCTTCAGCTAAATCGCTTTTCTTATAGCCTATCACAATAGAGTTGCTGACATCTTGAGGAAGCATGTTGTATTGATTCATGTTTGTGTTTGGCGCTGGGATCTAGGCATCTGAAGCTACGATGTTTGAGGTGTTTCTTAGTGTAGACATCTGGTGTCGTATTTGTTGGGTGGGTCCTTTGGTCCCAGTCAAGTGTAGCTGCTGTGGGTAGCTGTGTCCCAGCAAGTATGGTGGCTGAGGGTCCTTGGCAGAATTGTTTTGCACTTCAATGGGGAGTCACAAAGGGATGGAGCTGAGCTGAGAGGGGCAGTGGGGAAGAACTAGAGTTATTCTGCATCTGCACCAGGAGGCTGAGTCCCTAAGAGATTGGGTTGGGCTAGGCGGAGGGCCTCCTGAAGGCAGGCTGCAACAGAACTAATGGTGGAGGAAGGTCATTGGCTAATAAAGGAACTGCCTTGGCCCATTTTATTGGTTAGAACATAGGTAGGTGGAGTAAACAGAATAGAACGCTGGGAGGAAGAGGAAGTGAGCTCAGAATCCACAGCTCTCCTCTCTGGAGCAGACGCCTCAGAGAGATGCCATGCCCCAGCTCTGACCCAGGATGGACTTAGGCTAGAATCTTCCTGGTAAGACTGGTGCTCACAGATTATTAGAGATGGGTTGATCGGGATATCAGAATTAGCCAGTAAGGGCTAGAGCTAAAGGGCCAAGCAGTGTTTAAATGAATACAGTTTGTGTGTTGTTATTTTGGGCATAAGCTAGTCAGGCGGCTGGGGTGTTGGGGACACAGCCCCGCCGCTCCTTATTACTACAAAGTAAGCCGGAACTGGGATTTGTATATAAAATAATATTGTTCTAAAAATAAAATAAAAAGAATAAGTATGGAGAGCAAGATATTAAATTTTAAAATATACATGGAATGTACTAATTATAGTTAATTCCATGCCTAGTATGGAATATTAAATATTTGTCTTTTTTCTCTTCACAGAAGAGAACTGGCAGAGCTCATGAATGTGGATGAACAGAAGGTGAAGGTCAGTCAGCCTGTGTATTTAGTTTACCAGAGTGCTGATCTCAGAGTTGCCTCCGGACATGGATGACTTTGCCCTAGGCACATGAAACTACTTTATTTTTTCCTTGTGTCTTATGCTGGGGGAAAAGATCTGGAATATGAGACCTTGGCAAACGGAAAATGGAAAAGGAAAACTTTAGCTAATGTTTACTCCGTGCGGGGCAGTCAATTGTGATCCTAAAATAAAAGCAAAACCAAATATATAGCATCTACACCTCTGTCTGTCTGTCTCTCTCATGTATGTATAAATGTGTATATATACATGTGTGTATATAGTATCTATGTTGCATAAATATTTTGCATGTGTGTGTGTGTGGCATAATTAACATTTGATTCCGTGTAACACAAAAGAGTGCTTCACAGGGGTCTCCTGGTGAGTATCATTTTGAAACTCAGGGTGACTTGGAAATGATCATATGGCTGTAGGGAATATCTTGGTTGTAAAACAGAACATGTGCACTTGGTAAAAGAATGAATGAATGACAAACTAAAGGGGAAATGGGATAATTGAGCCATGAAATATTTTTTCATAAACTAAAGCATTTTCCTATCATGTGAGACAAATGTGGAAAGAGAACTTAAAGTTCAAGAGGGTAAGTTTCTTTGTTTCTTTTAGAAGGTTTTGAAAAGGTGATTCAGACAGTGGTGGTTCTACATTTAGTTTCTGGTGTTATTATATCTCATATCCAGGAAAAATATTTCCCCAAGTTCCCACTAGGGCAGAGGAGTCAGTTCTTGAATACAAAGGGAGTTCATGACCACCAGGAATACAGGAGACTGTTTCTAAGGACAATTTTGAAAGAATAACTGTAAGCCTGTGCACATAGAGCTTGGTACATGACTCTAATTGTGTGTGCAGAATAAAGGGTTTGGTATTGTGTGTAATGAATTTTTCTTTGTTTTTCTGGTAGTGACATACAACCCAGGAACTATGAAACTGTAGGCAGGTCATTGGCCATGAAATGGCTAGTAGCTTCAGCCATACAAAGCATGTGAGCACTTAAAAACTGCATTGTGGGTTCAAAAGAGATTCATAGGGTCAAATGAGAGCAGCAACTGCTAAATATGTTAATCGAACCCTTCTCTCCCTCGGATTTCAGGACTGGTTTAACAACAAGAGAGCTAAACTTAGGAAGAACCAGAGGGCAATACTGAGAAAAAAGCATTCCCCTGCTATCAACGACAACCTTGATATGAAGACTCTGGTGGAGACCAAGAACATCTTCATTCTCCAGGAGCAAGTGGGAGATGGGCTCTTCTGGTGTCGCAGGAAGTTTGTCGCCCATACTGGCCAGGACATTCCTATCTTTCTCTCCTTATATTAGCAATAAAGCACAGTTTATCCATTTACAACTTGTGTGTGCCCTCCACAGAAAAGGATGTGTTTTATTACAATTTGTACAGAAGTCAGCTCAGAGCAGGTGAGGGATAGAAACACATACCGGTCATTGGAATGCATAGCAGCCACTGGAACACATAGCAGTCACTGGAACACATAACGTTCACTGGAACACACAGCAGTCACTGGAACACATAATGGTCACTGGAACACACAGTGGTCACTGGAACACATGGTGGTCACTGGAACATATAGCAGACACTGGAACACATAGTGGTCACTGGAAATCACAGCGGTCACTGGAACACATAGAAGCCAGAAAAACACATAGTGGTCACTGGAACACATAGTGGTTATTGGAACACATAGCGGTCACTGGAACACACAGTGATCACCGGAACACACAGTGATCACTGGAACACATAGCGGTCACTGGAACACATAGTGATCACTGGAACACATAGCGGTCACTGGAACACTTAGGGGTTATTGGAACACATAGCAGCCAGAAAAACACATAGTGGTCACTGGATCACACAGTGGTCACTAGAACACATAGCAGTCACAGGAACACATAGTGGTCACTGGAACACACAGTGGTCCCTGGAACACACAGCAGTCACTGGAACACATAGCGGTCACTGGAACACATAGTGGTCACTGGAACACACAGTGGTCCCTGGAACACACAGCAGTCACTGGAACACATAGTGGACACTGGAACACATAGCAGTCACTGGGACACACAGTGTTCACTGGAACACATAGTAGCCACTGGAACACAGTGCTCAGAAGAACACATAGACACTGGAACACACAGTAATCACTTGAACACATAGTGGTCGCTGGAACACACTGCGGTCACTGGAACACACAGCGGTCACTGCAACACATAGCAGTCACTGGAACACATAGTGGTTATTGGAACACATAGCAGTCACTGGAACACATAGTGGTTATTGGAATGCACAGTAATCACTGGAACACATAGTGGTCGCTGGAACACACAGTGGTCACTGGAACACACTGCGGTCACTGGAACACACAGCGGTCACTGGAACACATACCAGTCACTGGAACACATAGTGGTTATTGGAACACATAGCAGTCACTGGAACACATAGTGGTTATTGGAATGCACAGTAATCACTGGAACACATAGTGGTCGCTGGAACACACAGTGGTCACTGGAACACACTGCGGTCACTGGAAAACATAGTGGTCACTGGAACACATAGTGATCACTGGAGCACATGGTGGCCACTGGAACACACAGTGGTCACTGGAAAACATAGAAGTCACTGGAAGACACAGCGATCACTGGAACACATAGTGGTCACTGGAACACATAGTGGCCACTCGAACACATAGTGATCACTGGAACACATAGCAGACACTGGAACACACAGCAGTCACTGGAACACATAGAGGTCACTGGAACACATAGTGATCACTGGAACACATAGTAGCCACTGGAACACAGTGCTCAGTAGAACACATAGTCACTGGAACACACAGTTGTCACTGGAACACATAGAGTCACAGAAACACACAGCGGTCACTGGAACACATACCAGTCATTGGAACACATAGCTGTCACATGTCCCTGGCAGAACAAGGGAAGGCTGTGCCTCAGCAGCATTCATGAGCAGTACTTCTCTAGCTTCATGTTCTGCTGCAACCTCCTAGGTGCCTATATAGAACTCTCCTGAGACTTGTATGATAAGACAACTAGCCTACCAATTCTGGCATGGTGTCTGTGGAGAGGGTCTTGGGGGAAGGGGGTGTGAGCAGCATCAGGAGACCATGGACATGAGCACTGGGCAGTGGCAGCTGCAGCTATGTGTGTCTAAGCAGCTAACATTCCTGACAAAACAGATATGTCCAGGAAAAATATGGAACCAGAAACTCGGAGGAAGGGAAGGGCTGGTTGGTGGTTACTACCTTTGCCCACCCCTGTAGGGCAAGCAGGTAAGGAAAGTACACAGTATAATCTCTCCCATTTTTAATTGCTATTCTGACCCTCTTCAGCAAATTCTCATTTTGTCATTTTTCAGAGAGAACGGTTTAGAAGTGACCTCATCTTGTCAAAATATTAAAGGTTGTTTTAAGGACTTACTAGTGTTGTTATGCCATGGCTGGTGATATACATGGGAGGCCTGCCCTTTTCTAAAGAGAAAGTGGGGGAGAGTTTGAGGGCAGGGACTAAGAGGGGTCAGGGGTCTCAAGAGAATAAGTCAAAGGCAATGAATCTACGTGGACTACTACGTGGAGTAACAAGGGCCAAGAGACAGCACTTGATCACCAAAGGCAGGTAAGTTTTCAACAGAGGCAGGGTCATGATTACAGTGGACAGATGTGTGTAGACCTATTTACTGCACCTGCATCCGGTGTTTCCAGAAGTGAAACACATAGAAAGCCCAAAATTAGCCTCAGTCTATACAGATAATGTGCTTGAGAGCTATAAGGGTATATCCAGTGAACAGGTAAAGGCCAGCCTTGTCAGAGTGCCAAGACTTATTAGTGGATGAAGCAGCAAGCCTGGCTGAAGCAATGACTAGTATCATGTAGCCAGGCATGAGAATGATGCCTTCATACACTCATCTTATGCATGAGGAGAATAAAACAGAGAGGTCAAGTGACGTTTCCAAAATCACACAGCAAGCTGAGAAGGAAACACAGCAGGAGGCCTGTAAGCAACCCTGTCTGAAAAGAATGTGGACTCTCAGAGAAGATGGCCTACACCAGGAGAACATGGCTCATTGAATCAACTAAGCATAGTTCACATGGACTCACAGAGACCAAAACAACAAGCATAGGACCTGCAAGGGTCTTTAATAGGTCCTCTGTGTGAATGTTGTGGGTGTTAGCTTGGTGTTCTTGTGGGGCTCCAAGACTGGAAAACTTATTGACCTGCTTTTGTGAATGTTTTCCTCCTGTTGGGTTGTCTGTTCCATCATCTGTATGACGGCTTTTGCCTAGTCTTATTATATCTTGTTATATCCCATCTGGCTCTTCTATCTTAGAGGCCTGCTCTTCTCTGAAGAGGAAATGGAGGATAGCTGATCTGGGGGACACAGGACATCAACGAGTTAGGGAGTGGAGGAAGGAGAATCTGTGGTCAGGATGTACTGTATGAGAGAAGAATCTATTTTTAATAAAACGTTTTCAAAGTACATTGCACCTGAAGGGTGATACTAAAAGCTGCCCTTCCTCTCCACATCCATGAAGCATACACATACATGAACTCACACCAACAATGTGTATCCGTGCACACGACCATGTGACTACACATAAAAATGATGTCTCACATCCAATAATGTATTCAGTTTTCAAGTTCAGTTTTCTTTCAGGTGCCTTCCAGCTTTCCACTATTTATAGTGGTGTCTGCTTCTCTAATGTACCCCCTGCCTGAATGACCTTCTGGCTTCTTTTGCATGAGTAAAATTTCATGGAGTTCAGAGATTATACAGCAGAGACTTGCTCCTCGAAAAGGCCTCCCAGGAATTTTCTGTGTATCCTCTCTTCTAAACTTGAACAATCTCCATGGTGGACATTGTCCTGAAACATTTTTTCTGATCAGTCCCTCTTATTGCCCTGGGGCTTAAATGGAGATTTAGAAGATTTAGTTCTGTTAATCAAGAGAAAAAAAACAGGGATAGGCAGGAGACAAGGAAACTACGGGAACTATAGGATGCAGGAGGAAAAGAGAACAATATTCCTAAAATCATGTCCCAGGCCACCTTCAGACCTGTGAAAGTCACAGTGAGGGACAGAGAACACTGGCAATCCAGGAAAACTCGGGCAGGGTGTTGTACTGCCCAGGAAGCCCATGCCACAAGGCAGAAGATAACTTGGCGGATGACAGTGACCCCTAACTGAAGCTGTCGGGACAAGGACCTGTATATCAGTATTGGCAGTCCCCCTACCATCTCCAAGCTGTTCTCCTTATAAAACTGGGTTCACTGCACTGGGGTACACCCTAGTGCACAGGGTACTCATGGGAATGTGTGGGACACACCCTCCCATGGTCATATGCCTGAACTACAGCAGGACAAAGATAGGAAAACTAGGCTTTGGAGTTCAGCAACACTGGCAGCTTCTCTTCCTGTTTAGGATTCCCATCCATGGAGTCAGAGGGGACGACAAGGGCTCAGAGTCACTAGAAGTGGGAAAAGGCACTGGACATTCAGAACCTGGCCCAGCCCAGGTACGGGATCTCCACTTAGTTCCACTCATCTGTAAGAACAGTCTCAGGCTGGCAGGCTCCAATGGGGGCTGTGGAAGGAATACTGCAGAGAGGCATGTGTTCTCTGATGCTGTACCTGAGGCCATCACTGTTTGCAGTATGGCTCAGGTAATGTGCCCTATGACTGGGGAGGAAGGGCATGACTAAAACAGGAAACCCCCTGAGGCTGTCTGGGCTCCAATTAGGAGATTTGTCTTTGCTCCTCTTGGCCTTGTTATAGCACAACTGGTCCTCCCGGGGGGAGACAAATGCCTCTGGCTTCAGCTCTTATTCCTGTTTCTGTGGGTGCCATGCAGTCAGATGTCCTGTTCCAGGCCTCGTGCAGATTTGCTCCAGGCTCAGCCACTTCATGGGGCCGGCTCCTCTTGGAACTTCTGTATAGATGCAGCAGGATGTACGGGCCTGAAAGCAGCCATCGCCAAAATCAGGTTGTAGCTTAGCTTTTCTTTGGTTCAGGGCCCATACTTGGGGACAACTGCTGCAGGAGATGTTTGGGGTGACCTTAAGGTGGGGAAATCACACAAACATGCAGGTTGTGTCTTGGAGCTGGCCAGAGGGAGTTGGAGAAACTTTCCCAGACAGGAGAGCAGCTGCTGGTACTTGAACCCTCCAACAAGGGGCCATGGAGGCCAGTTTTGCTCCAAGACTGGTGGTACCTGAACCCTGTGCTTCTAGACATTCCATTTATTTTTGCAAAAGCACATTTCATGGGCTCATATACATGCATGTAGGAGATTGAATTTCCAATTTGTTTGAGTTGCATGCTGCCTTGAGAGGCCGTTTCTAGTCTGGGTTAGGATGTGATTTTGAACTTCCTGAAAACTTTAGTACTCCACCCCTCTCATAGTAGCTGTGAGAGGGGGAACACCAAGGACTCCTTCCTGAACCCGAACTGTCTGTTCTATTATTGGACATGATTGCCACTGCCCCCTGCACAAACTAATCTCATCACAGCCTCCCTCACACATTGACTTGTACAGCGTGAACTTTAGATAAAAGAGTCAGTCCAGAGATGATAGTGAGATGGACTCAACTAGCTCCAAACTACACGCAATGCTTGTAAAAGAGGACAGAGTGAAAAGCACTCAGCAGGAAAATTAATTCTTATATTACACGCTCCAGTCCCTTTCTTAAGCTGATGGCTGCTTTGGGGTCCGTTTTATATTCCTGCAGTCCATGTCCTAAATAACCATGCAATGGACAGGTGGAGACTTATATCATCCAGGACCCAGAGGGAACCAAATACCTCCCTAGTAATAACTGGGCAACTGTGTGCAATATCGAGTTGCTATACAGGTGACTATTTCACGCAGGCTTCTAGATTTCCAAGATCAAGCCATTTATGTGTTTCTATATATTAGCGGGTCACTGCCTGAAGTGGCTTTGAGCCGACAAAGATCAAATTGGAAGGAAGGTAACCTGCTGGAATTCTGATCTCTAGAATCTAGGCAGGCCCTATGCTTTGCTGCTGTGTGGGTCTTGACAAAGCTTGGGGCTGGGGCAGATACAGCCCCTGTGAACATCCAAAACATCGATACTTTTCCTTGATACCTTCTTTAACGTTTGAAACCTGTGCCTGCCAATGGCAATATTTCAACTTTCTTGAGGGACTAGACATTAAATCAGGACCTGGTGCAAACGAGGCAAGCTCTGTCATGCAGCACATGAATTGTAGTGTGGAGTAGCATTATTAGTCATTACTATTTTATTATTTTTGCTGGTTATTGGGATGACGCTTCCCAGTGTGGAGAGAAGAGGACAGTATTCATGGGCTGATTTTTCCTCCACCGTATAAATTCTGGGGATGAATTTAAGGTCTGCTGTTTTGGTGACAAGCACCTTGACCTTATGGGATAATTTGTTTTAATTGTCATCTTAAGACAAAGTACAATAACCTGGGAAGGGAGTCTCAATGAGAGATTATCTACACTGGATGATCTGAGGAAAATTGTCTGAGTTAGTTGTTATAGGAGGATCTGGCCCACCTTGGAGACACCATTCCCTAGCTAGGGCATCTTGAACTGTATACAACTGAATAAATTTCTATCAGCGAAGCCAATTAGTAACCATGAATGCACTCCCCTCTCTCCACACCTGAATATGAAAGTAATGTGTCCAGCTATTTTATAATCCTGCTGCCTCAATATCCTTGCTAGAATGGTGTGTGATGTGGAATGTTGAGCTGAAATAATACAAAAGAATTGAATTACCTTCTGAACTTCCACAGCAGCCATGTCCCTGTCCAGATACATACATCACAACCATGGTGCACTGGGCACCTGCTGATGGTGGCAGGAGCTGGAGAGATCCTGGTAGACAAGGACCCATGGATGAAAATCTCTTGCCTAAAATTGTCAATCTGGACCTTCTCTGAAATCTTATGTTATTTTTCATAATGTGTATGAGTCTGTACATGTATGCATGCAGGGGCCTGTATAAGCCAGAGGAGGGTGTCCTCTTCCCTGGAGCTGGAGTTACAGAAGATGCAATGTAGGGTTAAGCCAGCCCCTTAGGGGGCCGCTTGCCTCTGGTGAAAGTTTACTTATAAATCGGGCACGTGGGAGCCCACACACTCCTTCTGCTTCCTGTGCTCTGCGGGAACCTTGGTCCTGTAAGTCTATTTCTTCATTAAAGCTGTATATATTCTTTACAATCTGCCTGCATTCATTTACGCCGCTACAACGCAAGACACAATAGGTTCTGAAAAATGTACCATGAAAGAGCATGACTGGTCTATAGCTGTTGCAAGAAGGCCACTTGTCTGTCTCCTGACTGCTCAGCCCAGAAATAATCATACAGAAACCATATTATTTGCAATGCCGTGTGTCCAATAGCCTAAGCGTATTTGTGGCTAACTCATATCCTTATCTAACCCAATCTCTATTAATATGTGTATCGCCACGTGGCTTTGGTTTAACAGCTAAAGTTCTGGCATCCCTCTCTGGAGGAGCTACATAGCTTCTCTCTGGCTTCCCTCTCCTTTTTCCCAGCATTCAGTTTAGTTTTCCAAACCTAGCTCTGTTCTCAATAACTTCTATAGGCCCATATAGCTCCTTTTTAATGACATAGAGAGGGGAATCCCACATCATCACATATTTGCTGTGCCATCTTTCTATGCCCTTATTCTGGGATTTGTTTGGCCCCAAGAGATGTGTGTTGGTTTGGAACGTTTTGTTGTGGAAATGACAGTCATGGGATAAGAACACAGATCCCAATTGGGGTCATCTCCTTATGTGTATATTAGACACATATGTGCCCTCCTCTCCTGGAATGTGAAGCTGCAGGTGCTCTCTCTGGCCTCACACCAGGAACTAATTAGGAACAGTGAGCCCCTCCCTCACTGTTCTTAAGTCTCTACAGCAGAATCTTCCTCTGCATTTGTAGGGCTCTGATCCACAGGCCTACTTTGTGTAGCCAGGCCCTGTCAGTTTCTCAGGACTATACTAAGAGCCTGACTGCAATCTGTGGTAGTATCCCAGGCAGTCTTTCTCACCAGCTCCACCTCACACACACCCCAATGAATCTACCTTCCTTCTAGGTCCTGTATATGTCCCTAATACAGCATCCACCTTGGTGCTTATAATCCCAGCACCAGAGTTCCCAGTTCCTCTTTGAGTAGAAGGATGTTGTCTCAAGGTTTCTGTCACTTTGACAAAACACCATAAAAAATGGAAGTTGGGGAAGAAGGCTTTTATTTTATGTACACTTCAGCATTGCTGTTCATCACTCATGGAATCAGAACAGGAAATCAAACAGGGAAGGTTCGCAGAAGCAGGATTTTATGAGGAGGCTATTGAGGAGAGCTGCTTACTGGCTTGCTTCCCATGGCTTACTCAGTCTGCTTCCTTATATAACCCTGGACAACCAGCTCAGGAATGGCACCTTATACTGTAAGCTGGGCTCTTGATTTTGATGAATAATTGAGAAAATGAATTTGAGTTGGACCTCATAAAGGCATTTCCTCAACTGGGGCTTCTTCCTCTCTGATGACTCTAGCCTGTGTCTAGATGACACACAAAACATCCAGTACACATGTTATCTGTCCTCTGGACACTCTTGCTATGGGGATTCACATCCTCCATCTCTCTGCTGTGCCTCTACAATCAACAAAACTTCCTAATACAAGGCTGTACTACAACCAGTTTATCTGTGCCTCCTCTGTCACACCAAACTTCTAGATGTGTTTCCTCGGTACACGGCCCTCTTTACCCATCTTCTCTATTACAAAGTACAGATTCCCCCCTTACCGGTACTCAGTTTAGAAAGAGGCTTTAACACATCCTGCTGCACCCCCTTTTCTAGAGTCTGCCATATCTACAAGCAGTCACAGCATCAAAAGCAGCTCACACCTTGGCCAATTTCTCACAGGTCATGTGTTCTAACCCCACGACAAACACCACCATGCTAATGCCACCCTGATGTGTCCTCCCTGCCAGAACTCAGGCATAACCCTCTCTATAGGCTTTCCACACTGCCTCTCCTCCAATCACCCTTGGGCTAACACAGCCCATTGCTCCCTGCATGCTCTGAAGTCTGCATCCTATGTCTTCCACTAACCTGGCCTAGTGTATCTGCTGAGAATCCTTCTCCTCTCCTGCCTGAACTGGGAGGATCGATCAATATGCCTCTTGTGCATCTCAGGCTAGGTGTGGGAGCAAAGAGGAAGTCTCTTTCTAATGGGCATAAAAAGGCCTCTTCTGTTTCCTTTGAAACAGTAGGACCTGTGTCAGGAGGACTCCTTGTACCATAACTGTGCCATTGAAAGGAGGGACAGTGAACAGACCTGGGGGCAGCCTAGGTGACTGGTCAGTCTACCCTCAGATGAATGCTCAGAAAGTAGTCTTTTGTATTTGTTGTAGTACAAGGGTGAACTCGTAGATTTGGGGGAAACTCAGATTTCATTGTGAACAGTCTTCTCACTGGAGACTTGTCCTGTTTCTGTTCTTAGGTGTTTGTTCCCACAGGGTAGAGTTAAGGTGAGGATGGTACAATGTGACAACAGAGAAGAATATATGTCTGAGCGCGAATTGCTGTTGGTTTGAGAAACTTTTGTGACTTGTGGAGTAGTAAAGGTGACTCAGGGTTTGTTCCCTTCCTTTTATCTTCTGTTAAATATTTTCTCAATAATGGACATCAGCACCTTACAGACCCCCAAAAAGGACATGAAATATTTTGAATACATAACTCTTTATTGCTGAAGGGATAAGGAGTCACAGCCATCAGAAGGTGTCAGTGACAGCTGAAGATCCTGTCTTCATCTGGGGCCTGGACAAGATGATGCTTCAGCACTCCTACAAAAGCTTTACTGCAAGGTGTCCTGGCCATCAGCAGATGGACACTGGAGAATCTGAGACTGCTGATGTTTCCTGTATTGGGCTCTTCTTTTCTTAAACCAGCTCTGCAATAACATGGTGAAAGAGATGGCTTTAGTGTATTCAACACTCAGTATCACAAGTGAAAAACACAACTCTGTGTAACAGTAAATGCCGGTGAGGCTTTAGATTGACCAGAATTTTCTAACCAAGGACACACAAAATCCTATGCAACCCCAGACCAGGAAGTCAGAATTCAGAACAACCAGAAAAGGGAAATTCATTAGCTAGTACCTTTCCTGTCTTATGTCCTTTCAAGGAAATGGGAAATATGACTCTAAAAAGAGATTGGGGTTCAGTAAATCAGGGTATGGAGAAGACCAGATATCAAAAGGTCTTCAGGGATTAAAATCTACACACTCTCTGCCAAGGACAAGGTAACTCACCATGCCCTTGAATTATTTGGTTTACTTGAACTACTGCTTAGAATAAAGATATCTCCTCTGACTCTCTGGAAAGCTACACCCTACTGCATGCATTCATGTCTATGTAAGCCTCATGATATATGCCTATAATAGAAAAAATGGGAGAGCTTATATTTGGCCTTGAATCAATGTTAACAAAGGCACAACACGTCCCAATTCTGGTTCTGATTAAATAGGTGCAAGAACAGCTGAAATACCTGCCATAGATTCCTCAAATTTGATTGTTTGAGATGATCCCAAGATTTCTGATCTAAGTTGAAGATCCAGAAAGCTGAATATATTACTAATTTCTTTTTCTGTATGACCCTGTACTGTTTTATCCCTGAAAGATCTACAAAAATGCAGGGCCCTTGCTGGGTGACTGTGGAGGTTTCTGTGGCCTCCCATAGAGGCCTCTTATCTCCTATGCACAGGAAAGGAAGCTGCAAGAAAGTGGATGGGTCTTTGCCTCGATAAGTCTGGTTTTCAGCAGGCTTCTTGTAAATTCTGCAGCCTATTTGTCTATGGTCATAGAGAAGACTGAAGATGAGGTGGTGGGAACTAGCTGCCATTCCCTGGAGTGCATACATGAGTAACTGCCTTTTAAATAAGTAGAGGAGAAAGGACTGGGGGATGATGAGGAAGAAAGGTGGAAAGGGTAAGTTAGGAGACAAGAATAGTAGATAGAAAGAAGAAAGAAAGCAGAAGATAAGAGAAGGGCAGGAGGAAAAGAAAGGGAGAGAGAAAAGCTCAAAGGAAAGAAAGAAAGAAGATATAGATCATTATATTGTTAACAGTCTCTGGTGACCGGACTTCTATACCTTAGTTTCATCATTACCTGGAACATTGATTCTTGTCTTGCTCAGACTAACAGTGGCACCCTGCCTCTTCACCTGCAAGGCCAACTGCCTCAAACAGAAAATAAACTCATTTAAGTTACTGGTCCCTAGAAACAACTATGCCCTCCTAGAACAGGACGAGTCAATGATTTGACTCAAGCCCTCTGACCTAGTCGGAAATGTGAGAGTTTGAGCCAGTGAACAGGTTCCTCAATTTTCTATTCTTGCTGAGGCCATTTCAAATAGAAATATACTTTGATATCTGTCATGGAGAATCCCACGGGAAATTAATTAATTCTATTCTAGGGACCAAAGATCAGGGATATTCTATCTAACTTAGCTGTGGTTAAACTTCCTGTTTGTATGAACCTCTCCTCCAGCTAGCTGCTATCTTAGCTTCAGTAAACAGCTTGATTCAAACTGCTTACTTCTGCACAGGCATCTGCATCTGCTGAGCTAGATGCTAGGACATCTACGTTTTAAGATGCCCTTACAAACCCCTTGTTCTGGACACCTGGTGCTATGCCTCGCTGCCCAGATACCTGGGTGTCATCCTAGTCAGCTGGAATAAAGACTTTCCATTAGCTCTAGACCATGTGAGTGGTCATCTCTGCTCACAACTATGGAGTGCTCTATCCTAATTGGAATGTGTTCATAACCTCCTCCCTTCAAGCCTCAGGAAACATAGTAGAAGAGGAAGCAGAAAGCTGGAAGATCCAAAGGTGCTGATTGACTCTAAAGGAACAAAAATCTATTTTTCGTACAAAAGGCCAAAACTCAAAATGAAATCAACGCAATTCAACAATACACTCGCTTGTGCTGCCTTGGACAGACACCTCAATCCTAACTCCCAGTGGGGCTCCACACAAAGCGCCCATGTCAGGAAGGATAAGGGGTGCTGTGAGATTCACCACTTAGGATAGTGGGATACCTGCTTCCTACCTCCCCTTAACTGTCAGAAAAAAATCTCCTTCTTTCCCAGACTCTTCCTCCTCCTCCTTCTTCTCATTCCCCTCTCCTTTTTCTCCCTCCAGCATCTTCTCCTTCTGTTCCAGTGTTTCTGAATCTACTCTGGCATATTTTTCTTCATCAAAACACGTAATTTCTCTGCAGTAAACCGCTATACTCCCATGATTTCAGCTCATCATTTATCGATGGACGGCTTCTTATTGGTCCATCACCTTAAGCAGGTAGGGTGATTACAAGGAATCACACCTGCCAAAAGAGTCACAGCCTATCCACAGCTCAAACAAACAAACAAACATCCTTCCCAAGTTGACTTGGGAGAGCTAACACTTCTCCAAGGGAGGCCTGCATAGAGATGTGATGTTGTAATCTATAGGATTAGGGAAATGAGCCAATTCAGACAATTCATTCAGGTATCTTGGGACTCCCTGCTTCCATCATGTAGGTAATAAGGGTAGGTCACTGTCACCTATAAACTTTTGCCCTCCCCCTCTTCCTTGCCCTCTCCAGTTTTCTGGACTCAGAAAAAAAGACATGGTCTCAAAGAGAGTTGAAGCTTGATAGTGATGCCCTATTTCCTGCCCAACATGAAGGGCATCCTGGGCTCTGTTCTTATACCAGGAGATGCAACGTTTTTAGGTTGAACCTCCTGTCAAGAATGTGATCTGTTCAATTTCTTTCTTCAATGCCTTAAAGTTCTTGTCAAATAGATCTTTCACTTCCTTGGTTAGATTTACCCCAAGATATTTTATGCTGTTTGTGGCTATCGTGAATGGAGAAGCTTCTCTGATTTCCCTCTCTGCTTCCATATCCTTTGAGTATAGGAGGGCGACTGATTTTTTGGAGTTGATCTTGTATCCTGCCACATTACTAAAGCTGTTTATCAGCTGTAAAAGTTCTTTGGTGGAATTTTGGGGGTCGCTTATGTACACTATCATATCATCTGCGAATAACGAAAGTTTAACTTCTTCCCTTCCAATTCGAATCCCCTTGATCCCATTATGCTGTCTTATTGCTATTGCTAGAACTTCCAGCACTATATTGAAGAGGTATGGCGAAAGTGGGCAGCCTTGTCGTGTTCCTGAGTTAAGCGGGATGGCTTTGAGTTTCTCTCCGTTTAATTTGATGCTAGCTGTCGGCTTGCTGTAAATAGCTTTCATTATATTTAGGTATGACCCTTGTATCCCTAATCTCTCCAAGACTTTTAACATAAATAGATGTTGAATTTTGTCAAATGCTTTTTCAGCATCTAATGAAATGATCATATGTTTTTTTTCTTTCAGTTTATTTATATGATGGATTACATTGATAGATTGTCGTATGTTGAACCAGCCCTGCATCTCAGGAATGAAGCCTACTTGATCGTAATGGATAATTTTTCGGATGTGTTCTTGGATTCGGTTTGCCAGTATTTTGTTGAGGATTTTTGCGTCGATATTCATGAGTGAGATCGGCCTGTAATTCTCTTTCCTGGTTGAGTCTTTGTGTGGTTTTGGTATCAGAGTAACTGTAGCTTCATAAAAGGAATTTGGTAAGGATACCAAAAAATGGATGGACATCCCTTGCTCTTTGATTGGGAGGATCAACATAGTAAAAATGGCAATTCTACCAAAGGCAATTTATAGATTCAATGCAATCCCCATCAAGATCCCATCAAAATTCTTCACAGATCTGGAGAGGACAATAATCAACTTTATATGGAAAAACAAAAAACCCAGGATAGCCAAAACAATCCTATACAATAAAGGATCGTCTGGAGGCATTACCATCCCTGACTTCAAACTCTATTACCGAGCTACAGTAATGAAAACAGGGTGGTACTGGCATAAAAACAGAGAAGTCGACCAATGGAATCGTATAGAAGACCCGGACTTTATCCCACAAACCTATGAACACCTCATTTTCGATAAAGGAGCTAAAAGTATACATTGGAAGAAAGAAAGCATCTTCAACAAATGGTGCTGGCACAACTGGATGTCAACCTGTAGAAGAATGAAAATAGACCCATATCTATCACCGTGCACAAAACTCAAGTCCAAATGGATTAAAGACCTCAATATCAGCCCGAAAACACTGAATCTGATAGAAGAGAAGGTGGGCAATACCCTACAACAGATGGGCACAGGCGATCGCTTCTTAGGTATAACCCCAGAAGCACAGACATTAAGGGCAACATTGAATAAATGGGACCTACTAAAACTGAGAAGCTTCTGTAAAGCAAAGGACACTGTCACTAAGACACAAAGGCAACCTACTGACTGGGAGAAGATCTTCACCAACCCCGCAACAGACAAGGGTCTGATCTCCAAAATATATAGAGAACTCAAGAAACTAGACTTTAAAATGCTAATTAACCCAATTAAAAAATGGGGCACTGAACTGAACAGAGAATTCTCAACAGAAGAAGTTCAAATGGTCAAAAGACACTTAAGGTCATGCTCAACCTCCTTAGCGATCAGGGAAATGCAAATCAAAACAACTTTGAGATATCATCTTACACCTGTAAGATTGGCTAAAGTCAAAAACACCAAGGATAGCCTTTGCTGGAGAGGCTGTGGAGGAAGGGGTACCCTCATCCATTGCTGGTGGGAATGCAATCTTGTGCAACCACTATAGAAGTCAGTGTTTCGGTTTCTCAGGAAATTTGGGATCAACCTACCCCTGGACCCAGCAATACCACTCTTGGGAATTTACCCAAGAGATGTTCTATCACATGTCAAAAGCATTTGTTCAACTATGTTCATAGCAGTATTATTTGTAATAGCCAGAATTTGGAAACAACCTAGATGCCCTTCAATGGAAGAATGGATGAAGAAAGTATGGAATATATACACACTAGAGTACTACGCTGCGGTAAAAAACAATGACTTCTCGAATTTTGCATGCAAATGGATGGAAATAGAAAACACTATCCTGAGTGAGGTATCCCAGACCCAAAAAGATGAACATGGGATGTACTCACTCATAATTGGTTTCTAGCCATAAATAAGGGACACGGAGTCTACAATAGGTGAATCTAAAGAAGCTAAGTAAGAAGTTGAACCCAAGGAAAAACATATAGTTATCCTCTTGGATAAGCGAAGTAGACAAAATTGCCGGGGAGAAAAGTGGGATCTTGGGGGTGGTGTGGGATGAGGGTTAGGGGAGATGGGGAGAGAAAAGGTAGAAGGGAAGGAGGGTGGACTTGGGGAAACAGGAGGATCGGGATAAAGGAAGGTTGGATAGGGGAGCACGGAACCACAATTCTTAGTTAAGGGACCCACTTTAGGTTGGGCAGGAGACTTGACTCTAGAGGGGCTCCCAGGTGCCCAAGCTGAGGTCCCCAGTTAGTTCCCTGGGCAGCTGAGGATAGGGAACCTGAAATGATCCTACCCTAGAGCAATACTGACGAATATATTGCATATCATCCTAGAACTCGCATCTGGCGATGGATGGAGATAGAGACAGAGACCCACACTGGAGCACTGGTCTGAGCTCCCAAGGTCCCAATGAGGAGCAGAAAGAGTGAGAACATGAGCAAAGATGTCGGGACCACGAGGAGTGCACCCACCCACTGAGACAGTGGAGCTGATCTACTGGGAGCTCACCAAGGCCAGCTGGACTGTTACCAGAAAAAGCATGGGATAAAACTGGACTCTCGGAACATGGCGAACAATGAGGGCTGATGAGACGCCAAGGACATTGGCACGAGGTTTTGATCCTACGCAATGTGCTGGCTTGGTGGGAGCCTAGCCAGTCTGGATGTTCACCTTCCTAGATATGGATGGAGGGGGGAGGACCTAGGACTTACCACAGGGCAGGGAACCCTGACAGCTCTTTGGACTGGAAAGGGAGGGGGAGAGGAGTGGGGAGAAGGGGAGAGGGGTGGGAGGAGGGGGACAAGAGTGGGAGGAGGGGGAGAAGAGTGGGAGGAGGGGGAGGGAAATGGGAGGCTGGTGGGAGTAGGTGGAAATTTGTTTTTTTTTCTTTTCTTTATCCTCCTTTTATCAATAAAAAAAAAGAAAAAAAAGAATGTGATCTGTAACAATGTGGACAGCAGTTAACAAAATCGCCTCTTCCTTAATACATAGCCATCTATGGAAATACAGTCACAATTACCTCTTAGATATCACCATACTCTCAGGCTCCTAGGGAATAAGGGTCCATTATATTGGGAAATCATTAAACTGCACATCTTTGCGTCCATGCCATTTCTCTCCATCCCTGCTCCTTCTATTATGTGGATGTATAGTCTAAAAAAGACCAACAAAGGACGAGAAGCCATGAGGGGAACTCAAACATACCAACACGATGCCTCCATGAACTGAAACAAAGCCCCAGTGTGTTTGGAGGAGGCCAATTGTTGGTTCTCACCTGTCTGGTTAGCTTAGCCCTGAAATAATGACAAAGCAACTATATTAATTAAGTCACTGTTGGCATATTAGCTCTAGCTAATCTAGCTAGTTCTGCAGTGTATCAGCCTCTAGAGCTGCACTGCATCAGCCCCTAGAGCTTCTGTAAATGAGCCTCTCTGGAGCTGCAATGCATTAGCCTCTCTCTGGTGCTGCAGTTCATCAGCATCTAGAGCTGTAGTGCATAGGCCACTAGAGTGATAGTGCATCAGCCTCTATATATGAAGTACATCAGTATCTCTAGAGCTGATACTCCTCATCCTATAGAGCTGTACTGCATCATCTTCTCTGGAGCTTCAGTGCATCAGCCTCTAGAGCTCCACCCCATCAGCTTCTCTAAAGCTGCAGAGCATCAGCTTCTCTGGAACTGCAGTGTATTAGACTCTAGAGCTGTAGTGCATAGCCCTCTAGAGGTGCAGTTTATCATCCTCTCTGGAGCTCCAGTGCATCAGCCTCTCTGAAGTTGCAGTACAAATGGCTCTGGAGTGATAGTCCATCAGTCTCTCTAGAGCTGCAGTACAAATGGCTCTGGAGTGATAGTCCATCAGTCTCTCTGGAGCTCCAGTGCATTAGTCTCTCTAGAGCTGCAGTACAAATGGCTCTGGAGTGATAGTCCATCAGCCTCTCTAGAGATGCAGTGCATCATCAGTCTCTCTAGAGCTGCAGTACAAATGGCGAACATGAAGGTTCAACTTTGCTGCTGTCTACATTGGCTTTCCACAAACTTACAAAGGTGGAAGGCCAACCAATTGCACTTGTGAGTGTCTTCCCACATGACTCTTGGACAAATTAAACACAGGTTAGTTATGAAACACTGAATATCTCTCTGGCCTCACTTAATCCACACTTATCACTAAGTGTTTATTTGTTGAAACTGAGCCCTGTTTTTCTCCTACTGCTTGCTACATCAATTAGATGTCCCCAAGGTCCCTTACAGTCCTACTACAACAGTACACATAAGTTCCCTGAAATGACCTGAGTGTCCGGACTTCAGTATTAATCACTGTACACATACCAGTAAACATTTATGTTTTCCTTTATGCATGACCATATAATACTCAATGCTGTCTACATATATCATGTTCCCATACTGATTATAAGTGTTCTGTGAATCTCAAATGGCTGAAAGACATTTGGGGAAATGTTCAACATCCTTAGTCATCTGAGAAATGCAAACCAAAACAACTCTAAGATTCTATCTTACACCTATAAAAATGGCCATGATTAAAACACAGATGACAACTTATGCTGGGGAGGATGTGGGGTAACTGGAACCCTCCTGCATTGGTGGTGGGAGTGTAAACTTGTACAGCTGCTTTGAAAATAAGTATGGCGATTTCACAGAAAATTAGGAAACAATCCACCTCCACACCCAGCAATACTACTGTTGGTAATATACCCCCAAATACTCAATCACACCACAAGAACATCAGCTCAAATATGATCATAGTAGCATTATTCATAAGAGCCAGAGCCTGGAAACAACCTAGATGTCCCTCAGTCAAAGAATGGATGAAAAAAATGTACATGTGCACAACAGTAAAAAAAATAATAATGACATCTTGAAATTTGCAGGCAAATGGATATATCTAGAAAACACCATATTGAGTGATGTAACTCAGAAACAGAAAGACAAATAGAATATTTACTCACTCATAAGTGGTTTCAACACATAAAGCAAAGAAAACCGGCAATCCCGGGAACCCGAGACAAAAAAGAGGACCCTGAGACAGGCATAAATAGATCTACTTAGGAAGTAGGAAAAGACAAGATAACCTAAGTAAACTGGGAGTGTGGGGGTCACAGGACAGTGAGACTGGGAGAAGGGAAAAAAGGGAGGGGAGCAGATTAAAAATATATAGCTCAGTAAAGACAAATAAAATAAAAATGCTAAAAATTAGTGTGTGTTTTTTAGGGTTTTTTTTATTCAAATAAGAGACTACGATGTCGCCAATAATGGGAAAGGTCACTTAATGGCTGTCCGTTTCATTTTAACTCTGGAAAACTTCAAGAGTCAGTGCTCAGTTACTATTATAACCCAGACAAGGACACCTCTCACCCACGCTCACTGTTCATAGTGGATACAAGAACATGGACCATGACCTGAAGCACAGTGCCCTGCCCAAAGCCTTTTCAGACATACTAACATGCACTCTGGATTCTCCCAGCAACAAGCGCTTTGCAAGATCCTTCCTGTGAGAAGAAGATGGAAGGTGGAGTTGTTAGGGAAATACAGCATTTCACCTTGGCAGGATGAAAGTCATTTCTGGAGATGAATCCCACCCAACACAAAACTATGCAGAGATGGTGAGCTCTAAAGTATGAAAGCGGCTTTTCATTGATCTCCATTTTAATGCAAAAAATAACCACATTAATCAGCACCTGGATCATATGCTATACTAGTAGAGGGATTGCTTAGAAACCACTAGGTCTTGAATTCAATTCCCATTATAAAAGGGGGGCCATGAAGAAGAAGAGGATAGGAAGGAGGAGGAAAAAACAAAAGGAAAACTTAAAGAACAAATTGAGAGGCACCAACCAGTTTCTAGATTCAACACTGCATGTGTGTGTGTGTGTGTGTGTGTGTGAGAGAGAGAGAGAGAGAGAGAGAGAGAGAGAGAGAGAGAGAGAGAGAGAGGGAGAGAGAGAGAGAAGGTTGACTTTGACTTCTCAAACATCCTTCCCATACCCAGCAACTAAACAAAGACCTCGTGCTTGGGCTCAAAGCAGATAGGACCCATAGTGTGAAGAACACACCTCCTAATTAGATGCTGATGGATGGGAGCTGGAACAGCTACTGAAACAAGTCACATACCTTATGATCTCATTGGGGTACTTAGTTTTTTCAAAAACATCTTCCAACTCATTCAGCTGCCTGGGTGTGAGACCAACTGTATCCACGGCCTTGTACACAGGACCTGTGGCACTCTGGCAGCAGCCACGTTCTCCTGCTCCTTCTACTGTGGGTTTCTGTATCCTTGGTGGTTCCCATGGCTCTCATGCCTGATGTCATCACCAACGTAGTTGAAGTTAACTACGTGGGTCACATCATCCTTGTGGTGTGGGATGCCCTGGTTCTTTGATTTGTCGGAACCTTTAAGAGAACCTTCACAATAGATGACAATTTCTGTAGCTGCAGTGGCCTCATGTTCAAAATCAAGGCTCATCTCAATCTTATTTTCATTCAGTTTGTAGAAACTGTGTTCCACATGTTGGGATTGGAAAGCCATGATGAGACCTAAAAGAGAGTAGTGTCATCTCCATAAATGGTTTGTGGATAGTAATGATTTTGTAACCTGTGGGTTTTTAGCAAGTTTCACATACGTCCTCTTTCCATCACACAATCCCTATAGGAGATATGTGCCCACTGAAAGTGGCTCTAGGGAGCATGTGCACAATGGATCTAACATGGATCCAACCAAGTACACCAAAGCCTCTAGGAATGGAGTGGAGGAGAAAGAAAGCTGTTGCAGGTGCACAAGTAGGGATGAATACAGGCATTTACCCCGAGCACATAGCCTCTGGGTGAACCCCTGGAGAACTCTAGCTTCTGTATCTCACTGGGTGCACACTGCAAGATCTGGGAATTAAGTGGACATTGTTATGTCAGCTAGTGTTTGTCCCAGTTTCCTTGAGAGGACATTGAAAACACACCAACACTGTCCTCTACCTGAAGGAGTGTCATGCTTGTCAAGTGGAGTTGATGTAGCATTCTGGGGGGACAAGTCGCTGCAAAACACTGGACGTCACCATTGAAACAATGAAAATGCTCCAGATGGTTGATTGGGACTCTCCATCAGAGTCACTGTACGATGTCCTGCCCAGTACTTCTCATGTCTGACTAGGCTGACACTGTGTGGGTCTCTGCCCTTTTCACAGTGTCAGCAAACTCCTGAAGCTTGAAAGTGCTCTCAACAGTACTTGAGCTGAGAAATCACCATATATACAGTAAGTATACAAAAGTGAAATAACCTCGGGCTAGCTTCCATTCAAACAATTAATATTCTCAAAAAATTTCCTCAGTGTGCTGAGATGTTGGAAAATATCAAGAGGATCTCATTAAGAAACTACAATCCTTCACCCAGCAACTGATGGAAACAGATGCAGAACTACAAACACTGGTGAACCTCAGAGAATCCTGTGGAAGAGGTGGAGAAAGGATTGTGGGAAACAGAGAGGCCAAGGGCACCAAAAGACAAACCGTAGAATTTACTAACCTAGGTCCAGAGAGGATCACAGAGACTCGGCTGCAATTCAGGGAGCTTGCAAGGAACTGACCTAGGCCCTCTACCCATGTTTTATAGTTGTGTAAATTATGGTCTTGGTCTTCTGGTGGGGCTCCTAACAGTGGGGATGTCTCTGACCCTGTGATCTGCTTTGGGAACCTTATCGTCCTAGTGGATTTTATTATTCATCCTTAATAGGAGATGACGTGCCTAGTCTTACTGCATCTTGATATGCCACAGATGGCTGATATACATGGGAGACCTGCTCTTTTCTGAAAAGAGAAGAAGTAGATGGGGGGGAAAGGCAGGTGAGTAGAAGGGTCTGGGAAGAGAGAAAGAACAGAGAGGAAATGTTTTTGGGAAAATAATTAATTAATAAAAAGAAAACTAGGATTAACATTGCTTTTAAAAATTAATATTAAGGGGATAGCTTAAAGGTTAAGGGCACTGCCTCTTCTTCTAGATGTCCTGAGTTCAATTTCCATGAACCACATGGTGGATCACAACCATCTATAATGAGATCTGGTGCCCTCTTCTGGCTTGAAGGCATACATGCTGGTAGAACACTGTACACATGAAAAATAAACCAATCTAAAAATTAATATTAAATTTATTGAAGTTACAGTTTAAGAAATTACAAATTGTGATTGTCAGATTTTTTAAAAATCTTTTTTAAATACAAGGTCATTATTAGTTAGTGTGGTTGTACTTATGCATGCCTACAGGGGGCACTGGATCTCCTGAAGCTCTACTTAGAGATAGATGGTTACCGAGGTGGATCCTGGGAACTGTACTCTGGTCCTCTGAAGGAACAACAAAATCTCTTAGCCATTTAGTCGTCTGTCCACTCTCCTAACACAAATGCAATCTTTTACTTTCTTCCTTTTAATTGTAGAACCCTAGAGTGCTGTGATATCAGGACAGCTAGCAAGATTCCTAAGGAAGTTGTAGCACAAATATTTTGACTTATAAATGTGAAAATCAACGTCCGTAAACACAAAATCATTGTTAAATACCTGTATAGTTAGTAGGTAAGTAAATTAAGATTCCTTCTAATTGTTGAATTTATTTGTTATGTGAGTATGGACCTATACCATTTTGTGCATGTCAGAGCACATGTTTGGATGTCAGAAGACAACCTGGGAAAATCAGTTCTCTCTTTCCATCATGCACATCCCAGAGATCAGGTTCAGGTCATCTGTGGTACAGGAGATCCTTCTGTTTATGTGCTCCTTTCATACGTAAATGAATAGAGAAACTCCATTGGCATTTTGATAGGACAGTACTTAGGTAGGCAGGGAAGACAGAACTGAATGCTGGGAGGGAGAAAGCAGAGTGAGAGAAACACCATGGAACTGCCACCAGAAATAGATGTGCTGTAACCTTGCTGGTAGGGCAAGACCTCATGGTGATACACAGATCAATAGAAGTGGGTTAAATTAATATGTAAGAGTTAGCCAATGAGAAGTTAGAGTTAATGTGCCTATCAGTGATTTAATTAATACAGTTTCTATGTGGTTATTTCTGGGCTAAGCAATCTGGGCAGCCAAGAAGAACAAGCATCCCCCCTTACAACAATCAGGCTTGCCAGCAAGCATCTTTACCAAGGAATCATTGCAGAAAAATACCCCCATGGCTTCATTTTTATGTATAAGGAGTGAGGGATAGTCATGACCCCATAACAATATGGTTGATTGAAATCTTCATGTAACATTAAGAATACTTTTACCAGGATCAGGTGGCACACAACTTTAATGCCAGCACTTGGGAGTTAGAGGCAGGTGAACATCTGTGGATTAAAGGGCAGCCTAGTCTGCAAGAGCTAGATCCAGAGCAACCTCCAAAAACTACAGAGAAATGCTATCTCGAAAAACAAACAAAAAAATCTTTTGAATATTCAGGTTACTGAACATTGAGCCTTACATACACTATAGGGGTTCATAAATCATAACAGTTTCCCCCAAGAATTCTTGACGTAAGTATATCCCATCAATTCCCTCCTAAACACCCTCTCAGCAGAAAGGGTAAAATAGCCACTCTGAAGACAATACTATCCTTCCTGAAGTTGCATTACCATTTTTAATATACTGTGTGTTTTTATAAAGATGAGTTCTTTTGTAGATTTGAGCCATAAAAATAAAAAGCAGAGTCCCTGAGTCTATATCCTGCTAATGCCAGAAGCTGAGGCCTTCAAGGGTGATGCCTCACACAGCAATCCCCTAATATGTGCATCATGTGAGTATCAGCAGAAAAGGACACACTCACCTTCCCTTTTCACTCACTGCTAGGAAATCCTTGGATTCTAACCTCTGAGAAGGAAGAGAGGGGAAAAGACAGAAGAATAAGCATAAAAGGAGTGGAAAGGGCAGGCTGCTGTGAAGCAAGGAAATGCTTGACAGTGGGAGGAGGCACATGGTAGCCAGCTCCAAAGCCTGAGCTTTGTGTCTTAGGACCCTAGACAACTGTCTGATTATCAGTTACACTGGCCTCCTGTATTGCTGCTTCACCTACTCCTTTTGCCTCTAGCAACATCTTACTCTCACCTCCTAATGCAAAACACACTTTTTCTAAGGAAACAACACACATTTACTACTGCAGAAAGGAATCCTGCCCCAGACAGGAGGAACAACAATACCAGAGTCCACCTGGAGAACAAATTGCATTTACCAGACTTCCTTACAGGAATATGGGTAAGGGGTTGCTTACAGGAGAGAAATGACTCCAAATCAGCTTTGTCACGAAAGCCTACCATGGGAGGACTGATGGCTCACCAAATCTGGAAACCTGAGCCACACTGTGCAGTCCACAGACAGGACAGCAGGCTGCAGTCTTTCCAGACAGATCAGCTCCTCTAAGCCTCTTCCAGGCAGCTCACCTGGTCTCTGCTCCTGCTGAGCTGTTCTACTGGTTTCTTCCAGACTGCTCTGCTGGTTTGAGAATGACTCCCAGCAGTCTCTACTATTTATCTACTCTTGGGAGTACAGAGACTACTGGATCCATTCAGTTTGGGGCTCTTCCTGAAGTTACTCACAATTGGTTACCCCTTAAAGAGCTTTTCTGCTGGACTGAATGCTTTAACACTAGAGGACACTGCTAAGGAACTACATAACAAGAGACAATGACAGAAATGTGCACTTGAGCCTGTCATGATCCTCATGACATTCTCCCCATGAAGTCACATGTTGCTTGGAAATCCATATGGCCTTACAGCTTTCATGTAACTGGGGACAGAGCAGAGCAGGCCACAAAGGAACTCCTGTCATCTTCGTTAAACATACATGTTTCTGACACATTTTGGATTTAAGAGAGTATGTTGTTGTTCCCGGGCAACTAATCAGGTCATATTTACAGAACAAGACAGGTGGGGAGCAGAAGAAGGCACAGGGGTAGGGATACACTTCCCCGGGTTCACAAAACGATCCCAGGCCACAGAACACCTAAACTTGTGGAGAGGCCAATGTTGGCCAATGATCCAGAATGTCCCAAGGACTTCATTTGAGGAATTTGCAGGCAGAATTGTTGTAGACATTGACTGCAATGCCACTGAGTCCATCTGAACTGGCACAGAGAGAACAGCTTTCTATATGATTCTAAAGCAGTGGTTCTCAACCTTCCTGATGGTTCAACCCTTTATACAGTTACCCATGTGGTGGTGACCTACAACCATAAAATTGTCTGTTGCTACTTCATAACTATAATTTGTTATTGTTATGAATTATAATGTAAATATCTGACATGCAGGATATCTGAGAAGCAACCCCAAGTGGGTCAAACTTGTTGAGAACCACTATTCTAAGCAAAGGTGACTTTCATCTGAATCGTATGTACCTGGTTTTCCTCAAGAGAACCTCAGGGAATTTGGGGTCATCTGGCACATTCAACACTACAGTCCACTTCAAAGTTCCACATCCCTAATCAAATATATATTTGATGCTGCCTATTTGTGCTCATGGCAACGTCACAACAAATTTTAAGAGCCAGAAGTACAATGGTTGTTTCAGAAGACCCAGGTTCAGTTACTGTTACCAACATGGTGGGCCACAGCTGTCTAGAGCCCCATTTCCAGGGTATCCACTAACTTCTTCTGAGCTCCACGGACATTAGCAAGGAACGTAGTCCACATACATACAGGCCGCCCAAACAGTCACACACATAAAATAACAGAAATAGATCTAAGAACAATGGCAACCTGGGAATTTGGGAATTCACAGTTTAAGAGAGGGTTAGAGAGTATTGTCTGGAAACTCTATTAACAGAAATCCTTTCAATAAGGAAGAATTCGGTTGACTAAAGATAATAAGACTTTGATGAAGTAAGGCCAGGCTGTGCAGACTTCTGTTGGGTGTGCACAAGGATGTGGATGCAGAGCAGACATCGGCAGTGCTAGGCTATGTGGGACGGCTCAACAGACTGAGTGTGAGCTTTGCTAAACCTGCAGCAGGCAGACACAAACTCATAAGTTCAGAGTCCATGCCCAGTCTCAAAGAACTCAGGAGAGTCTGGATGTCAGGCTTCTTTCCTCAATGACCTCAAGATTGATAGCAGTGAGACAAAAGAACACTTGAGTGAAATTGGAGGAACATTCCAGTGAGTCTGAGGTGATAGACATGGCTGCATAGACAGGACTGTGAGGGAGAGCAGGGGGAGCGGGACACATCCTGAGAGAGAGAGAGGAAGCTGAGAATGTTCAGGAGTAGGGTGGAGAAAGGGCTGCACCCTAATGGAGTAAAGGGAGGTAAGGAATGTGTCAGGAGGCAGGGGGAGACAAATATCAAGACTCAGAAGTGTGATGTCAGAAGCATGAAATGAGCCAAGGAGTGGGAAATAAGGTCTGAGCCCAGCCCTTGCTCAGGCCATGAACTTGATGCTTATCCCACAAACATGAGGTCTAGGAACATTAGGAATATTAGGGCAATATTCTCCCAGCCCTGGAATCACAAGCTGAAAGCATGAAGTCCCAGTGCTTCTGAACTGACCCCAGGTTACCTGTGCTCCTGGCCACTTCCTCTTTCCATTATCTTCCACTGCTATAGCTACTATGGCAGGGCTCTTTGTTCCTGACAGGATTTACACTCATGGTCTCTCCGGTCATCCAAAAACAGTTCATCATACAGAAAATGAACACATTGCCGGGCAGTGGTGGCACATGCATTTAATCCCAGCACTCAGGAGGCAGAGGCAGGCTGATTTTTGTGAGTTCAAGGCCAGTCTGTTCTACCAGACCTAGTTCCATTACAGGTACCAAAAGCTACATAAAAAGCCTATCTCAAAAATACATAAAAAAGAAAAAGAAAAGAAAATGAACACAACACATGCACACACACACACAAAACCCCACAAACACACACACACACACATGCACACACACTGGCTGTGGAAGGTATTGGAACCCTGGGTCCCAGAGTGGGTGATGGGAAACCAAAAGTTGCAGATTTAGAACAGTAGAAGAACACTGAGCTATCCCCAGGGAAATGTATTATCTGGGAGTTAATTGGGACACCTGCCATCATCCTGGCTCTGACCACAAAGCACCTCCATGTCCTCTTTCATGCTCAGATGGACATCCATGCGTCAGCACTCACTTAACTCTGCAGACTCCATGGCCTGAATGTGGTGAACACAGCATTTGCCTCCGCAAAGCATGTCCTTTGGTCCTCTGCCATTGTCATGTGGGTCTAAGGGTTTTGTCCTTAGTAGAATCTGCCCCTCTAGACATGTCTGTTTCTGGTGTCAGCATCTCTGCTACAGGTTCCAAATATATTTACTATCACTAGATGAAGGGACTGCCTTTCCGTGACAAGGAACTGATGCTTCCATGGGTGAGAAGAAAGCCTTCGTGAACTAGCAATGCCGTTCATGAACATGGATGGGGGATCTGGTCTCTGGTCATTCCAACTGTTATCAGGAATTTAATTGTAATTCAAATTTTCATTATAAACTCATGGTCTAATATTTTATATTTCTATAATTAACAGTCAACAATGTTGTGCATGGTATCACATACCTATAATCCCAGCATTAAGAAAGCAAATGCAACAATACCACGACATATTTGAGGCTCTGCTGGTCGATGTAGGAAATTCCAGGTCAGAAAGCAATCCATAATGAGATCTTTTCTCAAACAAACAAACAGAATTTAAAAATCCTTGTGTAATATAAATGAATACAATACAGATAAACTACATTCTTGACTGTCTTGCCGGCTTGTTTTATGTCAGCCTGACACAAGCTAGAGTTATTTTGGAAAAGGAAACTTGAACTGAGAGAGTACCCTCACCAGATTGGCCTATAGTACATTATCGTTCCTTTTAATGAAATAAAATAAAATATGCTAAAAAGGTTTATCACATCGAAGTTGGACAAGGCAAACTAACAGAAGAAAAAGAGCCCAGGAGTCAGATACCATTGGTTCTCACACTCAGGAGTCCCATAAAAACACTAAACTGAAAGCTATAGTTTATATGTAGAGGACTAGCGGAGACACTGTAGGCCCTGAGCTTGCTATTGCAGTCTCTGAGAGTTCCTATGAGCTGTTCTCAGTCCACTTAGAGGGACTTGTTATCCTGGTGTCCTCCATCCCCTCTGGCTCTCACACCCCTCCTACCTCCTCTTCCATGGTGTTCCCTGAGCTCTGACGGGAGGGATTTGGTGGAGACATCCCATTAGTGCTGAGTATGAGGGACAATGAATTGGTAAAATCACTTTGATTGGGCTATTTACAGTACTACAGAAGTCAGCAGCTTCCATGCTGACGAGAGCTCTGAAAGTATTATCCTAGTGTGAGACTGTCATTCAGGTAAGGTACTCAGATTGGGAGCAATGTCTGCCACTCTGAAGTGCATGTGTGGACCTCAGCATGGTGCTTCATGCATCCACCAATACCCACACTGCATGAGCTCTGTGTCCCACAGCATATGACCTGATCTGTGTTCCATTAGGGCACTTCCGGTTGTAGGCTGACTCCCAAAGCTCGGGGGGTTACCTGAGCAGGGCTCCTGCAACAGAACTGGCTGACTTTCAATGCTTCCTCTGCCTTGTCCTTCTATCTAGCTGCTCTAGGTGTGAGAACTGCCAGTAACTCTGCCAGGAAGTCATCTCTTTGACACACTTGGTACAGTTGCTTTTGTGGCCTACTACATGTTTTATTATATCCATGAAAATGATGAGGCCGAACTCCGTTGCAAATATTAAGTGCCTCTCCCAAGCACAAGCCAAAGACAAACATTGTAATGTGTAATAAGGTGCAGCAACAGGGCTGAATCCATAGGCCCATCCTCCACCAGTGTTGAATGGAAGGAGGTGCAAGGAAGAAAAGGTCCAAGCCAGAAAACGGAAGCTAATATAAAATCTATCTAGGTGGTGAGTTACTAGGCTTTGTGGAAGACATCAAGAGCTTTGAGGATGTGCTTCCCAGGGGAAGGAAACTGTAGTTGCTGGTACACTGGTTTGTGAAGCTGAAGTAAAAGGATGCCAAAATTCTGCAAGTAATTCATGAACCCGGATGGTATCCCGGTCCTGTGCCATTGATGTCATCCCCATTCATGGTTTAGGAAGCTGTGAATGAAGCATTTCATTCAGGGTCCCAAGATATGTAGAGCTCAGGCTTTGGGATTTAGCTTCCTATTAGACAAAGCTGGCACTGCCCATCCCATTTTCTTTTTCTTATGCTGCTTCTTTCTTTGCCATCTACTCTCTTCTTCCTCTGAAGTTATGTTCCAGAGGTCTCCTAAAAAGTGCTTGGTAGTCAGTGAGAGGGGGAAACTGTTCTGAGGCCCAAGTATAAATGTCAAGTATCATCCCATGAATCCATGTCATCAGAAAGACCCAGCTTCCTGCACTGGCATACTGCAGACTCAGGGTCTCTGTCTCTTCATCTACTCTGCCAAATCTACAAACAGTCAAGTAATCAACTTGTATAAACACACAAAATAAGGCATATGACACCTTTTCGGAAAAATAATCGGTGCCTGAGCTAACCAGGGAGGGAAATGGGGAAGGGTCACGACTCCTCTTCCTAACAGATTCTCTAGGGTTTTCCCAGTTCTTGGAAGATTTAGCTCATTTTTTAGATATAGTTTAGGTTTTATTCATGTGTATGTGTGTGTGCTTTCACGTGTAAGTATTTGTACATGTGTGTGGGTGTCTGCAGTGTCCAGACAAGGACACTGGATACCCTGGAGCTAGAGTAATAGGTGATTGTCAGCTTTCTTATGTGGGCTCTGGGAGCCGAATTCGGGTCCTTTATTAGAGCAGCAAGGGCTCTTGATCACTGAACCATCTATCTATCCAGTCCCCCATTGTGCGTTTTTAGAAAAACTTTGTTGTAATTGATTTAAAGACTTCCATCTTTGCACTTACTCAAAAGAAACCTCTTTCAAAAATCTAATGATTCACAGAGATTCCCAGAGTAAAAACATGAAATGATTCAAAGATATCTGCAGCCAGGCACTGGGTTGAGCTCTGGGAGTCCCCCCGAGGAAGGGAGAAGGGATTGTATGAGCCAGGGGTTTCAAGGTCATGATGGAGGAACCAAAGGCACAGCTGATCTAAGCTCGTGGGACCACATGGGCTCTGGACCCACAGTTAGGGAGCTTGCATGGACCCGACCTAGGCCCTCTGCATGTGTGGGACTATTGTGTAGCTTGCTCTGTTTTTAAGGTTCTTAGCTATGAGATCAGGACCTGTCCCTGGTGCATAGCTGACTTTCTGGAACCTATTCCCCATGCTGGATTACCTTACCCAGCCTTTATACAGGGTGAAGAGCTTGGTCCTCCCTCAACTTGATGTGCCCTGCTATGTTCAAGTCCAGGGGAGGCCCGCACCTTTCGGGATGGAGAACTAGGAACAGTGGGTAGAAGGGAAGGGGGATAGATGGGAGTCAGGGAGGGTGAGAGGTTGAAAGGAGAGGAAGGAAAAAAAACTGTGATCCTTATGTAAAATAAAGGGAAATGTTAATTTCAAAAGAGATTTTAGCCTCTTCCCCTGTATAAAGGACTGCAAGCCGTAATAAAGACATTAATGCTAAAAAAAAATAAAGAGAAAGAAAAAAATTAAATGATTCCCTATTCTATATCTGTAAACAGATTTAGCCATTCATTTTATATCTATATTGTGTATACAGTGTAAAAGGATATGACTACTGATCCCAAAAATTCTAAGAGCAAGGAAAACCCTAAGGAATCGGTCAGGAAGAATGGACTGAACCTCCCCAACTTCCAACCTTGACTAACTCTGACACGTATTCTTTTGTGGAAAATGTGTCACATGCTATATGTCATAGGCCAAGTATTATTCTAAATATTGCCTGAATATTTGTGTGTTTACATTCAGTCAAACAGGAGTAAGGGACTGACCAAATCAATACCTCGGTGTTAAGAGCTGATGCAAATATTACACCTGAAATTCAACAGAAATTATTAATTATCTGAGGTGGTTATAATCATTATTATTATTTTGGCTTTTTGAAACATGATTTCTTTGTGTAACAGTCCCAGATGTCCTGGAACTAGCTCTTTTTTTATTTTGTTTTGTATTGTTTTGTTTTTTTGACACCGGGTTTCTCCGTAGCTTTGAAGCCTGTCCTGGAACTAGCTTTTGTAGTCCAGGCTAGCCTAGAACACACAGAGATCTCTTTGTCTCAGCCACTATTTCCAGGCCATGTAATAACTTCTTAAGCAGATCACTTTTCTTTTGGATGAACACACTGTTTGTTTTAATTGGACAGTGTCGTTAGCTAGAATTCTATTCCAACCCAGTCCCAAAACCTTGATGTTATACTTGAAAAGCAATGTCTGGCTAGCATTCAGTGTGCTAACAGGCACTCCTGAACTAGCAGCCACTAAAGCTGACCATGTCCACTTAGTTCTAAACCCATTCTCTGAGCCGCTAGTGCTCGGTTGCGGGTGAGGGTCACAGAAATTTTTACATGTTCACTCGAGCATCCTGGAGTCAAGCGTGTGCCTCTGTCCCATGCTCCATTCCAAATGATCTTGCACTTCCACACAATCTACCCATCATCTCCTCCCTAAAACCTAGGAGGAACGGGCAGCATGCTGATACACATTAAAGCTCATTCTGGAAGAATGCCCTAGGAACAAGATTTAACTCCCTGCTACCTTTTCACACCCCCATCAGTCTCCCTCAGGTTCTCCTCATTTGGGCCACAACCATCATTTGTGAGCTAAAACAGACAGCACTTACCTCAGCAAGTGGGCACAAGGGCCAGTGCAGTCAGTCAGGACAGCAGTGAGTGACGGGCTCGCGAGTGTACAGCTTCTTCGTGCAAGCAAGTGCCCGGAGGTCGTGCGTGAGGACCCCAGAGAACTGGGGAGCATGCGCGGACCTGCGCATTGACGCATTGACGTCATCCTTTGCTTCCATCCTCTCGTTGTTTGGTCGGTAGCCCTGCCGAGATTCTAGACCTCGAGGTCAGTCATTCCCGGAACCCGAGTGCTGTTTGAGGTCCACACTTGTAGTTATGGCCAAGAAGCTTTATTATGAGCATAAATATTTTACTCGGAAAGATTATGAGGAGGAAATAGTTTGTGAGAACGGAGCTGTGGCCTCCACGTCATCTGCGGCCATGGAGGCAGATGGTGGCCATAGCCACCCGGATTCTTCTTTGGAGCTTGACCTGGAAGAATTGAACACCTCACAGGCTGGTGTGGCAAGGATTCCTCAGCGGCACCAGGGTCATCAAAACCTCTTCCATTTCACACCGCGCCAGATCAGAAAATTGGAACGCGTCTTTAAAAAATCCCAGGACCCAGATTTGACTGCCAGGTATGTGGTTTGGACAAGAGCTCCACAACCTCCCTGGCCTCTGGCTCATGTTGAGGTGCCTTTGGTTCTTTGAGGCCCTGTATTCCTTATCGTCCCTCTCCAAGTCACAGGGGTCTTCTCCTTTGGTGGTGGGCACGGGAGGATGCCCCGTGTGGGGCCCGAGCTCAGTACCAACAGGTAGTGCTGGCGTGAAGCAAATGTCCATAGTCAACATCTCTCATTCCGAGTCATATTTTAATTTCTGTGAAATATAGAGACCAGAGTTTGTGGACCCAAACAACTTACTAGCATCAAGTTCACGAGTGCTAGGAGTTTATAGTTTGTTGTGTGACCTCCTCATATTTTCAGAGACTGTGTACCTAGCCATCAACTCCTTTTGGTTTCTCTTTCCCCTACCCTAGTGCTGTTTTTAATTTAGCATACTTTGCTCAGCATAGACTTTGACATTTATTTTTAATTTTCAATAGTTGGTTAAAATTGTTTGTCTCTATCATTTAGAAACTTTTGCAGGAGATGAATTCATTTCAAAAGTGAGACTGCCTCTGAGAATAAATGTTAATGCCAGCTGTGAGGGAGGACGGTGATATTTTAAAAGGCATAGAATTCATGTATGACATTGTATTGCATGTAAAACCCTGCATGATAAACATCCATGGTTGTCTTTACACAGGAAAGAACTTGCAAGAGCTCTGAAAGTGCCTGAAGCGAAACTGAAGGTCAGTGAATCCAAACAAAGCAATTGGACAGACAATCTATAGCCTTCCTTAGGCATTAGCTAGCCTTGTCCTAGGCACTTTGAAATGAATGGATTCCATTTTATTTTTTTTTCCCTGTTTGAATGTTGGTTTTTGGCACAGGGTTTCTCTGTGTAACCCTTGCTGTCCTTGAACTCATGGTTCTTTTGCCTCCACCTCCACCCCCCAAGTGCTGAGATTACAGCACTTGACAAACTGAGCGGTCTTTAAATCGATTTTAACCTTAATTGAAACAGCTCTACATAAAAGGGACATCAGCTCTAGGTGGACAACATTCATAGCACATGGTTTTCATTGTGATGCAGTTTTGGACCCCCAGCTGTCCACACACTTAGCCTCCTATGGAAATACTCCTTGCCCCTTTCATTCTTTAATTGTCCCCGTCTTTCTATTTTGTGTCTTGGATATCATGGTTAAAAATGCTACACTGCATAAAGAAAAAAATGATCCTAAATAGGGACGATGGTAATTAATAGTGACAATCCTTAATGTTAATTTTTCTGGGATTCTGTGTGAGGCTAGGCAAACACATTGCCAAATAGTTATATTAGGGTTGAGAGGAGGCATGGAGTGATAGGTATGGAGGAACAACACTTACAACACAGAGATTGATATTGTGCAGGGCAGGATTCTGGAAATCTCGCTGAAGCAGAGATAGTATTCTTCATCCTGATGCTGGAGAACTTTGTATAACATGAAAGAATATGCTGGTCAGATTTACCATGGGTGGAAGTCCCCACTGAAGTGTATATACTGCGGGAAAAAGACAAAATCATGGTCCTGCTTGCAGAGGTTGACACACAGCCGGGGCTTGCTTTTGTGAGCTGAGTAGGAAGTCCCATGTTAGATGCCTTAAAGTGACTTCTCTCTCGGCTCTGGGTGTGGAAGCCAATGCTAAAACAATCTTGTCTCCCTCTGATTTTAGGTGTGGTTCGCCAACCGAAGAGCCAAAGAGAGGAGGGAAACACTCGTACTGTTAGGAAACACACCTCCTGTTGAAGACATCATCATACTTAGGGACTTTAAGGAAGATTCTTCCTAGAATGGCATCATCCTTCATTCAGGAGCCAAATGGCTAATTGGTGACCCGTGTGCCCATTGCCAAGATTAACTAAAATTGTACACTCATGTTAACAATAAACACATAAGCTCCGCATGCTTTCTGGTATTTTGTAGGATAAGATGCACACTTTTCAGGAAATCCCATTTAAACAGAATGACAAAGTCTAGTTACATAGATTAGCATTTTAAGTCATGAGTGTTGCATGCATAGATGAATATTCCCAAAACATGGTGATTGGGGGAAAGTTGGTCACATGAGCCTTCTTGATTCAGGCTTAGTAGATCCTCTGAGCAAGTGATTCAGAAGTAATCCTGCAAACAAGAAATCTAAGGAGAAGTTGGCAAAGACGATATTGATGGTGATGAAAACTTTTATTTGGGGGATTGTACCAATACATTTTATTCTTAAAGAAATTAGATTTTTTGTCATACCTGTTTATGGTTTTCCTTCCTCCCAGTTCCTCCCCACTTACCCTCCCATCTGGATACATTCCCCGTTTTGTCCTTCAGCTCACATAGGTGGAAGCCGCACATAGGCCTTCCTGGACCTGCTGAAGACATTCATGGGCAGGAGACGGTCACTGTGATGAGCAAATGTGTGGTGGAGAAATTGGAGGGAACGTATCAGAATGATTGATGTGCTGTAGAAAGAGGGAGAACACAAGGAACAAAGGGGGTGAGGAGCAGACTACTGTGGGCGACCTGCTAACCACCCAGGGTTGAGGTGGTACCCAGACCTGGCCGGGCTGCTACCAAGGTTCTGTGGGACCATGGTCCTACTGCGGGCAGGGACTGTGTGGACATGCATGGGTTGTGCCATCATCAAAGACCACTGGACGCCCTGTGTCTTTATTTTCACCTGTTGGTGGAACATGCCACTTCAGGGGCTGTACTGATCTGAGTGTCCTGCACTGCCACCGGTGCCATTGTGACATCAGGGACTGAGATGCTGCTGAAGGACATGTCTGAGAGAGTGGCCAGGGTCTCTGTGTTGATGTCCATGGCTCCTGCTACCACTGAAGGCTATGTGTATGCCTGGCGTCTGGGCTCCCACCTGAGGCCATGTTGGTGTCCTGGGTCACACTGCTGATGGAACCATGCCAATTTGAGTACCTCTGCTTCTACCTAGGGTCTTAGTGGCATCCACTTGTGCTTCCTGCCGAGGACCATTCTGGGTCCACGTCAGAACTGCAGCCAGGGTCTGTGTTGAGGTCCATGTCCTGTGTTGTCACCAAAGGCCACAGGGATGCTCAGGGCCTGGGCTGCAATCTGGGACCTTGTTGGTGTGCAAGCTTCCAGAGCCATGCTGATCTGAGTAATCTGTGCTCCCACCCAGGGCCTTGGTGTCATACACGTCCAAGTAGCTGCTTAGTGCCATGTGTGTGTCTGTGTCCCTATGGCAGGCAGGGTCTGAGTTGATATCCATGGCTCCTGTTACCACCAAGGGCCATGAAGTAGTCTGGGGTCTGGTCCTCCACCTGAGTCCATGATGGTTTCCCAGGGTGAAGTTGCTGCCAGCAACTGGTCTGAGTGACCTTTGTCACCACCTGGGGCTCTGGTGATGTCAAGGCCTAAGCTTTAGCCTAGGGATATCTCTGGGTCCATGGTCCTACAGCATCCAGGGTCTGAGTCAATGTTCAAATCTTCCTTTTGTATGTTCACGGGAGTCTGGTGTTATTATGTTGTTTTTCAGATTGTTGGAGGAAATCTTGCATTGACTCCTGCCCATCTCTTCCTTCAAATGCTGTTAGGAGAGTCTTGGTGGCTTGGTCCTATCTTTGCTATGGCTACCTGTGTACTTGGGTGTTTTTCTTGGTCTGCTCTCTCTTAGGTCCCCTCAGTACTGGAGTCTCTCAGATCCTCTTCACTCTGTAGTATGCTGTGGTGGTGGATCTAAGGACCCCACAGATGGAAAGAAGTGCTGGGGGGGAGGGCAAGCTGTGATGGGGTGAGCAGAGAAAGGTAGTAGCCAGAGAGTAGCCTTGCTGGATGGTCAGAAAGTTTGGGGATTGTCGGGACCCTGTGCTCCATTCCCAGAGCAACTGCTTAGCCAGTCTGTCACTCACTTACCCCTCCTGAGAGATGGAACTTCTGGTACAGGATAGGCCAGGGACCTGGCAGACAAAAGGGCATGCTTGCTGGGTGCAACCTGAGAGGGACAAAGAAACTCCTGCAGTAGTTGTCCTCACCACTTTTTCCCCAGACCCTCAGCCCTGAAGCAGGCTGAGTTGGGGGATCCTATGACCCCTCAGATGGTAAGGGGTGCATGGGGGCAATATGGGAAGGGATTAGAAGAGAAAGGCAGTAGCCAGAGAGAAGCCCTGCTGAATGGTAAGAAAGTTTAGGGGATGGGTGGGGTGCCTGTGCTCCATTCCCCGGGTATGGACCTGTCTGTCAGGCACTCGCTTCTGATATCTCAGTCTTGTAAAGAGACAGGTCATACAAAAACTAAATGTAGAAATGCTGGTGCTAAATGACATCATGATCCAAAAGGACTTAAGATATTTACAGAATATTTCACCCAAGCTACAAAGAATATACTTTATTTTGTGAGGATATATATACCTTCGTTTGGGAGAACCTAGTGGAACTTTCTCCAAAACTAACCACATATTTGTACACAGAGTATCAACAGATGGAAGAAAATTGAAATAACTTCCTGCCTTTTATCTGAATTCCTGGGCTGGTTCAGCGTGGCTCTTGGCTTTCATCATGCATGACCTTCTATGATAACATAGAGCAAAGACATCATGACAGAGCCCAGATGCAGCAGGACCACGGATCCAGACATGGCCTTCTGCATCGTCTCTCGCTCAGATGTCACCATGGCACCTGTGGCAGCTCAGGTCACCCAGATCAGTATGGCCCCAGCAGCAGAATGGCTCTCAAATGCCCACATGGTTTGAGATAGCTAACCAGACCCTAGGCATCAGCATGACCCTTGGTGGCAACAGAAGCCATGGGCATTGACTCAGACACTGGCTGCTGTAGGACCACCATAAATAAAGGACATTGAACATACAATTTGTGATCCTAGAGAAGCTAAATAAAAAGGTCAACCCAAAGAAAAAATATATAGTCATCTGCCTGGATATGGGAAGTAGACAAGATTGCAGGGCAAAACCTGGGAACTTGGGGGTGAGGTGGCATGGGACTAAGGGGAAATGGGGTGAGAAATGTGATAAGGGGAGAATGGGAGGAGTTTGGGGGAATGAAATGGTTGGGATAAAGGAAGGATGGACACGGGAGCAGAGAAATATATATCCTAATTAAGGGAGCCATCTTAGGGTTGGCAAGAGACTTGACTCTAGAGGGGCTCGCAGGTGTCCAGGGAGATGTCCCCAGCTAGTACCTTGAGTAACTGAGGAGAGAGAACCTGAAATGACCCTATCCTATAGCCATACTGATGAATATCTTGTATATCACCTTAGAACCTTCATCTGGCGATGGATCGAGATTGAGACAGAGACCCAAATTGGAGCACGGGACTGAGCTCTTAAGATCCAAATGAGGAGCAGAAGGAGGGAGAACATGAGCAAGGAATTCAGTACCATGAGGGGTGCACCCACCCACTGTGACAGTGGAACTGATCTATTCGGAGCTCACCAAGACCAGCGGGACTGGGACTGAATAAGCATGGGATGAAACCGGACTTTCTGAACGTGGCGGACAATGAAGGCTGATGAGAAGCCAAGGACAATGGCACTAGGTTTTGATCCTAATACATAAACTGGCTTTGTGGGAGCCTAGCCTGTTTGGATGCTCACCTTCCTGGTCCTGGATAGAAGTGGGAGGACCTTGGACTTCCCACAGGGCAGGGAATCTGCACTGCTCTTCATTCTCGAGAGGGAGGGGTAATAGAGTGGGGGGGGAGGGGGAGGCTTTTTCCTTAGCTTTGAAGCCTGTCCTGGAACCAGCTCTTATAGCCCAGGTTAGCCTAGAACTCACAGAGATCTGCTTTTCTCAGCCACTATTGCCCGGTGATGTAATTACTTCTTAAGCAGATTATTTTTGTTTTGGATGAGCACACCATTTGTTTTAATTGGACAGTGTCATTAGCTAGAATTCTATTCCAACCCATTCCCAAAACCTTGATGTTGTACTTGAAAAGCAATGTCTGGCTATCATTCAGTGTGCTAACAGGCACTCCTGAACTAGCAGCCACTAAAGCTGACCATGTCCACTTAGTTCTAAACCCATTCTCTGAGCCGCTAGTGCTGGGTGGCGGGTGAGGGTCACAGAAATTTTTACATGTTCACTCGAGCATCCTGGAGTCAAGCGTGTGCCTCTCTCCCATGCTCCATTCCAAATGATCTTGCACTTCCACACAATCCACCCATCATCTCTTCCCTAAAACCTAGAAGGAACTGGCAGCATGTGGACACGCATTAAAGCACATTCTGGAAGCATGCCCTAGGAGCAATATTTCACTCCATGCTACCTTTTCACACCCCCATCAGTCTACCTCAGGTCCACCTCGTTTGGGCCACACCCATCCTTTGTGAGCTAAAACAGACAGCACTTACCTCAGCAAGTGGGCAGAAGGGCCAGCGCAGTCAGTCAGGGCAGCAGTGAGTGGCAGGCGCGCGTGTCCTCAGCTCCTTCCTGCAAGCAAGAGCTTGGACATTGTGCCTGAAGACCCGGGAGAACTGGGGAGCATGCGTGGACCTGTGCATTGACGCATTGACGTCACCCTTTTCTCCTGTACTCTCATTGTTTACTCAGTATCAGTGCCAAGATTCTAGACCTCGAGGTCAGTCATTCCCGGGACCCCAGTTCTTCTTGAGGTCCACAGTTGTAGTTATGGCCAAGAAGTTTTATTATGAGCGTAAATGTTATAGTCCGAAAGATTATGAAGAGGAAATTGTTTGTGAGAACGGAGTTGTGGCTTCCACATCAGCTGCGGCCATGGAGGCAGATGGTGGCCATAGCCACCCGGATTCTTCTTTGGAGCTTGACCTGGAAGAACTGAACACCTCAGAGGCTGGTGTGGCAAGGATTCGTCGGAGGCAACGGGGTCATCAAAACCTCTTCCGTTTCACAAAGCGCCAGATCAGGGAAATGGAAAGATTCTTTAAAATATGGCAGTACCCAAATTTGGCTGCCAGGTATGTGGTTTGGCCCAAGAGCTCCCCAACATCCCTGGCCTCTGGGTCATGATGAGGTGCCTTTGGTTCTTTGAGGCCCTGTATTCCTTGTCGTCCCTCTCCAAGTCACAGGGGTCTTCTCCTTTGGTGGTGGGCACAGGAGGATGCCCCGTGTGGGGCCCGAGCTCAGTACCAACAGGTAGTGCTGACATGAATCAAATGTCCATAGTCAACACCTCTCATTCCGGGTCATATTTTAATTTCTTTGAAATATAGAGACCAGAGTTTGTGGACCCAAACAACTTACTAGCATCAAGTTCAAGAGTGCTAGGGGTTCATAGTTTGTTGGGTGACCTCCTCACCAGTAGTCTCCTCATCTTTTCAGGGACTGTGTACCTAGCCACCAACTCCTTTTGGTTTCTCTTTCCCCTACCCTAGTGCTGGCTTTTTGTTCTGTTTTTTCTTTTCTTTAGTTTTCTTTCTTTTTTTTTTGGTTGGGGGGGGGCTTTGAGACATGGTTTTTCTGTAGATTTTGGAGTCTATCTTGGAACTACATTCTGTAGACCAGTCTGGTCTCACACCCACAGTGATCTGCTGCCTCTGCATCCCAAGTGCTGGGATTGAAGGCGTGTACCAGCACCACCTGGCCCCTAGTACTGTTTTCAAATTAGCATATTTTGCTCAGCAGAGACTTTGATATTTATTTATTTTTTGATACTTTGTTAAAATTATTTGTCTCTATCATTTAGAAACTTTTGCAGGAGATGAATTCATTTCAAAAGTAAGAGTGCCTCTGAGAATGAATGTTAATGCCAAGTGTGAGAAAGGACAGTGATATTTTAAAAGGCATAGAATTCATGTATGACATTCTATTGCATGTAAAACCCTGCATGATAAACATCCATGGTTGTCTTTACACAGGAAAGAACTTGCAAGAGCTCTGAAAGTGCCAGAAGCAAAACTGAAGGTCAGTGAATCCAAACAAAGCAATTGGACAGACAATCTATAGCCTTCCTTAGGCATTAGCTAGCCTTGTCCTAGGCACTTTTCAATGAATCGATTTCATTTCCTTTTTCCCCTGTTTGAATGCTGGTTTCTTGGCACAGGGCTTCTCTCTGTAACCCTTGCTGTCCTTGAACTCATGGTTCTTTTGCCTCCACCTCCACCCCCCCCCAAGTGCTGAGATTACAGCACTTGACAAACTGAGCGGTCTTTAACTCTATTTTAACCTTAGTTAAAACAGCTCTACATAAAAGGAACATCAGATCTAGGTGGACAACATTCATAGCACATGGTTTTCATTGTGATGCTGTTTTGGACCCCCAGTTGGCCACACACTTAGCCTCCTATGGAATTATTTTGTGTGTTTATACAAGTTGATTACTTGACTGTTTGTAGATTTGGCAGAGTAGATGAAGAGACAGAGACCCTGAGTCTGCAGTATGCCAGTGCAGGAAGCTGAATCTTTCTGATGACATGGATTCATGGGATGATACTTGACATTTATACTTGGGCCTCAGAACAGTTTCCCCCTCTCCCTGACTACCAAGCACTTTCTAGGAGACCTCTGGATTATAACTTCAGAGGAAGAAGAGAGTAGATGGCAAAGAAAGAAGCAGCATAAGAAAAAGAAAATGGGATGGGCAGTGCCAGCTTTGTCTAATAGGAAGCGAAATCCCAAAGACTGAGCTCTACATATCTTGGGACCCTGAATGAAATGCTTCATTCACAGCTTCCAAAACCATGAATGGGGATGACATCAATGGCACAGGACCGGGATACCATCCGGGTTCATGAATTACTTGCAGAATTTTGGCATCCTTTTACTTCAGCTTCACAAACCAGTGTACCAGCAACTACAGTTTCCTTCCCCTGGGAAGCACATCCTCAAAGCTCTTGATGTCTTCCACAAAGCCTAGTAACTCACCACCTAGATAGATTTTATATTAGCTTCCGTTTTCTGGCTTGGACCTTTTCTTCCTTGCACCTCCTTCCATTCAACACTGGTGGAGGATGGGCCTATGGATTCAGCCCTGTTGCTGCACCTTATTACACATTACAATGTTTGTCTTTGGCTTGTGCTTGGGAGAGGCACTTAATATTTGCAACGGAGTTCGGCCTCATCATTTTCATGGATATAATAAAACATGTAGTAGGCCACAAAAGCAACTGTACCAAGTGTGTCAAAGAGATGACTTCCTGGCAGAGTTACTGGCAGTTCTCACACCTAGAGCAGCTAGATAGAAGGACAAGGCAGAGGAAGCATTGAAAGTCAGCCAGTTCTGTTGCAGGAGCCCTGCTCAGGTAACCCCACGAGCTTTGGGAGTCAGCCTACAACCGGAAGTGCCCTAATGGAACACAGATCAGGTCATATGCTGTGGGACACAGAGCTCATGCAGTGTGGGTATTGGTGGATGCATGAAGCACCATGCTGAGGTCCACACATGCACTTCAGAGTGGCAGACATTGCTCCCAATCTGAGTACCTTACCTGAATGACAGTCTCACACTAGGATAATACTTTCAGAGCTCTCGTCAGCATGGAAGCTGCTGACTTCTGTAGTACTGTAAATAGCCCAATCAAAGTGATTTTACCAATTCATTGTCCCTCATACTCAGCACTAATGGGATGTCTCCACCAAATCCCTCCCGTCAGAGCTCAGGGAACACCATGGAAGAGGAGGTAGGAGGGGTGTGAGAGCCAGAGGGGATGGAGGACACCAGGATAACAAGTCCCTCTAAGTGGACTGAGAACAGCTCATAGGAACTCTCAGAGACTGCAACAGCAAGCTCAGGGCCTACAGTGTCTCCGCTAGTCCTCTACATATAAACTATAGCTTTCAGTTTAGTGTTTTTATGGGACTCCTGAGTGTGAAAACCAATGGTATCTGACTCCTGGGCTCTTTTTCTTCTGTTAGTTTGCCTTGTCCAACTTCTATGTGATAAACCTTTTTAGCATATTTTATTTTATTTCATTAAAAGGAACGATAATGTACTATAGGCCAATCTGGTGAGGGTACTCTCTCAGTTCAAGTTTCCTTTTCCAAAATAACTCTAGCTTGTGTCAGGCTGACATAAAACAAGCCGGCAAGACAGTCAAGAATGTAGTTTATCTGTATTGTATTCATTTATATTACACAAGGATTTTTAAATTCTGTTTGTTTGTTTGAGAAAAGATCTCATTATGGATTGCTTTCTGACCTGGAATTTCCTACATCGACCAGCAGAGCCTCAAATATGTCGTGGTATTGTTGCATTTGCTTTCTTAATGCTGGGATTATAGGTATGTGATACCATGCACAACATTGTTGACTGTTAATTATAGAAATATAAAATATTAGACCATGAGTTTATAATGAAAATTTGAATTACAATTAAATTCCTGATAACAGTTGGAATGACCAGAGACCAGATCCCCCATCCATGTTCATGAACGGCATTGCTAGTTCACGAAGGCTTTCTTCTCGCCCATGGAAGCATCAGTTCCTTGTCACGGAAAGGCAGTCCCTTCATCTAGTGATAGTAAATATATTTGGAACCTGTAGCAGAGATGCTGACACCAGAAACAGACATGTCTAGAGGGGCAGATTCTACTAAGGACAAAACCCTTAGACCCACATGACAATGGCAGAGGACCAAAGGACATGCTTTGCGGAGGCAAATGCTGTGTTCACCACATTCAGGCCATGGAGTCTGCAGAGTTAAGTGAGTGCTGACGCATGGATGTCCATCTGAGCATGAAAGAGGACATGGAGGTGCTTTGTGGTCAGAGCCAGGATGATGGCAGGTGTCCCAATTAACTCCCAGATAATACATTTCCCTGGGGATAGCTCAGTGTTCTTCTACTGTTCTAAATCTGCAACTTTTGGTTTCCCATCACCCACTCTGGGACCCAGGGTTCCAATACCTTCCACAGCCAGTGTGTGTGCATGTGTGTGTGTGTGTGTTTGTGGGGTTTTGTGTGTGTGTGTGCATGTGTTGTGTTCATTTTCTTTTCTTTTTCTTTTTTATGTATTTTTGAGATAGGCTTTTTATGTAGCTTTTGGTACCTGTAATGGAACTAGGTCTGGTAGAACAGACTGGCCTTGAACTCACAAAAATCAGCCTGCCTCTGCCTCCTGAGTGCTGGGATTAAATGCATGTGCCACCACTGCCCGGCAATGTGTTCATTTTCTGTATGATGAACTGTTTTTGGATGACCGGAGAGACCATGAGTGTAAATCCTGTCAGGAACAAAGAGCCCTGCCATAGTAGCTATAGCAGTGGAAGATAATGGAAAGAGGAAGTGGCCAGGAGCACAGGTAACCTGGGGTCAGTTCAGAAGCACTGGGACTTCATGCTTTCAGCTTGTGATTCCAGGGCTGGGAGAATATTGCCCTAATATTCCTAATGTTCCTAGACCTCATGTTTGTGGGATAAGCATCAAGTTCATGGCCTGAGCAAGGGCTGGGCTCAGACCTTATTTCCCACTCCTTGGCTCATTTCATGCTTCTGACATCACACTTCTGAGTCTTGATATTTGTCTCCCCCTGCCTCCTGACACATTCCTTACCTCCCTTTACTCCATGAGTGTGCAGCCCTTTCTCCACCCTACTCCTGAACATTCTCAGCTTCCTCTCTCTCTCTCAGGATGTGTCCCGCTCCCCCTGCTCTCCCTCACAGTCCTGTCTATGCAGCCATGTCTATCACCTCAGACTCACTGGAATGTTCCTCCAATTTCACTCAAGTGTTCTTTTGTCTCACTGCTATCAATCTTGAGGTCATTGAGGAAAGAAGCCTGACATCCAGACTCTCCTGAGTTCTTTGAGACTGGGCATGGACTCTGAACTTATGAGTTTGTGTCTGCCTGCTGCAGGTTTAGCAAAGCTCACACTCAGTCTGTTGAGCCGTCCCACATAGCCTAGCACTGCCGATGTCTGCTCTGCATCCACATCCTTGTGCACACCCAACAGAAGTCTGCACAGCCTGGCCTTACTTCATCAAAGTCTTATTATCTTTAGTCAACCGAATTCTTCCTTATTGAAAGGATTTCTGTTAATAGAGTTTCCAGACACTACTCTAACCCTCTCTTAAACTGTGAATTCCCAAATTCCCAGGTTGCCATTGTTCTTAGATCTATTTCTGTTATTTTATGTGTGTGACTGTTTGGGCGGCCTGTATGTATGTGGACTACGTTCCTTGCTAATGTCCGTGGAGCTCAGAAGAAGTTAGTGGATACCCTGGAAATGGGGCTCTAGACAGCTGTGGCCCACCATGTTGGTAACAGTAACTGAACCTGGGTCTTCTGAAACAACCATTGTACTTCTGGCTCTTAAAATTTGTTGTGACGTTGCCATGAGCACAAATAGGCAGCATCAAATATATATTTGATTAGGGATGTGGAACTTTGAAGTGGACTGTAGTGTTGAATGTGCCAGATGACCCCAAATTCCCTGAGGTTCTCTTGAGGAAAACCAGGTACATACGATTCAGATGAAAGTCACCTTTGCTTAGAATAGTGGTTCTCAACAAGTTTGACCCACTTGGGGTTGCTTCTCAGATATCCTGCATGTCAGATATTTACATTATAATTCATAACAATAACAAATTATAGTTATGAAGTAGCAACAGACAATTTTATGGTTGTAGGTCACCACCACATGGGTAACTGTATAAAGGGTTGAACCATCAGGAAGGTTGAGAACCACTGCTTTAGAATCATATAGAAAGCTGTTCTCTCTGTGCCAGTTCAGATGGACTCAGTGGCATTGCAGTCAATGTCTACAACAATTCTGCCTGCAAATTCCTCAAATGAAGTCCTTGGGACATTCTGGATCATTGGCCAACATTGGCCTCTCCACAAGTTTAGGTGTTCTGTGGCCTGGGATCGTTTTGTGAACCCGGGGAAGTGTATCCCTACCCCTGTGCCTTCTTCTGCTCCCCACCTGTCTTGTTCTGTAAATATGACCTGATTAGTTGCCCGGGAACAACAACATACTCTCTTAAATCCAAAATGTGTCAGAAACATGTATGTTTAACGAAGATGACAGGAGTTCCTTTGTGGCCTGCTCTGCTCTGTCCCCAGTTACATGAAAGCTGTAAGGCCATATGGATTTCCAAGCAACATGTGACTTCATGGGGAGAATGTCATGAGGATCATGACAGGCTCAAGTGCACATTTCTGTCATTGTCTCTTGTTATGTAGTTCCTTAGCAGTGTCCTCTAGTGTTAAAGCATTCAGTCCAGCAGAAAAGCTCTTTAAGGGGTAACCAATTGTGAGTAACTTCAGGAAGAGCCCCAAACTGAATGGATCCAGTAGTCTCTGTACTCCCAAGAGTAGATAAATAGTAGAGACTGCTGGGAGTCATTCTCAAACCAGCAGAGCAGTCTGGAAGAAACCAGTAGAACAGCTCAGCAGGAGCAGAGACCAGGTGAGCTGCCTGGAAGAGGCTTAGAGGAGCTGATCTGTCTGGAAAGACTGCAGCCTGCTGTCCTGTCTGTGGACTGCACAGTGTGGCTCAGGTTTCCAGATTTGGTGAGCCATCAGTCCTACCATGGTAGGCTTTCGTGACAAAGCTGATTTGGAGTCATTTCTCTCCTGTAAGCAACCCCTTACCCATATTCCTGTAAGGAAGTCTGGTAAATGCAATTTGTTCTCCAGGTGGACTCTGGTATTGTTGTTCCTCCTGTCTGGGGCAGGATTCCTTTCTGCAGTAGTAAATGTGTGTTGTTTCCTTAGAAAAAGTGTGTTTTGCATTAGGAGGTGAGAGTAAGATGTTGCTAGAGGCAAAAGGAGTAGGTGAAGCAGCAATACAGGAGGCCAGTGTAACTGATAATCAGACAGTCGTCTAGGGTCCTAAGACACAAAGCTCAGGCTTTGGAGCTGGCCACCATGTGCCACCTCCCACTGTCAAGCATTTCCTTGCTTCACAGCAGCCTGCCCTTTCCACTCCTTTTATGCTTATTCTTCTGTCTTTTCCCCTCTCTTCCTTCTCAGAGGTTAGAATCCAAGGATTTCCTAGCAGTGAGTGAAAAGGGAAGGTGAGTGTGTCCTTTTCTGCTGATGCTCACATGATGCACATATTAGGGGATTGCTGTGTGAGGCATCACCCTTGAAGACCTCAGCTTCTGGCATTAGCAGGATATAGACTCAGAGACTCTGTTTTTATTTTTATGGCTCAAATCTACAAAAGAACTCATCTTTATAAAAACACACAGTATATTAAAAATGGTAATGCAACTTCAGGAAGGATAGTATTGTCTTCAGAGTGGCTATTTTACCCTTTCTGCTGAGAGGGTGTTTAGGAGGGAATTGATGGGATATACTTAGGTCAAGAATTCTTGGGGGAAACTGTTATGATTTATGAACCCCTATAGTGTATGTAAGGCTCAATGTTCAGTAACCTGAATATTCAAAAGATTTTTTTGTTTGTTTTTCGAGATAGCATTTCTCTGTAGTTTTTGGAGGTTGCTCTGGATCTAGCTCTTGCAGACTAGGCTGCCCTTTAATCCACAGATGTTCACCTGCCTCTAACTCCCAAGTGCTGGCATTAAAGTTTTGTGCCACCTTATCCTGGTAAAAGTATACTTAATGTTGTTTGAAGATGTTAATCAACCATACTGTTTTGGGGTCATGACAATCCCTCACTCCTTATACATAAAAATGAAGCCATGGGGGTGTTTTTCTGCAATGATTCCTTGGTAAAGATGCTTGCTTGCAAGCCTGATTCTTGTAAGGGGGGATGCTTGTTCTTCTTGGCTGCCCAGCTTGCTTAGCCCAGAAATAACCACATAGAAACTGTATTAATTAAATCACTGATAGGCACATTAACTCTAACTTCTCATTGGCTAAATCTTACATATTAATTTAACCCACTTCTATTGATCTGTGTATCACCATGAGGTCTTGCCCTACCAGCAAGGTTACAGCACATCTATTTCTGGTGGCAGTTCCATGGTGTTTCTCTGACTCTGCTTTCTCCCTCCCAGCATTCAGTTCTGTCTTCCCTGCCTACCTAAGTACTGTCCTATCAAAATGCCAATGGAGTTTCTCTATTCATTTACGTATGAAAGGAGCACATAAACAGAAGGATCTCCTGCCCCACAGATGACCTGAACCTGATCTCTGGGATGTGCATGATGGAAAGAGAGAACTGATTTTCCCAGGTTGTCTTCTGACATCCAAACATGTGCTCTGACATGCACAAAATGGTATAGGTCCATACTCACATAACAAATAAATTCAACAATTAGAAGGAATCTTAATTTACTTACCTACTAACTATACAGGTATTTAACAATGATTTTGTGTTTACGGACGTTGATTTTCACATTTATAAGTCAAAATATTTGTGCTACAACTTCCTTAGGAATCTTGCTAGCTGTCCTGATATCACAGCACTCTAGGGTTCTACAATTAAAAGGAAGAAAGTAAAAGATTGCATTTGTGTTAGGAGAGTGGACAGACGACTAAATGGCTAAGAGATTTTGTTGTTCCTTCAGAGGACCAGAGTACAGTTCCCAGGATCCACCTCGGTAACCATCTATCTCTAAGTAGAGCTTCAGGAGATCCAGTGCCCCCTGTAGGCATGCATAAGTACAACCACACTAACTAATAATGACCTTGTATTTAAAAAAAGATTTTTAAAAAATCTGACAATCACAATTTGTAATTTCTTAAACTGTAACTTCAATAAATTTAATATTAATTTTTAGATTGGTTTATTTTTCATGTGTACAGTGTTCTACCAGCATGTATGCCTTCACGCCAGAAGAGGGCACCAGATCTCATTATAGACGGTTGTGATCCACCATGTGGTTCATGGGAATTGAACTCAGGACATCTAGAAGAAGAGGCAGTGCCCTTAACCTTTAAGCCATCCCCTTAATATTAATTTTTAAAAGCAATGTTAATCCTAGTTTTCTTTTTATTAATTAATTATTTTCCAAAAAACAGTTCCTCTCTGTTCTTTCTCTCTTCCCAGACCCTTCTAGTAACCTGCCTTTTCCCCCCATCTACTTCTTCTCTTTTCAGAAAAGAGCAGGTCTCCCATGTATATCAGCCATCTGTGGCATATCAAGATGCAGTAAGACTAGGCACGTCATCTCCTATTAAGGTTGAATAATACACCCAGTAGGAGGATAAGGTTCCCAATTAGATCACAGGGTCAGAGACATCCCCACTGTTAGGAGCCCCACCAGAAGACCAAGACCATAATTTACACAACTGTAAAACATGGGTAGAGGGCGTAGGTTAGCCCCTTGCAAGCTCCCTGAATTGCAGCCGAGCCTCTGTGATCCTCTCTGGACCTAGGTTAGTAAATTCTGTGGTTTCTCTTTTGGTGCCCTTGGCCTCTCTGTTTCCCACAATCCTTTCTCCACCTCTTCCACAGGATTCTCTGAGGTTCACCAGTGTTTGTAGTTCTGCATCTGTTTCCATCAGTCGCTGGGTGAAGGATTGGAGTTTCTTAATGAGATCCTCTTGATATTTTCCAACATCTCAGCCAACTGAGGAAATTTTTTGAGAATATTAATTGTTTGAATGGAAGCTAGCCCGAGGTTATTTCACTTTTGTATACTTACTGTATATATGGTGATTTCTCAGCTCAAGTACTGTTGAGAGCACTTTCAAGCTTCAGGAGTTTGCTGACACTGTGAAAAGGGCAGAGACCCACACAGTGTCAGCCTAGTCAGACATGAGAAGTACTGGGCAGGACATCGTACAGTGACTCTGATGGAGAGTCCCAATCAACCATCTGGAGCATTTTCATTGTTTCAATGGTGACGTCCAGTGTTTTGCAGCGACTTGTCCCCCCAGAATGCTACATCAACTGCACTTCACAAGCATGACACTCCTTCAGGTAGAGGACAGTGTTGGTGTGTTTTCAATGTCCTCTCAAGGAAACTGGGACAAACACTGGCTGACATAACCATGTCCACTTAATTCCCAGATCTTGCAGTGTGCACCGAGTGAGATACAGAAGCTAGAGTTCTCCAGGGGTTCACCCAGAGGCTATGTGCTCGGTGTAAATGCATGTCCTCATCCCTACTTGTGCACCTGCAACAGCTTTCTTTCTCCTCCACTCCATTCCTAGAGGCTTTGGTGTACTTGGTTGGATCCATGTTAGATCCATTCTGCACATGCTCCCTAGAGCCACTTTCAGTGGGCACGTATCTCCTATAGGGATTGTGTGATGGAAAGAGGACGGATGTGAAACTTGCTAAAAACCCACAGGTTACAAAATCATTACTATCCACAAACCATTTATGGAGATGACACTACTCTCTTTTAGGTCTCATCATGGCTTTCCAATCCCAACATGTGGAACACAGTTTCTACAAACTGAATGAAAATAAGATTGAGATGAGCCTTGATTTTGAACATGAGGCCACTGCAGCAACAGAAATTGTCATCTATTGTGAAGGTTCTCTTAAAGGTTCCGACAAATCAAAGAACCAGGGCATCCCACACCACAAGGATGATGTGACCCACGTAGTTAACTTCAACTACGTTGGTGATGACATCAGGCATGAGAGCCATGGGAGCCACTAAGGGTACAGAAACCCACAGTAGAAGGAGCAGGAGAACGTGGCTGCTGCCAGAGTGCCACAGGTCCTGTGTACAAGGCCGTGGATACAGTTGGTCTCACACCCAGGCAGCTGAATGAGTTGGAAGATGTTTTTGAAAAAACTAAGTACCCCAATGAGATCATAAGGTATGTGACTTGTTTCAGTAGCTGTTCCAGCTCCCATCCATCAGCATCTAATTAGGAGGTGTGTTCTTCACACTATGGGTCCTATCTGCTTTGAGCCCAAGCACGAGGTCTTTGTTTAGTTGCTGGGTATGGGAAGGATGTTTGAGAAGTTAAAGCCAACCTACTTTCTCTCTCTCTCTCTCTCTCTCTCTCTCTCTCTCTCTCTCTCTCTCTCTCTCTCACACACACACACACACACACACACACACACAGACACACACACACACATTCACACACACACATGCAGTGTTGAATCTAGAAACTGGTTGGTGCCTCTCAATTTGTTCTTTAAGTTTTCCTTTTGTTTTTTCCTCCTCCTTCCTATCCTCTTCTTCTTCATGGCCCCCCTTTTATAATGGGAATTGAATTCAAGACCTAGTGGTTTCTAAGCAATCCCTCTACTAGTATAGCATATGATCCTGGTGCTGATTAATGTGGTTATTTTTTGCATTAAAATGGAGATCAATGAAAAGCCGCTTTCATACTTTAAAGCTCACCATCTCTACATAGTTTTGTGATGGGTGGGATTCATCTCCTGAAATGACTTTCATCCTGCCAAGGTGAAATGCTGTATTTCCCTAACAGCTCCACCTTCCATCTTCTTCTCACAGGAAGGATCTTGCAAAGCGCTTGTTGCTGGGAGAATCCAGAGTGCGATTTAGTATGTCTGAAAAGGCTTTGGACAGGGCACTGTGCTTCAGGTCATGGTCCATGTTCTTGTATCCACTATGAACAGTGAGCGTGGGTGAGAGGTGTCCTTGTCTGGGTTATAATAGTAACTGAGCACTGACTCTTGAAGTTTTCCAGAGTTAAAATGGAACGGGCAGCCATTAATGTCTTTTCCCATTATTGGAGACACCGTAGTCTCTTAATTGAAAAAAAAAATCGCACAATTTTTTAGCATTTTTATTTTATTTAATTGTCTTTATTGAGCTTTATATTTTTCTCTGCTCCCTTTACTTTTTCCCTTCTCCCAGTATCACTGTCCTGTGACCCCCACACTCCCAGTTTACTTAGGAGATCTTGTCTTTTCCTACTTCCTAAGTAGATCTATTTATGCCTGTCTCAGGGTCCTCTTTGTTGTTTCGGGTTCCCAGGATTGCCGGTTTTCCTTGCTTTATGTGTTGAAACCACTTATGAGTGAGTAAATATTCTATTTGTCTTTCTGTTTCTGAGTTACATCACTCAATATGGTGTTTTCTAGATCTATCCATTTGCCTGCAAATTTCAAGATGTCATTATTATTTTTTTTTTACTGTTGTGCACATGTACAATTTTTTCATCCATTCTTTGACTGAGGGACATCTAGGTTTTTTCCAGGCTCTGGCTCTTATGAATAATGCTGCTATGAACATATGTGAGCTGATGTTCTTGTGGTGTGATTGAGTATTTGGGGGTATATAGGCAACAGTAGTATCGCTGGGTGTGGACATGGATTGTTTCCTAATTTTCTCTGAAATCGCCATACTTATTTTCAAAGCAGCTGTACAAGTTTACACTCGCACCACCAATGCAGGAGAGTTCAGTTTACCCCACATCCTCCCTAGCATAAGTTGTCATCTGTGTTTTGATCATGGCCATTCTTATAGGTGTAAGATAGAATCTTAGAGTTGTTTGGGTTTGCATTTCACAGATGACTAAGGATGTTAAACATTTCCTCACATGTCTTTCAGCCATTTGAGATTCACAGAACACTTATAATCAGTATGGGAACATCATATATATAGACAGCATTGAGTATTATATGGTCATGCATATAGGAAAACATTAATGTTTACTGGTATGTGTACAGAGATTAATACTGAAGTCCGGACACTGAGGTCATTTCAGGGAACTTATCTGTACTGTTGTAGTAGACTCTAAGTGACCTTGGGGACATTCTAATTGATGTAGCAAGCAGTAGGAGAAAACAGGGCTCAGTTTCAACAAATAAACACTTAGTAATAAGTGTGGATTAAGTGAGGCCAGAGAGATATTCAGTGTTTCATAACTAACCTGTGTTTAATTTGTCCAAGAGTCATGTGGGAAGACACTCACAAGTGAAATTGGTTGGCCTTCCACCTTTGTAAGTTTGTGGAAAGCCAATGTAGACAGCAGCAAAGTTGAACCTTCATGTTCGCCATTTGTACTGCAGCACTAGAGATACTGATGATGCACTGCATCTCTAGAGAGGCTGATGGACTATCACTCCAGAGCCATTTGTACTGCAGCTCTAGAGAGACTGATGGACTATCACTCCAGAGCCATTTGTACTGCAGCTCTAGAGAGACTGATGCACTGCATCTCTAGAGAGACTGATGGACTATCACTCCAGAGCCATTTGTACTGCAGCTCTAGAGAGACTGATGATGCACTGCATCTCTAGAGAGACAGGTGTATTGCAACTACAGAGAGGCTGATGCACTGGAGCTCCAGAGAGGATGATAAACTGCACCTCTAGAGGGCTATGCACTACAGCTCTAGAGTCTAATACACTGCAGTTCCAGAGAAGCTGATGCTCTGCAGCTTTAGAGAAGCTGATGCGGTGCAGCTCTAGAGGCTGATGCACTGCAGCTCCAGAGAAGATGATGCAGTACGGCTCTAGAGGATGATGAATATCAGCTCTAGAGATACTGATGTACTTCATATATAGAGGCTGATGCACTATCACTCTAGTGGCCTATGCACTACAGCTCTAGATGCTGATGAACTGCAGCACCAGAGAGAGGCTAATGCATTGCAGCTCCAGAGAGGCTCATTTACAGAAGCTCTAGGGGCTGATGCAGTGCATCTCTAGAGGCTGATACACTGAAGAACTAGCTAGATTAGCTAGAGCTAATATGCCAGCAGTGACTTAATTAATATAGTTGCTTTGTGATTATTTTGGGGCTAAGCTAACTGGACAGGTGAGAACCAACAAGTGGCCTCCTCACAGCACACTGGGGATTTGATTGAGTTCATGGAGGCATCGTGTTGGTATGTTTGAGTTCCCCGCATGGCTTCTGGTCCTTTGTTGGTCTTCTTTAGACTATGCATCCACATAATAGAAGGGGCAGGGAGGGAGCCAAATGGCATGGACACAAAGATGTGCAGTTTAATGATTTCCCAATATAATGGACCCTTATTCCCTAGGAGCCTGAGAGGATGGTGACATCTAACAGGTAACTGTGACTGTATTTCCATAGATGGCTATGTATTAAGGAAGAGGCGGTTTTGTTAACTGCTCTCCACATTGTTACAGATCACATTGCTGTCTGGAGGTTCAGCCTAAAAACGTTGGATCTCCTGGTATAAGAACAGAGCCCAGGATGCTCTTCATGTTGGCAAGAAGTAGGGCATCACTATCAAGCTTCAACTCTCATTGAGACCATAGCTTTTGTCCTGAGCCCAGAAAACTTTATAGGGCATGGAAGAGGGCCAGGGCAAAAGTCCATAGGTGACAGTGACCTACCCTATTACCTACATGATGGAAGCAGTGAATCCCAAGTTATCTGAATGAATTTTCTGAATTGGCTCATTTCCCTAATCCTATAGATTACAACATCACGTCTTTGTGCAGGCCTCCCTTGGAGAAGTGTTAACTCTCCCAAGTCAATTTGGGAAGGATGTTTGTTTGTTTGTTTGTTTGAGCTTTGGATAGGCTGTAACTTTGCACACTCTTTTGGCAAGTGTGATTCCTTGTAATCACCCTACCTGCTTAAGTGATGGAGCAATAAAAAGCCGTCCATCGATAAATGATGAGCTGAAATCATGGGAGTATAGCGGTTTACTGCAGAGAAATTACGTGTTTTGATGAAGAAAAATATGCCAGAGTAGATTCAGAAACACTGGAACAGAAGGAGAAGATGCTGGAGGGAGAAAAAGGAGAGGGGAATGAGAAGGAGGAGGAGGAGCCTGAGAAAGAAGGAGATTTTTTTCTGACAGTTAAGGGGAGGTAGGAAACAGGTATCCGACTATCCTAAGTAGTGAATCTTACAGCACCCCTTGTCCTTCGTGAGATGGGCCCCATTGAGGAGCGTCAGTGGGAGTTAGGATTGAGCTGTCTGTACAAGGAAGCACAAGCGATTGTATTGTTGAATAACATTTATTTCATTTTGATTTTTGACCTTTTGGACAGAAAATAGATTTTTGTTCCTTTAGAGTCATCCGGCACCTTTGGATCTTCCAGCTTTCTGCTTACTCTTCTGCTATGTTTCCTGAGTCTTGAAGGGAAGAGGTTATGAACACATTCCAATTAGGATAGAGCACTCCATAGTTGTGAGCAGAGATGACCACTCACACGGTCTAGAGCTGATAAAAAGTCTTTATTCCAGCTGAAAAGGATGACACCCAGGTATCTGGGCATGTAGGCATGGCCCCAGGTGTCCAGAACATGGTGGTTGTAATGGCATCTTAAAAACTAGATGTCCTAGCATCTAGCTCAGCAGATGCAGATGCCTGTGCAGAAGTAAGCAGTTTGAACCAAGCTGTTTACTGAAGCTAAGATAGCAGCTAGCTGAAGGAGGGGTTCATACAAACAGGAAGTTTAAGCACAGCTAAGTTAGATAGAATATCCCTGATCTTTGGTCCCTAGAATAGAATTAATTAATTTCCCGTGGGATTCTCCATGACAGAGATCAAAGTCTATTTCTACCTGAAATGGCCTCAACAAGAATAGAAGATGGAGGAACCTCTTCACTGGATTAAACTGTCACATTTCCGACTAGGTCAGAGGGCTTGAGTCAAATCATTGACTTGTCCTGTTCTAGGAGGGCATAGTTGTTTCTAGGGACCAGTAACTTAAATGAGTTTATTTTCTGTTTGAGGCAGTTGGCCTTGCAGGTGAAGAGGCAGGGTGCCACTGTTAGTCTGAGCAGGACAAGAATCAATGTTCCAGTTAATGCTGAAACTAAGGTATAGAAGTCCGGTCACCAGAGACTGTTAACAATATAATGATCCATATCTTCTTTCTTTTCTTCCTTTGAGCTTTTCTCTCTCCCTTTCTTTTCCTCCTCCCCTTCTCTTATCTTCTGCTTTCTTTCTTCTTTCTATCGACTATTCTTGTCCCCTCATTTACCATTTCCACCTTCTTTTCCTCATCATCCCCCAGTCCTTTCTCCTCGACTTATTTAAAAAGCAGTTACTCATGTATGCACTCCAGGGCAATGGCAGCCAATTACCACCATCTCATCTTCAGTGTCCTCTACGACCTTAGACCAATTTCGAGGAGGCCTGCTAAAAATGAGACTTATACAGGTAATGACACATCCACTTTCTTGCAGCTTCTTTTCCTGTGCATAGGAGATAAGAGGCCTCTATGGGAGGCCACAGAAACCTCCACAGTCACCCAGCAAGGGCCCTGCATTTTTGTAGATCTTTCATGGATAAAACAGTACAGGGTCATACAGAAAATGAAATTAGTAATATATTCAGCTTTCTGGCTCTTCAACTAGATCAGAAATCCTGGGACCATCTCAAACAATCAAATTTGAGGAATCCATGGCAGTTATTTCAGCTGTTCCTGCACCTATTTAATCAGAACCAGAATTGGGACGTGTTGTGCCTTTGTTAACATTGATTCAAGGCCAAATATAAGCTCTCCCATTTTTTCTATTATAGGCATATATCATGAGGATTACATAGACATGAATTGATGTAGTGGGGTGTGACTTTCCAGAGAGTCAGAGGAGATAATTTTATTCTAAGCAGTAGTTCAAGTAAACCAAATAATTCAAGGGCATGATGAGTTACCTTGTCCTTGGCAGAGAGTGTGTAGAATGTAATCCCTGAAAACCTTTTCATGTATGTGTATGCTTCATGGATGTGGAGAGGAAGGGCAGCTTTTAGTATCATGCTTCAGGTGCAATCCACATTGAAAATGTTTTATTGAAAATAGATTCTTTTCTCATTAGAGTATATCCTGACCACAGATTATCCTTCCTCCACTCTCTAACTCGTTGATATCCTGTGTCCCCTAGATCAGCTATCCTCCATTTCCTCTTCAGAGAAGAGCAGGCCTCTAAGAGAGAAGAGGCAGACAGAATAAAACAAGATATAATAAAACTAGGCAAAACCGTCATACAGATGATGGACAAGACAGCCCAACAAAAGGAAAACATTCACAAAATCCGGTCAAACAGTTTTCCACTCATAGGAGCCCCATCAAAAAAACCCAGCTAACACCCACAACATTCACAAGAGGACCTATTAAAGACCCTTGCAGGTCCTATGCTTGCTGTTTTGGTCTCCGAGAGTCCATGTCAGCTATGCTTAGTTGATTCAATGAGCCATGTTCTCCTGGTGTAGGCCATCTTCTCTGAGAGTCCACATTCTTTTCAGACAGGGTTTCTTACAGGCCTCCTGCTGTGTTTCCTTCTCAGCTTTCTGTGTGATTTTGGAAACGTCACTTGACCTCTCTGTTTTATTCTCCTCATGCATAAGATGAGTGTATGAAGGCATCATTCTCATGCCTGGCTACATGATACTAGTCAGGGCTTCAGCCAGGCTTGCTGCTCCATCCCCTAATAAGTCTTGGCACTCTGACAAGGCTGGCCTTTACCTGTTCACTCGATATACCCTTATAGGTCTCAGGCAGAGCTACATGTACAGACTGAGGCTAATTTTGAGCTTACTATGTGTTTCACTTCTGGAAACACCGGATGCAGGTGCAGTAAATAGGTCTACACAAATCTGTCCACCGTAATCATGACCCTGCCTCTGATGAAAACTTACCTGCCTTTGGTGATCAAGTGCTGTCTCTTGGCCCTTGTTACTCTAAAGTCCACGTAGATTCATTGCCTTTGACTTATTCTCTTGAGACCCCTGACTTCTACTGGGAACTGTGACATGTGGGCAAGAGCCACGTTGGTGCTCTTCAGTCATGGGGATTCAGAAGTCTGTAGTATTCCAGAAGAACGATCCTTAGGTCTTCCCTGCATACAGACCTCTGTTATAGGACAGACTGATGCCAGCATTCCAATTTCTTTCCACCGTTGATTCCCTTTATCAACGTGGAGTAAGCCATGCTCATTCACAGTGACCATCACCATATACTTGTTTCTAAATCAATGAATAAACACCAGCGCCTTCTTTCAAAGATTTGTTTCTTTTCATGTGTCTGAGTGTTTTGTGTGTAGGTGTGTGTGCCATGTGTCTGCCTTGTGTCTGTGGAGATCAGAAGAGGGTGTCAAATCCCTTGGAACTGGAGCCTAACTGGAGCCAAAGATCACTGTAAGTAACCATGTGAGTGGTGGGAATGAGCCTGAGTCCTCTGCAAGAGCAGTCATTAACCACAGAGCCATCTCTCCAGTCCATCATATCATTTACAAAGATGTGTAAACTGCGACATGAAATCCAGGACAATTGCTCAAGGACCATTGATGATTCCTTTACTTTGGTGTAGTTTTTTGTTCCCATCCGAATTATTCCCTCTCCTCCAATCAATAGCCTATTATGTGGGCCTGTTCTCTGCTACTATGCATGAGGAAACTTCAGGATTTCTTTACAACTTCACCTGCCTATTGTGGAACAATCCTTTTCACTGTGGAAATATGTCACTCTCACAGGTTTAATAAAAATCTAAGTGTCCAGTCTCTGGACAGGATTTTCAGGGTAGAGAGAATGCTAGAAGAAGAAGGGCAGAGACATGTGAGTCACCAGTCAGATGCATAGGAGGCATCATGGGCACTACAATGCACAGGCAATTGAGCCACATCAAAAAGGTAGATTAAAAGGAGTGGGTTAATTTAAGTTGTAATCGCTAGTTAGAAATAAGCATAAGCTATTGGCTGGGGTTTCATAATTAATAATAATTCTCAGTGTTGTGATTCAGGAGCTAGCAGCAGAGACAGAAAAATATTCCTACACCTACATGCCTTTTCTGTTTCTTCTCAGTACTGTCATACTGGATCAGAGCAGTGTGGATGAGGATGCTGATATTAGAGAGGCCTACAGCTGCTGTTCTCAAACAGTGGGCTACGACTCCTTCAGGGACCAAAAGCCTTTTCACAGAGGTTGACTGTGTAAGACCATTGAAAACTACAGATATTGGCATAACGATTCATAATAGTATAAAATGACAGTTATAAAGTAGAAATGGAGTAATTTTATGGTTGGGGTCACAACATAAGGAACTGTATTAAAGGGTCACAGTCTTAGGAAGGTTGAGAAGCCCTGACCAAACACATATAAAGTCAATTCCTGTTTCTCAACTTCAGTTCCTTATTAGAACCGGGCTTACTTTAACTATGTGTGTGAGCATGACACACCTGAACATGTGGATGAAGAGGGAAATCTGGGAGTTTGTTCTCTCCTTCCCTCATGTGAGAACCAGGGGTTGGGATCTCATCTTCAGGAGTGCCATCGGGTCCTTCTAAGCACTAAGTGATCTCCCCAGGCTGCACTAGGGGTTCTCTTTCTGTTAACAATTAATTATCATTTTTTTCACAGCCTGACCACATTTTCCTCTCCTACCCTCTACTCCTCCCAGTGCCTCCCTTCAACCCTCGCCCCTCCCCCTGTCCTTTCCCTTCAGGAAAGGGCAGGCCTCCCATGTATATCACCAGCAATGGCGTAACAACCCTAGTGGGTCCTTAAAACAACCTTTAATGTTATGACAAGATGAGGTCCCTTCTAAACAGTTCTCTCTGAAAAATTACAAATTAGAACATGCTGGAAGATGGTCAGAATAACACTTAAAAATGGGTGAGATTATACTATGTACTTTCCTTACCTGCCTGCCCCACAGAGGTGGGCAAAGGTAGTAACCACCAACCAGCCCTTCCCTTCCTCCGAGTTTCTGGTTCCATATTTTTCCTGGACATATCTGTTTTGTCAGGAATGTTAGCTGCTTAGACACACACAGCTGCAGCTGCCACTGCCCAGTGCTCATGTCCATGGTCTCCTGATGCTGCTCACACCCCCTTCCCCCAAGACCCTCTCCACAGACACCATGCCAGAATTGGTAGGCTAGTTGTCTTATCATACAAGTCTCGGGAGAGTTCTGTACAGGCACCTAAAAGGCTGCAGCAGAATGTGAAGCCAGAGAAGTACTGCCCATGAATGCTGCTGAGACAGAGCCTTCCCTTGAGGTGGGAGTGTCATATAGCAATCTGTTGATTTCATTGGTTAAGTAATAAAGAAACTGCTTGGCCCTGATAGGTTAAAACATAGGTGGGAGGAGTAAACAGAACAGAATGCTGGGAGGAAGAGGAAGTGAGCTCAGAGGCCATGCTCCCCTCTCCCAGGCAGACACAATGAAGCAAGCCGCCAGGTCAGACATGATGAATCTTTCCTGGTAAGACTGATGCTACACAGATAATTAGACATGGGTTGATTGGGATATGAGAATTAGCCTGTAAGGGCTAGAGTTAATGGGCCAAGCAGTGTTTAAAAGAATACAGTTTGTTTGTTGTTATTTTGGGTAAAGCTAGCCGATGGCAGGAGCTGGGTGGTGGAATGCAACCCGCAGCTCCTACTACAGAATGGTGCCCAACGTGGGGATAACTGAATCCACAGAAAGCTTGAGAAAGCTTGGGAAAGAATGGAGTGAAGCATGTTTTCTTAGTAGCAGCAATTTCTCGGGTCTGCTCTGCTTGCTAGAGGCAAGCAAGCGCTCTCATCTAAGGGAGGCTTCCTGACTCAACTTTAGCTGCAAAGCTTGCAGATCTTTTAAGAGGTCCTTCCACAAAACACTTAAATGGTGTTGATAAAAGCCGACTGAATGCTTGTTTGTTTCAGCAGTAGCAGGAAAAATCCTGTGTTGTTTTAAAATGCCAGCTTTCTGGGCCGTCCTGCCAGGGCAAACTCTGACTGTTTGAGGCAGGAGGGCCAACTACAGAGAGAGGACTTGTGTGTTGTCTGTGGACATAATGTTGCAGCTTACTTACTGGCAGGGACCTTGAAACGCCATAGACTTGTGGCAATAAACGTGGCTACAGAGGTACCTCCGCCATGAGGCTGGGAAGCTAAGGAATGGGCTGGATCCTGCTGCCAAAGCCACAGCTTTAGTCCTACCAATATTGCTTGGTAAATTAATGACTCATGTGGTCAAAAAAGAGACATATACAGTAAAAGAAAGATTCAAAGTCAAAGAAAATGTTTAAATGATTTACAGTGTGTTAAAAATATATGCAGGCTAAAAGTTAAAGTTCTTAAAGTTAAAAACTAAAAAAAGTGAAGAAAGAGAGTAGTTGGGTGTGGTAGTACACACCTTTAATCCCAACACTTGGGTGTCAGAGGGAGATTGACCTCTGTGACTTCAAGGTGTGGTAGCACACGCCTTTAATCCCAGTGCCTAGAAGGCAGAGAGGAGCAGATCTCTGTGAGTTCAAGGTGTAGTAGTGTACACCTTTAATCCCAATGCCTGGGAGGCAGAGACAGGCGGATCTCTGTGAGTTCAAGGACATCCTGGTCTACAGAGTTATTCCAGGACAAAGATATACAGAGAATATAAAATAAAAGTAAAAATAAACAAAATATAGTTAAAATAAAGTCATACAAAGATGGAAAATGAACAGAGAATTTTGATACTGTATGCTATTACACTCTCTTTGAATTGTTTGAATGCTGAGGAAGGAGCAACAGCTGCTAAAAGATATTTGTTTATAAATGCTGCTGAACTAATCCAACATAGATATTTTGAAAATGACTTGAGTTTGAAAATTGGATCTAAGGACATGATGCTTTGGAAAGGAGTTTCTTATTTCGTTTTCACAGAGGGTGAGAGTCTGTGGATTGCCTCTATACTAATATGGTATGATGGACCACGCCCTCCTAAAGGGTTGCTGTGAAGACCTTCAGAAAATTGCTTTGCTCAACTGCCAACTGAGATGAAACTAGCCCACAGGATATACCATGAAAGACTTAATTAATGACACCCCATTCAGCAGGAAGCAGTTTGGAGAGAAAAAGCTGCGCCCATGTTCCCAAATATGGTTTATAAATGTTCTTTTACATTTAAAGTGGGATATGATATAGATATGAACAATTTGCATTAGTATAGATTTTGCTTTATTGATAGAAATTTAAGGTCAATTTTGTTATATGTATAAGTATTTCTGATCTTGATTAAGGTATTGTGATTGTGTAGTTCACATAAATGTAATGTATATAGGTTATTAATGGATAATCAATAATAATCAAGCTTGTAGTCATGTTAGTTAAGATTTTCTAGATGTACATAGATATATTTTAGATAGGCATTCTTCATATTTTTCAAAGATTATAGAATATGTCATTTTCAATGTCTTAATAACTTAGGGTTTTTCATGACAACGAGACACTCTGCTCCTGGCAGCACCAATCTACTTCAAGAAGAAGATGGGCATCAAAGAGGATCCTTATGGAGTTTACAAGTCATTTGGGCAAGAAACTGCTCTTGCCTGGACTGTTGCCTGGACTACTAAACTTGCCTAAAGGTGAGATGACCTTTCAGGGTTCCTGATAAATGAAGGAGTCTGCAAGACATTCTGCGGGATACAACAGATAGTGACTGAACTGACTGTGAAATTTCTTGCTTCATGGAAATATCTACTAGATACTATGGGCCTGTAGGCCAAAGATGGATGCCCCAATGGTACAGAGTAACTTTGGGTTAATGTTCAGGCAGCAAGATGTCCCTTTCATTTCTAGAGTTTGAAAGTTTCTTATTTCTTGTTTGTTTGTGTAATATTGTATCTTTCTGGAGTCTTTGATGGAGTTAAAGAATAGTTATAGTTTTCCTTAGTTATGATAAAGAGAAAATAGATGTAAATATTGTAATTTTTACTTGATAACTGTTTTGTTATATGTAATTTTGCTATGTTAAAGTTAAAGCCTTCTTTTATTTTGTTTAAACAGAAAAAGGGGAAATGATGTGGGAGTGTCATATATCAATCTGTTGATTTCATTGGTTAAGTAATAAAGAAACTGCTTGGCCCTGATAGGTTAAAACATTGGTGGGAGGAGTAAACAGAACAGAATGCTGGGAGAAAGAGGAAGTGAGCACAGAGGCCATGCTCCCCTCTCCCAGGCAGAAGCAATGAAGCAAGTCGCCAGGTCAGACATGCTGAATATTTCCCGGTAAGACTGATGCTACACAGATTATTAGACATGGGTTGATTGGGATATGAGAATTAGCCTGTAAGGACTAGAGTTAATGGGCCAACCAGAGTTTAAAAGAATACAGTTTGTTTGTTGTTATTTTGGGTAAAGCTAGCCGATGACAGGAGCTGGGTGGCGGAATGCAACCCGCAGCTCCTACTATATTCCCCTGTTCTGCCAGGGACGTGTGACAGCTATGTGTTCCAGTGTCCACTATGTGTTCCAGTGACTGCTTCGTATTCTAGTGACCACTATGTGTTCCAGTGACCGCTGTGTGTTCCAGCGACTGGTATGTGTTCCAGTGCCTACTATGTGTTCCAGTAACTGCTATGTGTTCTAGTGACTACTTTGTGTTCCAGTGACAACTGTGTGTTCCAGTGGCCACTATGTGTTCCAGTGACCACTGTGTGTTCCAGTGACCACTCTGTGTTCCAGTGAACGCTATGTGTTCCAGTGGCTGCTATATGTTCCAGTGACCACCATGTGTTCCAGTGACCACTGTGTGTTCCAGTGACCACTATGTGTTCCAGTGACTGCTGTGTGTTCCAGTGAACGTTATGTGTTCCAGTGACTGCTATGTGTTTCAGTGGCTGCTATGCATTCCAATGACCAGTATGTGTTTCTATCCCTCACCTGCTCTGAGCTGACTTCTGTACAAATTGTAATAAAACACATCCTTTTCTGTGGAGGGCACACACAAGTTGTAAATGGATAAACTGTGCTTTATTGCTAATATAAGGAGAGAAAGATAGGAATGTCCTGGCCAGTATGGGTGATAAACTTCCTGCGACACCAGAAGAGCCCATCTCCCACTTGCTCCCGGAGAATGAAGATGTTCTTGGTCTCCACCAGAGTCTTCATGTCAAGGTTGTTTTTGATAGCAGGGGAATGCTTTTTTCTCAGTATTGCCCTCTGGTTCTTCCTAAGTTTAGCTCTCTTGTAGTTAAACCAGTCCTGAAATTAGAGGGAGAGGGTTGTTAGACCACTATTAATAGTTTCTAAAATATTAAATATTTTCTTAAATTTAGTTCAAATATTTTCTCTAATAGGGGCTTCCTTTATCCCAGAGACACATGTTTTGAGCATATATTTCAGTGTTTCATAATGTCTGGCAAATCAGGTTTCTGTCTAAGAATATTTACATGTAATTTTCTATCTTTAGAGATATGATCACCAATATTCAGAGTAATAAAGGATTTGTCTCCTATCCAATTTCTGGCTATCTCAGAATCTTTAATGTAATACCCTTTCTGTTAGTCGGTGTGATGAAACAGGACTTCAGCCATTTAAGGTCAAAAATTAGCCAATGGAGTATCTTAGAATTTAAATGCTTCTATAGCAAGGGAAAGTGTCAATTGAGTATAGAGGAAATCCTAAAAGTTGGCAAATATCTTTGTCAGTTACATGTCTGATAGAAGATTAATATTCTGAATACACAAAGAACTTTAAAAAATAAATAATCAAGAAAACAAACCCAATTAAAATGAAGCTATGGAACTAAACAGGGAGTTATATTAGGAAAAAATAAAAATCACAAAGAAATGTTCCAGATGTTTTCAACATCCTTAGGAATTAATGAAATGCCAAGTAATATTAATTCCATATTTTCTTAGAATCTTTTTAAAAATTGTGTAAACACAATGACCTCCATGGCTAGAAATCCCTAATGATATAATAATTGCACTTCTATTTTAGCAGTAACCAAAAGTTGTCTAATTAGACTTAAGATCTTCTTAACAGGAGAGAAATCATACTTTATACTACTATAGATCCACTCAACTATGTCTTTCTGTTGAGGTTAAATCTCTTAGAGGATAACGTACTATTGTCACTTTGTTAAACTAGTATATTTTTTTTTTCAATTTTCTAGACAAGGTTTCTCTGTGTAGCCTTGGAGCATGTTCTGGAACTAGCTCTTATAGACTAGGCTGGCCTCAAACTCGCAGAGCTCTGATTCCCTTTGCCTCCCAAATGCTGGGATTAAAGGAGTGTGCTACCAGCACATGTCAAGCTAGTATAATTATTTTTATTCATATATATATATATATATATATATATATATATATATATATATATATATACACATATATATATATTAAAAAATTCCCACTTCCTCCGTTCCTTCCATATCCCTCCAGTCTTTTTTTCTTTTTTTTCCTTTTTTCAAATTTATTTATTTATTAAAGATTTCTGTCTCTTCCCTGCCACTGCCTCCCATTTCCCTCCCCATTTCCCGATCAAGTCCCTCTCCCTCGTCAGCCCAAAGAGCAATCAGGGTTCCCTGTCCTGTGGGAAGTCCAAGGACCACCCACCTCCATCCAGGTCTAGTAAGGTGAGCATGCAAACTGCCTAGGCTCCCACAAAGCCAGAAAGTGCAGTAGGATCAAAAACCCTTTGCCATTGTTCTTGAGTTCACAGTAGTCCTCATTGTCCACTATGTTCAGCGAGTCCAGTTTTATCCCAGGCTTTTTCAGACCCAGGCCACCTGGCCTTGGTGAATTCCTGGTAGAACATCCCCATTGTCTCAGTGTGTGGGTGCACCCCTCGCGGACCTGATTTCCTTGCTCGTGCTCTCTCTCCTTCTGCTCCTGATATGGACCTTGAGTTTTCAGTCCAGTGCTCCAATGTGGGTCACTGTCTCTGTCTCCTTTCATTGCCTGATGAAGGTCAATATTCAGGAGGATGCCTATATGTTTTTCTTTGGGTTCACCTTCCTATTTAGCTTCTCTAGGATTACGAATTATAGGCTCAATGTCCTTTATGTATGGCTAGAAACCAAATATGAGTGAGTACATCCCATGTTCCTCTTTTTGGGTCTGGCTTACCTCACTCAGGATAGTGTTTTCTATTTCCATCCATTTGCATGCAAAATTCAAGAAGTCCTTGTTTTTTACCGCTGAGTAGTACTCTAATATGTATATATTCCATACTTTCTTCATCCATTCTTCCATTGAAGGGCATCTAGGTTGTTTCCATGTTCTGGCTATTACAAAAAAATGCTGCTATAAACATAGTTGAGCATATATATACTTTTGTTGTATGATAAGGCCTCTCTTGGGTATATTCCCAAGAGTGGTATTGCTGGGTCCAGGGGTAGGTTGATCCCGAGTTTCCTGAGAAACCGCCAAACTGCTTTCCAAAGTGGTTTCACAGGTTTGCATTCCAACCAGTAATGGATGAGTGTACCCCTTTCTCCACAACCTCGCCAGCAAAGGCTATCATTGGTATTTTTGATTTTAGCCATTCTGACAGGTGTAAGATGGTATCTTAAAGTTGTCTTGATTTGCATTTCCCTGACCGCTAAGGTAGTTGAGCATGACCTTAAGTGTCTTTTGGCCATTTGAAGTTCTTCTGTTGAGAGTTCTCTGTTCAGCTCAGTGCCCCATTTTATAATTGGGTTGATTTGCCTTTCACGGTCTAGTTTCTTGAGTTCTTTATATATTTTTGAGATCAGACCTTTGTCAGTTGCGGGATTTGTGAAGATCTTCTCCCAGTCAGTGGGTTGCCTTTTTGTCTTAGTAAGCTAGTATAATTTCTAACTTCACTTTAAATACTTATTTTTCTACCCAAACAGGTAAGGGTAGATCTCACACATCAGCAAAGACACATCTTTTGGCATCAGGAAATAATTATCATCAGGAGATCAGTAAATAAAGCCACAACTGATCAAATTGCAGATAATAACTCACCATGTGGTGCCCATCCCAAACTTACACATTTGTAATGCTTAAGGCTTGGGAATCATGGACGTTAGGGAACAGAAAGACTGTAAAATCCAGAAGACCTGGAAGTCTGTTGTGAGATTGTTTCTTCTAACTATGAAAGGGAAGCTATACCCGTGAAATATCAACAAGACTGCTCTATAAACAATATTCATTTTCAAATTCCACCATCAAGTGACATCCCTATATAGATGGGTGAAATCTTACCAAACTTCACTCCTAAATGAAGAGCTTTAAGTAATTATCAATGGCTGATAAAGGGAGAATTAGTCTTCTGCAGTATTGAGGCTGTTTATTGGCTATCCAATACAAAATAGTCATCCCTAAATACATATACATACGAGCAACACTAAACAGACTCAGCAGGTTTTATTTATATACCTATTCACCAGTATGTAAAACAATTTTTGAAAAGAGTTTGAGTGGAGTCAGTCAATGGATGAGAGAGGAACAAGAATGGGAGACACTAAGTAACTACATTTCAATTAATTTTAACTGAAAAAAAACTGCAAACTTCAGCATGAAGCTCAGAATTCCTGTTCAAGGGAACATATTCATGCATATAGCTTAATGTGGTTTTATGTTTCTCAAAATATCCAACTGTCAAAAGTCCTTTTACATAATTCCAAGACTTCTGCTCATATGCCTAAGAAAATCCAAGAATTTCTTTAAGGCTACAACACCCTGTATGGGTCTCCTGAGGTATCAGTATAGTTATATATCTGAAGGCAAAACTGGGTGGTGACATTTGGCCCTGAGGGTCGTCAGCCTTGTATTGGTGAAAAACTCCTTCCGGAGTGGCAGGGCCATATCTATTGACTCTACAAGATGAATTCCCCTCCACCAGCGGTCAGGATAATAGAACCGTCAGAGTACAAGCAAGGGGGCAGATCCCAGAAAATGAAGAAAAACTCCTTCCATGCCTAAAATAAAATCTTGAGAAATCAAGCAGTTCAGTATCCTAGGTTTCAACAGTGTCTTAGGTCTCATTGGGGTCCTCCCTTATATCTCTACCCCACCGTACAGAATCCCGTCTGTATACAGTCTAATCCTGATGCCAACCCCCTGTCCCCTTCAAGTCTGAAATTTATTAATATAACATTGTAAGTCAGACGGTCTCACAATAAAGGCTTTCTTTTTTATTTTCTTTGCTTTTTTTTGGACAGTTTTAGGTCTGGTTTCTGAATGGAGGTTGTTTATAGAATTAGATTGTGTATGTGAATTTGGACCTAGGAAAAGGCATCTCTCTACATTTTTTTCTTTTCTTTGTTACTTTATCTAGATCTGCCAGAAACAACTACCCAACATCTTTATATACCTTAGGAATACTTTTTCAGAAATGTTCAAACGTGTTGTATATACAAACCTTAAATCCTCTGTCTCTCCCAGTGGTGAATCTATAGTATGGAGTGTTTTGTCTTCTGTATTTCATTAAACAGTTTTTTTTTTCAATGAGAAATCACTCATCTCCATACTATCTGGAGAGAAATTTTGCTAATTTAAGTATACCCAAATTAAGTATGCAGCTCCAGACACCATCAAGCCTGGTAGAGAAAATAGTAATTAGCAATTATTTCTCTAGTAGCAGATCAGATCTAAAGAAAACTTCCTAAATTGACTTACAGAGCAGAAGTGGAGTAATCCAAAAAGGCTAGCTTTACACTGGAGAGGCAGAAAACTCAGTAGCTTCTCAATCCAAGAAACGGGAGCCCTGAGCAATTCTAATCTATAGCAGGAGGCCACTTGTTTTTTTTTTCTTTTTTTTTCTTTTTTTTTCTTTTTTTTTAATTTATTTATTTATTAAAGATTTCTGTCTCTTCCTCGCCACCGCCTCCCATTTCCCTCCCCCTCCCCCAATTAAGTCTCCCCCCAGCCCGAAAAGCAATCAGGGTTCCCTGTCCTGTGGGAAGTCCAAGGAACCCCCACCTCCATCCAGGTCTAGTAATTTGAGCATCCAAACTGCCTAGGCTCCCACAAAGCCAGTGCGTGCAGTAGGATCAGAAACCCATTGCCATTGTTCTTGAGTTCTCAGTAGTCCTCATTGTCCGCTATGTTCAGAGAGTCCGGTTTTATCCCAGGCTTTTCCAGAGACAGAGACCCAAATTGGAGCACAGGACTGGAATCTCAAGGTCCAAATCAGGAGCAGAAGGAGAGAGAGCACGAGCATGGAACTCAGGACCGCGAGGGGTGCACCCACACACTGAAACAATGGGGATGTTCTATTGGGAACTCACCAAGGCCAGCTGGCCTGGGTCAGGAGGCCACTTGTTGATTCCCAGCCACTTAGCCCTGAAATAATCACACAGAAACAGTTTAAATCACTACTTGTCCCATTAGCTCTAGGTTCTTATTGGCTAACTCTTATTTATTAATTTAACCCATTTCTAGTAATCTGTGCTTCGCCATGAGGCTGTGGCTTACTGGGTAACATTCCCAGAGTCTGTCTCTGGTGGAGGTTCCATGGCTTCTCTCCCAGCCCTTCTTTCTCCGAGCATTCAGCTTAGTTTTCCCCACCTATCTAAGTTTTGTCCTGCTATAGGTTCCAAGCAGTTTCTTTATTCATTAATGGTAATCACAGCATACAGAGGGAAAGCCCTCAACACTAATCTGAAAATCTAAAAGGTCTCTGGAAAGCCTTGTGTTGCGTATGCTTTTGACGACTGAAGAATCTATGGTCTGTCAGACAAGAGCAGAATTGATAGACTTGCCCAGAAAAAAAAGGAAGTGAATGCTTTTCCTTTGACCTCATTTTATCTTGATTTCCAGTTGGAACATGTTACCCATATCAAGGGGTAATTCTCTATAGAATACCCTCACAGCCTCCCAGGGGTGTGCTTCCTAGGTAATTCTCAATCCAGTCAGGTTAACATCTATCACAGGGGTCCTAGAGAAGGGAAATGCCTCTGAAGACTTCAGAAAAGCTATCTAGCCAAGGAGTCAGGAGTAAATCCCCCTTCCCTGAAATGACATTTCAAAGTAAGCCAATGGCTATTATCCAACACTCTGGGTGGACTGAAGAAAAGCACAGAAAAGGCACAAGGCACAAAGACACAAAAATGGTGAGAGTAAACTTTGTAATGCTAGAACCCAGATTATGAGTTTAGTAACCAACTCTACAGACTGTCTTGTCATTGCAGGACAAGTTAGACACTTCTCTCAGATAGGGACACAAGAAAGAATGCTAGTGAAGAGTCACCAGTGGACACTGTCCAGTTCATAGATAGTGAGGTAGTATCATCCAGGTTGCTTTAGCAAGATTTGACTGAAGTCACCCTGCAGCCAGGAGTAAGAGTGGTAGGCAGTGATGATCCCTCATAATCCCTGTGTATCTATCGACTGTGGGGCTCTTTACACAGATGCAGACAACTCTGGATACCCAGCCCCTGCTGAAGGTGATAAGTCTGATCCATAAAAGAGTCCTAGAACTTTCACTTCTGAAAGGCTGCATAGAACACTAAACATTTTAAACTGTGACCCATTTTGGACCTAAAATTTTATGTCATCAAAGGTAGACAGGCATGAAACACTTGTATCCAAATCGAATACTTACTAATAATAAATCATGAAAGTTTTTATTTTGAAATGATTGTGTATAAAACTATAAGGGAGGCCAAGACCTTAGTAGGACCCTAGACGCCATGATGGATGTATCATTCAGGTTGCAAAACTCAGCATGCAGATGGTAACACCTGACACTATGAAAACAAAGACCTAAACCGTCAAAGTCCACAGTTTTGGCAAAGTCTCTAAATGTACTAAGCTTGCCTTTTGACTCCTGTAGTTCTGCTTCTGGCTAACTCTTCTTATTACCTGAAATGTGTCAACCCAAGACATGGTTTTTGTGTTTAAAATGTCACCCTGATGAAGGTTTGGGGTTTGGGGTAGCAAACACTTAAACTCCTGTCCAAGCAATTGTCTCTGGTGGCTACCCTACAACATGTACATACATACATATATATGATTATACTACTTGTTAAAATTAAAAATAAATCTTCAGAGTTACACATATGTGCTTTTTTGTTCTTTTTACAGATAATTAAATCATAGCCTAATTTGATTTTCCAGGATGTAATAAATCAGCCAATATTTTTCAGAGTTGATCATTATTTTGATTTCATAATTTCCAACAATGAAAATGATGCTTCAAATAATAGGTAGCACAAAAAGATTAAGGTTTATTTAGGGCCATATCAAAATGTGAAAATTATGTCCTAATATGATAGTTTATTTAATTATCTTATTTTTATTCATATCCTTCCTCCACCTCCAAATCACCTTTAAATGCATTCTCAAGCATCGTCAAGATTTGCTCGTAGATCTAAAAGAAACTCCTCAGCTCAGGACCAACTGCTGGTTTCTTTCTCCAGCAAGTCAGAAAACTAGCGATCTCCTTCAAGCAGTCTTTTTTATTTATTTCTATTTTTTTTTAATTTTTTCCCCAACACTACTTATTGCAACTGCCATTATTCCATGCACAAGTTCGTGCCCACACTCCACCCCTTGTATGCCTAAACTAGAGCCTCACCCAGGGTTGTGAGTTGAAAGCCAATAGCAGCGATAGCAGCCTGGAGTAACAATTTTAGCCTGGAAATCCCAGACAGTTCCTCAGGGGGCTTCAAGGCGCACAGCCATTTCAGAACCCACAAGGGGGCGCTTTCTGATGTGCTCAGATCATGGCCCGCAAGTACTTCTACTTCGACTATGACTTTTACCGGGTGAACTTCTATGAGGAAGAAATAATGACTGAACCTGAGAAAACAGTGGCCTACACGATAAACAGTGGCAGCTTTGACCAGGGAGTCATAGAGGCCCTGAATAATCTGTTCTGTGAGGGCCAGAAGAGCTCTGTCGACGACCACAGCTACCAGGACTGGGATATAAGTAACAGCCAAGACATTGAGCAAGAAGAGGTGGAGATGGCCATGAACATGGTCGAAGCCAGTGGACAGCCATTAGTCAAGATTCGCCAGAAACCATACATATTCACGCCTGGACAGCTGTGGGAACTGCGAGCAGTCTTTGAAGAAACTCAGTACCCAGACGCCATCAGACGGTATGTATCGGGTCTGTCCTTTAGGACTTTGGGCTCCTTCTCCTCTCCCCTGGCCTCTCCTCAGTCTTGTTGAAAGTTTGTAATATTTTTGAGATTCAGAATACTGACTCATAATAAGCATAGCTTTTTGCCACTGAGGTACAAGCTCCTCAGGGAACCTCAGCGCAAGGGAGCCTAGGTGGGAGCCACAGGAGTGCGCCCTCTGGCGAGCTAAGGGCATTGGCCTCACTCTGAGGAAGAAAGCCACGAAACTTGAGGGTGACCCATGCAGCAGACAGAGGTGGCTTTTTTTGTAAAGGAATCTCAGGCTCCCTGCATGAGCTGTGTTGCACGTAGGGGACCACAGCCTCTTTTTAGTTTTGTTGAATCGGAGTCTGAGTTGGACTTGTGTAGTAATATGAGTGGCGGCGGGGCTATGTCCCCAAAACCCCAGCCGCCTGGCTCTGCCCGGCTAGCTTATGCCCCAAATAATTACACGGACACTGTATTCTTTTAAACACTGCTCTAGCCCATTTCTAATAATCTATGTAGCGCCCCTAGGTGCGCTTACCGGGAAGATTCTAGCCTAAGTCCATCCTGGGTCGGAGCTGGGGCATGGTGTGCTGGGGCATGGTGTGCGTCTTCCCTGGAGCAGGTAGCATGGCGTCTCTCCTGCGTCTGCTCCGGAGAGCAGAGCTGTGGAGTCTGACCTCACTTCTTCTTCCTCCCGGCATTCTGTTCTGTTTACTCCACCCACCTAAGGGTGGGCCTATCCAATGGGCCTAGCAGTTTCTTTATTGCTTAACCAAGGAAATCAACAGATTGATATATGACACTCCCCCATCACTTCCCCTTTTTCTGTTTAAACAAAAAAAAGAAGGCTTTAACCTTAACATAGCAAAATTACATATAACAAAAGTTATCAAGTAAAAGTTACATCAGAAACATTTATACATATAACAAAATTGACCGTAAATCTCTATCAATACAAATTATTCATACCTATATCATTTCCCCCTTTAAATGTAAAAGAACATTTATAAACTATATTTGGGAACATGGGCGCAGTTTTTTCTCTCCAAACTGCTTCCTGCTGAATGGGGGCGTCGTTAATCAGATTATTTAGGGTGTAACCTATGTGCCAGGTTTATCTCAGTTGGCAGTTGAGCAAAGCAATTTTCTGAAGATGTTCACAGCAACCCTTCGGGAGGACGTGGTCCATCATACCAAATCGGAATAGAAGAAATCCATAGAGTCTCATCCTCTGTGAAAACAAAAGAAGAATCTCTTTTCCAAAGTATCATATCCTTAGATCCAAATTCTGAAATCATACCCTCATGATATCCGTTCTGGTTCCACTTGGCAGCCCATATAATAAAATGTCTCTCTGTACTTAGCTCCTTCACAGTCAAAAATTTTAAAGAAAACACAATGTACATAATCCAGACTCTCTGTGAATTTTCCATCTTTACGCGGCTTATTTTTATTTATATCTATAACTATCTGTACTCTGTCTCTTTAAAGACTTTACCTTTTTTTTTTAAGCATTAACTTTATTCTCTATATTCTTTTCCTTCTCTCTCCCAAGCCTATGTACATTCATCCAACAGTGTGACTCGTTTAGCGGTCTGAATCTGTCCTATTGTGAATCTGCAATTTTTTACTATCCAGGAGCACTTTTGATTTGCACCTTTAAATCACTAGGCGCTTAAGAATCTAAGCTGTGACATTCCTAGGTTAACTTTTTGCTTTTTGAGCGTATATCTGAAAACCAGGCTGTCTTTGAACTCTCAGAGACCTGCCTGTCTCTGCCTTCCAGGCATTGGGATTAAAGGTGTTTGCTACTACACCTTGAACTCACAGAGATCTGTTTGTCTCTGCCTTCTAGGCACTGGGATTAAAGGCATGTGCTACCACACCTTGAAGTCACAGAAGTCTATCTCCCTCTGCCTCCCAAGTGTTGGGATTAAAGGTGTGTACTAGGACACACAACAACTCTCTTCCTTTTTTTTTTAAGAACTTCAACTTTTAGCTTGCATATATTTTTAACACACAGTAAACCATTTAGAAATTTTCTTTGTCTCTGAATCTCTCTTTACTGTATATCTCTCTGTTTTTTGACCACATGAGTCTTTAGTTTACCAAGCAATCTCACTCAGTAGGACTAAAGGCGTGGCTTTGACGGCTAGATGTAGCCCATTCCTTAGCTTTTCAGCCTCATGGCTGAGGTACTGGCTGTAGCCACGTTTATAGCAATTCAAGGTCCCTGCCAGCCAGCGAGCTACAACAGACAACACTCAAGTCCTCTCTCGGTAGCCGGCCCTCCTGCCTCAAACAGTCAGAGTTTGCCCTGGCAGGATGGCCCAGAAAGCCGGCATTTTAAAACGGCGCAGCTTTTTTCCTGCTACGGCTGAAAACCGAAAAGCATGCGTTCAGCTTTTCGTCAACACCGTTTAAGTGTTTCGTGGCAGGACCTCTTAATGAGCTGCAGGCTTTGCAGCTAAAGCTGAGTCAGGAAGCCTCTTGGGGCTACCAGGTAGGAGCACGGTCTCAGAGCACTCTCCTTCCGATCCCAAGCGGGAACACAAACATAAAGCCAGAGTTTGCACTTGCGGCACAGCCCCAGGAAGCCACGCTTTGAAATGACACAGCGTTTTTTCTGCTGCTGTTGCCGAATCAGGAAATCTCTCTACATCACGCCACCAACAAACAGCAAAAATCTGTGTTAAACTCTCTCTCCCTTATTTTTAAGCCTTCTCAGGTTTTTTAAGTGAGTTTAGTTAGCCACACGTCTGGGCGTCATTTGTAGTAATATGGGCGGCAGCGGGGCTGCGTCCCCCAACACCCCAGCCACCGGCTTCGGCTAGCTTATGCCCCAAATAATTACACGGACACTGTATTCTTTTAAACACTGCTCTGGCCCATTTCTAATCATCTGTGTAGCGCCCCTAGGTGCGCTTACCGGGAATATTCTAGCCTAAGTCCATCCTGGGTCGGAGCTGGGGCATGGCATGCGTCTTCCCTGGAGCGGGTAGCATGGCATCTCTCTTGCGTCTGCTCCGGAGAGGAGAGCTGTGGAGTCTGACCTCACTTCCTCTTCCTCCCGGCATTCTGTTCTGTTTACTCCACCCACCTAAGGGTGGGCCTATCCAATGGGCCTAGCAGTTTCTTTATTGCTTAACCAAGGAAATCAACAGATTGATATATGACACTCCCCCATCAGACTTGAACCGACTTGGTAGCCCAATCAGTCCTTGAAGTTGTGATTGATCCTTCTGCCACAGCTTCTTCAGTAGCTGAGATTACTGGTTTGTGTCATCAGGCTTGACTTCCTATCCATTCTTGGCCCTGAATCCACAATCTTCACCTGACTCTTTGATGATGTTTAAGGGGAGTTGTTGTCTAGAAGTCCTAAGTAAAGTCTGTTTTCTCCATCCATTAAAGAATTCAAAGACGGAAAGATCCCGGGTACAGCAGGCGGCAATGGTACTTACTAAAAGTACTAAAAGTGAAGTAGGAAACACACACAGTGAGGCATGCGAGAAAGAGAGAGACAGAGAGAGAGAGAGAGAGAGAGAGAGAGAGAGAGAGAGAGAGACAGACAGAGACAGAGAGAGACAGAGAGAGAGAGGAGAGAGAGAGACAGAGAGAGACAGGAGGAGGAGGAGAGGAGAGGAGAGAGAGAGAGAGAGAGAGAGAGAGAGAGAGAGAGAGAGAGGAGAGAGAGAGACAGAGAGAGACAGAGAGAGACAGGAGGAGGAGGAGAGGAGTGGAGAGAGAGAGAGAGAGAGAGAGAGAGAGAGAGAGAGAGAGAGAGAGGAGAGGAGAGAGAGAGACAGAGAGAGAGACAGAGAGAGACAGGAGGAGGAGGAGAGGAGAGGAGAAGAGAGGAGAGGAGAGGAGAGAGAGACGGAGAGGGAGGAGGAGGAGGAGAGGAGAGGAGAGAGAGAGAGAGAGAGAGAGAGAGAGAGGAGAGGAGAGAGAGAGACAGAGAGAGAGACAGAGAGAGACAGGAGGAGGAGGAGAGGAGAGGAGAGAGAGACAGAGAGAGACAGAGAGAAAGACAGAGAGACAGAGGATGAGGAGGAGAGGAGAGAGGAGGAGGAGGAGAGGAGAGAGAGAGACAGATAGAGAGACAGAGAGAGAGACAGAGAGACAGAGGAGGAGGAGGAGAGGAGAGGGGAGGAGAGGAGAGAGAGAGAGAGAGAGAGAGAGAGAGAGAGAGAGAGAGAGAGAGAGAGAGAGAGAGAGAGACTCCCCACAAAGTAGAAAGGGGAATCTGAAAACGAAATGGTTTTCATTTGGAGAACTGGAAGTTTTCAGCTGACTAGTCCTCTCATAAACTGAACCATGTTTAGGACAGACCTTGAACATAGGGGAGCAGGCTGGAAAATTAGCCAACGGCAGGAGAAAACGCCTACTAGGCCTTTGGCTCAGGTAAAGAGGGTGAGAGAGAAGCAGAAAGTTTGCTCTCTTAATAGTTTGAGGCCTCTTTCCCTGTATGTCTGCAGGTCAGGTCTACCTCTTGGTCCCTCAAGAGCATACCTCTTGGGTGACCAAGGTTAAACTTTCCATGCATCCTGGTGCAAACCAGGTCTCCAAAATGCTCACTGACCACTCCTTTGGTTCCTTTCTGTTTAAAAAGTGTCCAAAATTAAACACAGAAACATAAAGGGCATTGCTTAAATCAAATCTGAAGGTGAGAACTCAGCAGACTGAAGTCTTCTCAAGTGATTTGGGGATAGGTCCCTGGGAGTCTCTATGACGCCACAGCAAAACCTGAACCCATTAAATAAGTGCCCTTTCCATGCCCCTAGTCCCCACCTACCACCCTCTTGTTTATTTGTCCTCTCTATATGATTCCTCTAAGGACCTCATATAAGGAAAATCAGGCAGAATTTGTCCTTCCTGAACTAAGCTGCCTCGATTAGTATGTCTTTGAGCCTTGTCGGTGTGTTAGCATCAGACAAAATTTCTGCTTTCTCGGGGGTCAGTCATACCCAAACACCCCTATGCACAGCCATGTGAAAAGCTATCTGGGCAGATTTTCCCTGTGGCCCATGTGGCTTGTGCTTCACTGGTGTGATCTAGTGGAGCAGACAAATGCTTTTAGAACTCCATCTCAGTCACTCGGGGTGCACACCCAGAATCAGACTTGTGTCATGGGATCATCCCTGCTCACTATTTGAGGAACCACCTCACCCTTCCTTTGCGCTGTACTATTTGACATTTCCCCAGAGGGAGCATCATGTTTCCAATGTCTTCAGGGACTCACCGTGCTTTATTCTGTGGGTGTTGTTAGTAGCCACCTTCTGAGTGTGAGGACCTTCTGGGTGTGGTTTGAACTGCTTTTCACTACTGCTGCCTGAATTTCCCTGTGTTTATGGATACCGTGACCTATGTTCGTGGTCAAATACGTCTTTAGCAAGGTCTTTTTCTCCTATCTAAGTCAGGGTGTGTTTTGTGGTGAGTTATTGGTGTTCAAATTTGCTGTCTGATTGCATGTAATGTTTTCTTCCCAGAATCATTTCTTTCAATACACAGAAATACTAAAATCTGCTAAACATCCACATTTATCATTTCATTTGTATTGCCTGTGTGGGGCCTGCTTTTTGTGTGCAAAATTTTTCAGAGATCAAATATCCGGAAGAATGAAGACTTGTGTGCCCTCACAAACATATCATTCGGCCGTCACTTTGCATAGTTATCTGTACCTAGTGGCACAGATCTATAACCTCAGCCACATGGGAGTAGATCCAGAAAGAGAGACACTTCCAGGTTTTGCAGGGCTCAGGAGGATGCTCAAGGTCAGCAGAAGAAGCTTAGTGAAACTCTGTTTCAAAATAAGCCTGAAAAACACATAAATACAAATATAAGTATAAAACCATACAGCTCAGTGGTAGACCCCTTGCCTAGCATATCTGGGATTGTAGGTTCAATTCCTGATGTCACAAAATATGTATAATTTGTATGTGGCAGATATAGACACATACAAATTTTCTTTTTTCTTTTATTTATATATATTTTCAAATCACGGTTTCTCTGTGTAATAGCCCCGTCTGTCCTGGAACTCTCTCTGTAGACTAGGCTGGTCTCAAACTCACAGAGAGCCACCTGCCTCTGCCTCCCGAGTGCTGGGATTAAAGGTGTGCACCACCACCACTCTCTCTCTCTCATACATTACATCCCTACTACAGTTTCCCTTCTCCCCACTACTCTCAGCCTCCCCAGACTCCCCCGCTCCCCTGTCCTCTGCTCCCACACTTCCCTTCAAACCACTTCTACATAAAGCTCCTTCTAAAGGTTGCTGAAAAGTCTGCTTATAGAGGTGTGAGGGGAGATAGCAATTATTTACATTTTATTAAAATATTTTTCATGCAATATATTTTAATCATATTCTTTCTCTCTCCCAACTCCTCCCATATCCTCCTTACCCATTCAACTTCATGAACTTTCTCTTTCTCAAAAACAAAGGAAAAAAACAGAAAAAAACAACAAAACCATAACCCAAATCAAAGAAGACAAACTTAAAAAAGAAAACAAGACAAGAAGTAACAGAACAAAACAAAAGGTTCACACACACACACACACACACACACACACAAAATACAGTATCTTTTGTGTTGGCCAACTACTCTGGACATGGGGCCTGCCCTGGAGTGTTGTGCTGATGATGGTGTCCTTTGCTGTCCAGAAGCATACAGAAGCTTTTCAGTTTCATGAGGTCCCATTTAGTAACTTTTAGTCTTAGTGCCTGTGCTACTGGTGATCTGTTCAGAAGGTCTTTTCCTGTGTCAATGAGTTCAAGGTTATTTATTACTTTCTTTGAGACAGGGTTTCTTACAGGCCTGCTGTATTTCCTTCTCAGCTTGCTATGTGATTTTGGAAACATAACTTGACCTCTCTGTTTTATTCTATTAGGTTCAGTGTATCTGGGTGTATGTCTATAATAGTAATTTTTTTCTCTTGGTGGATTTTTTTCTTTAATGGATATATAGTGTTCTTTCCTACCTTGTCTGATTAGTTTTGTTTAGAAGTCTCTCAGATATTAAAATAGCTACACCTGCTTGCATCTTGGTTCCGTTTGCTTGGAATGCCATTTCCCATCCTGTTACTCTAAGGTAACATCTGTCTTTGCTGTCCTTGGTTTGTGAGCTGTTTCTTGAATGCAGCACAAAGATGGATCCCATTTTCTTACCAAATCTGTTAGTCTGTGTTTTCTGGTGTGTGTGGGGAAGAATATAGACCATTAAATTAGATAGTTTTTAATGATCGGTGTTTACTGATTTCTGTTATTTTGTTGTGGTGTAGCATTTTTCCATCATTTGATTAACTATTGTGAGATTATTTATTCCTTGTGTCCTCTTGGATTCAGTTAACTTTCTCTCTTCAGCCTGAAATTTCCTTCTAGTGCCTTCTGCCGAGCTGTATGGGTGGACAGAAATTGCCCAAATTTGCTTTTCTCTTGAAATGTTTTTTCTTTCTCTGTTAACTGTGGTTAGTAGTTTTGCTGGATCTAGTAGTCTGATCTGACATCTGTGGTCTCTTAGGGCTTCTACAACATCTAACCAATCCCTCCCGGCATTCAGACTCTCCAATGGGCCCATCTTTACATGTGACTTGGTCCTTTTCCCTTGAAGCTTTTAATATTCTTTCTGTGTTCTATATCTTTAGTGTTTTAATTATGTGGCAAAGGTATTTTCTTTTCTGCTCCAGTCTATTTGGTGTTCTGTATGCTTCTTGTACCTTAATAAGCATCTCTTTCTTTAGAGTGGGTGAGTTTTCCTTCATGATTTTATTGAAAAGAATTTTTGTGCTTTTGGCGTGTGCTTTTCTCCTTCTCTATACCTATTATTCATAGGTATGGTGTTTAAATATTGTCCCAGATTTCCTGGGTTAATTATGTCTGAATATTTATTTTTAATATTTAACACTTTCTTTGACCAAGATATTCATTTTTCTACCTTGTCTTCAAGATGTGAAACTCTATCTTCCATGTCTTTTAATCTGTTATTGAGACTTTCATATAAAGTTTTTGTTCGACATCCTGAGTTTTTCACTTCTCTTTTTATTTCATCCTGGGTTTTCTTTGGTGATTCTACTTCTTTGTTAAATTCTACTTTCATGTCTGGAATTGTTTTTACTTGTGTTTTTTTGGCAAGTTTTTGTGGTCTTTCAGACATTTATTTGGATCTTCTTTAAGGTATTTGAACATATTAATAATTGGTGTCTTGAAGTCCTTGTCTTATCCTTCAGCTAAATCGCTTTTCTTATAGCCTATCACAATAGAGTTGCTGACATCTTGAGGAAGCATGTTGTATTGATTCATGTTTGTGTTTGGCGCTGGGATCTAGGCATCTGAAGCTATGATGTTTGAGGTGTTTCTTAGTGTAGACATCTGGTGTCGTATTTGTTGGGTGGGTCCTTTGGTCCCAGTCAAGTGTAGCTGCTATGGGTAGATGTGTCCCAGCAAGTATGGTGGCTGAGGGTCCTTGGCAGAATTGTTTTGCACTTCAATGGGGAGTCACAAAGGGATGGAGCTGAGCTGAGAGGGGCAGTGGGGAAGAACTAGAGTTATTCTGCATCTGCACCAGGAGGCTGAGTCCCTAAGAGATTGGGTTGGGCTAGGCAGAGGGCCTCCTGAAGGCAGGCTGCAACAGAACTAATGGTCATTGGCTAATAAAGGAACTGCCTTGGCCCATTTTATTGGTTAGAACATAGGTAGGTGGAGTAAACAGAATAGAACGCTGGGAGGAAGAGGAAGTGAGCTCAGAATCCACAGCTCTCCTCTCTGGAGCAGACGCCTCAGAGAGATGCCATGCCCCAGCTCCGACCCAGGATGGACTTAGGCTAGAATCTTCCTGGTAAGACTGGTGCTCACAGATTATTAGAGATGGGTTGATCGGGATATCAGAATTAGCCAGTAAGGGCTAGAGCTAAAGGGCCAAGCAGTGTTTAAATGAATACAGTTTGTGTGTTGTTATTTCGGGCATAAGCTAGTCAGGCGGCTGGGGTGTTGGGGACACAGCTCCGCCGCTCCTTATTACTACAAAAGTAAGCCGGAACTGGGATTTGTATATAAAATAATATTGTTCTAAAAATAAAATAAAAAGAATAAGTATGGAGAGCAAGATATTAAATTTTAAAATATACATGGAATGTACTAATTATAGTTAATTCCATGCCTAGTATGGAATATTAAATATTTGTCTTTTTTCTCTTCACAGAAGAGAACTGGCAGAGCTCATGAATGTGGATGAACAGAAGGTGAAGGTCAGTCAGCCTGCGTATTTAGTTTACCAGAGTGCTGATCTCAGAGTTGCCTCCGGACATGGATGACTTTGCCCTAGGCACATGAAACTACTTTATTTTTTCCTTGTGTCTTATGCTGGGGGAAAAGATCTGGAATATGAGACCTTGGCAAACGGAAAATGGAAAAGGAAAACTTTAGCTAATGTTTACTCCGTGCGGGGCAGTCAATTGTGATCCTAAAATAAAAGCAAAACCAAATATATAGCATCTACACCTCTGTCTGTCTGTCTCTCTCATGTATGTATAAATGTGTATATATACGTGTGTGTATATAGTATCTATGTTGCATAAATATTTTGCATGTGTGTGTGTGTGTGTGTGTGTGTGTGGCATAATTAACATTTGATTCCGTGTAACACAAAAGAGTGCTTCACAGGGGTCTCCTGGTGAGTATCATTTTGAAACTCAGGGTGACTTGGAAATGATCATGTGGCTGTAGGGAATATCTTGGTTGTAAAACAGAACATGTGCACTTGGTAAAAGAATGAATGAATGACAAACTAAAGGGGAAATGGGATAATTGAGCCATGAAATATTTTTTCATAAACTAAAGCATTTTCCTATCATGTGAGACAAATGTGGAAAGAGAACTTAAAGTTCAAGAGGGTAAATTTCTTTGTTTCTTTTAGAAGGTTTTGAAAAGGTGATTCAGACAGTGGTGGTTCTACATTTAGTTTCTGGTGTTATTATATCTCATATCCAGGAAAAATATTTCCCCAAGTTCCCACTAGGGCAGAGGAGTCAGTTCTTGAATACAAAGGGAGTTCATGACCACCAGGAATACAGGAGACTGTTTCTAAGGACAATTTTGAAAGAATAACTGTAAGCCTGTGCACATAGAGCTTGGTACATGACTCTAATTGGGTGTGCAGAATAAAAGGTTTGGTATTGTGCGTAATGAATTTTTCTTTGTTTTTCTGGTAGTGACATACAAACCAGGAACTACGAAACTGTAGGCAGGTCATTGGCCATGAAATGACTAGTAGCTTCAGCCATACAAAGCATGTGAGCACTTAAAAACTGCATTGTGGGTTCAAAAGAGATTCATAGGGTCAAATGAGAGCAGCAACTGCTAAATATGTTAATCGAACCCTTCTCTCCATCGGATTTCAGGACTGGTTTAACAACAAGAGAGCTAAACTTAGGAAGAACCAGAGGGCAATACTGAGAAAAAAGCATTCCCCTGCTATCAACGACAACCTTGATATGAAGACTCTGGTGGAGACCAAGAACATCTTCATTCTCCAGGAGCAAGTGGGAGATGGGCTCTTCTGGTGTCGCAGGAAGTTTGTCGCCCATACTGGCCAGGACATTCCTATCTTTCTCTCCTTATATTAGCAATAAAGCACAGTTCATCCATTTACAACTTGTGTGTGCCCTCCACAGAAAAGGATGTGTTTTATTACAATTTGTACAAAAGTCAGCTCAGAGCAGGTGAGGGATAGAAACACATACCGGTCATTGGAATGCATAGCAGCCACTGGAACACATAGCAGTCACTGGAACACATAACGTTCACTGGAACACACAGCAGTCACTGGAACACATAATGGTCACTGGAACACACAGTGGTCACTGGAACACATGGTGGTCACTGGAACATATAGCAGACACTGGAACACATAGTGGTCACTGGAAATCACAGCGGTCACTGGAACACATAGCAGCCAGAAAAACACATAGTGGTCACTGGAACACATAGTGGTTATTGGAACACATAGCGGTCACTGGAACACACAGTGATCACCGGAACACATAGCGGTCACTGGAACACTTAGGGGTTATTGGAACACATAGCAGCCAGAAAAACACATAGTGGTCACTGGATCACACAGTGGTCACTAGAACACATAGCAGTCACTGGAACACACAGCAGTCACTGGAACACATAGCAGCCACTGGAACATACAGTGGTCACTGGAACACATGGTGGTCACTGGAACATATAGCAGACACTGGAACACATAGTGGTCACTGGAAATCACATAGGTCTCTGGAACACATAGCAGCCAGAAAAACACATAGTGGTCACAGAAACACATAGTGGTTATTGGAACACATAGCGGTCACTGGAACACATAGTGATCACTGGAACACATAGCGGTCACTGGAACACTTAGGGGTTATTGGAACACATAGCAGCCAGGAAAATGCATAGTGGTCACTGGATCACACAGTGGTCACTAGAACACATAGCAGTCACTGGAACAAACAGTGGTCACTGGAACACACAGTGGTCCCTGGACCACACAGCAGTCACTGGAACACACAGCAGTCACTGGAACACATAGTGCTCACTGGAACACACAGTGGTTCCTGGAACACACAGTGGTCACTGGAAAACATAGCGGTCACTGGAACACATAGTGATCACTGGAAAACACAGTGGTCCCTGGAACACACAGCAGTCACTGGAACACATAGTGGACACTGGAACACACAGTGGTCACTAGAACACATAGCAGTCACTGGGACACACAGTGGTCACTGGAACACATAGCGGTCACAGGAACACACAGCTGTCAGTGCAACACATAGCAGTCACTGGAACACATAGTGGTTATTGGAACACATAGCAGTCACTGGAACACATAGTGGTTATTGGAACACATACCAGTCACTGGAACACATAGTGGTTATTGGAACACATAGCAGTCACTGGAACACATAGTGGTTATTGGAACGCACAGTAATCACTGGAACACATAGTGGTCGCTGGAACACACAGTGGTCACTGGAACACACTGCGGTCACTGGAACACACAGCGGTCCCTGCAACACATAGCAGTCACTGGAACACACAGTGGTCACTGGAACACATAGCAGTTACTGGAACACATAGTGGTTATTGGATCGCACAGTAATCACTGGAACACATAGTGGTCGCTGGAACACACAGTGGTCACTGGAACACACTGCGGTCACTGGAAAACATAGTGGTCACTGGAACACATAGTGATCACTGGAGCACATGGTGGCCACTGGAACACACATTGGTCACTAGAACACACAGAAGTCACTGGAAGACACAGCGATCACTGGAACACACTGCGGTCACTGGAACACATAGTGGCCACTCGAACACATAGTGATCACTGGAACACATAGCAGACACTGGAACACACAGCAGGCACTGGAACACATAGAGGTCACTGGAACACATAGTGATCACTGGAACACATAGTAGCCACTGGAACACAGTGCTCAGTAGAACACATAGTCACTGGAACACACAGTAATCACTGGAACACATAGAGTCACAGAAACACACAGCGGTCACTGGAACACATAGCAGTCATTGGAACACATAGCTGTCACATGTCCCTGGCAGAACAAGGGAAGGCTGTGCCTCAGCAGCATTCATGGGCAGTACTTCTCTAGCTTCATGTTCTGCTGCAACCTCCTAGGTGCCTGTACAGAACTCTCCTGAGACTTGTATGATAAGACAACTAGCCTACCAATTCTGGCATGGTGTCTGTGGAGAGGGTCTTGGGGGAAGGGGGTGTGAGCAGCATCAGGTGACCATGGCCATGAGCACTGGGCAGTGGCAGCTGCAGCTGTGTGTGCCTAAGGAGCTAACCTTCCACATAAAACAGACCAATCCAGGACAAAATAAGGAACCAGAAACTCGGAGGAAGGGAAGGGCTGGTTGGTGGTTACTACTTTTGCCCACCTCCGTGGGGCAGGCAGGTAAGGAAAGTACGCAGTATAATCTCTCCCATTTTTAATTGCTATTCTGACCCTCTTCCAGCAAATTCTCATTTTGTCATTTTTCAGAGAGAACGGTTTAGAAGTGACCTCATCTTGTCAAAACATTAAAGGTTGTTTTAAGGACCTACTAGTGTTGTTATGCAATGGCTGGTGATATACATGGGAGGCCTGCACTTTTCTAAAGAGAAAGTGGGGGAGAGTTTGAGGGCAGGGACTAAGAGGAGTCAGGGGTCTCAAGAGAATAAGTCAAAGGCAATGAATCTACGTGGACTTTAGAGTAACAAGGGCCAAGAGACAGCACTTGATCACCAAAGGCAGGTAAGTTTTCAACAGAGTCAGGGTCATGATTACAGTGGACAGATGTGTGTAGACCTATTTACTGCACCTGCATCCAGGGGTTCCAGAAGTGAAACACATAGAAAGCTCAAAATTAGCCTCAGTCTATACAGATAGCTGTGCTTGAGAGCTATAGGGTATATCCAGTGAACAGGTAAAGGCCAGCCTTGTCAGAGTGCCAAGACTTATTAGGGGATGGAGCAGCAAGCCTGGCTGAAGCCCTGACTAGTATCATGTAGCCAGGCATGAGAATGATGCCTTCATACACTCATCTTATGCATGGGGAGAATAAAACAGAGAGGTCAAGTGACGTTTCCAAAATCACACAGCAAGCTGAGAAGGAAACACAGCAGGAGGCCTGTAAGAAACCCTGTCTGAAAAGAATGTGGACTCTCAGAGAAGATGGCCGACACCAGGAGAACATGGCTCATTGAATCAACTAAGCATAGTTCACATGGACTCACAGAGACCAAAACAACAAGCATAGGACTTGCAAGGGTCTTTAATAGGTCCTCTGTGTGAATGTTGTGGGTGTTAGCTTGGTGTTCTTGTGGGGCTCCAAGACTGGAAAACTTATTGACCTGCTTTTGTGAATGTTTTCCTCCTGTTGGGTTGTCTGTTCCATCATCTGTATGACGGCTTTTGCCTAGTCTTATTATATCTTGTTTTATCCTGTCTGGCTCTTCTGTCTTAGAGGCCTGCTCTTCTCTGAAGAGGAAATGGAGGATAGCTGATCTGGGGGACATAGGATGTCAAAGAGTTAGGGAGTGGAGGAAGGAGAATCTGTGGTCAGGATGTACTGTATGAGAGAAGAATCTATTTTCAATAAAACGTTTTCAATGTGGATTGCACCTGAAGGGTGATACTAAAAGCTGCCCTTCCTCTCCACACCCATGAAGCATACACATACATGAACTCACACCAACAATGTGTATCCGTGCACACGACCATGTGACTACACATAAAAATGATGTCTCACATCCAATAATGTATTCAGTTTTCAAGTTCAGTTTTCTTTCAGGTGCCTTCCAGCTTTCCACTATTTATAGTGGTGTCTGCTTCTCTAATGTACCCCCTGCCTGAATGACCTTCTGGCTTCTTTTGCATGAGTAAAATTTCATGGAGTTCAGAGATTAAACAGCAGAGACTTGCTCCTCGAAAAGGCCTCCCAGGAATTTTCTGTGTATCCTTTCTTCTGAACTAGACCAATCTCCGTGCTGGACACTGTCCTGGAACATTTTTTCTGTTCAGTCCCTCTTCTTGCCCTGGGGCTTAAATGGAGATTTAGAAGATATAGTTCTGTTAATCAAGAGAAAAAACAGGGATAGGCAGGAGACAAGGAAACTACGGGAACTATAGGATGCAGGAGGAAAAGAGAACAATATTCCTAAAATCATGTCCCAGGCCACCTTCAGACCTGTGAAAGTCACAGTGAGGGACAGAGAACACTGGCAATCCAGGAAAACTCGGGTAGGCTGATCTACTGCCCAGGAAGCCCATGCCACAAGGCAGAAGATAACTTGGCGGATGACAGTGACCCCTAACTGAAGCTGTCGGGACAAGGACCTGTATATCAGTATTGGCAGTCCCCCTACCATCTCCAAGCTGTTCTCCTTATAAAACTGGGTTCACTGCACTGGGGTACACCCTAGTGCACAGGGTACTCATGGTAATGTGTGGGACACACCCTCCCATGGTCATATGCCTGAATTGCAGCAGGACAAAGATAGGAAAACTAGGCTTTGGAGTTCAGCAACACTGGCAGCTTCTCTTCCTGTTTAGGATTCCCATCCATGGAGTCAGAGGGGACGACAAGGGCTCAGAGTCACTAGAAGTGGGAAAAGGCACTGGACATTCAGAACCTGGCCCAGCCCAGGTACGGGATTTCCATTTAGTTCCACTCATCTGTAAGTACAGTCTCAGGCTGGCAGGCTCCAATGGGGGTTGCAGAAGGAATACTGCAGAGAGGCATGTGTTCTCTGATGCTGTACCTGAGGCCATCACTGTTTGCAGTATGGCTCAGGTAATGTGCCCTATGACTGGGGAGGGAGGGCTTGACTAAAACAGGAAACCCCCTGAGGCTGTCTGGGCTCCAATTAGGAGATTTGTCTTTGCTCCTCTTGGCCTTGTTGTAGCACAACTGGTCCTCCCGGGGGGAGACAAATGCCTCTGGCTTCAGCTCTTAGGCCTGTTTCTGTGGGTGCCATGCAGTCAGATGTCTTGTTCCAGGCCTCCTGCACATTTGCTCCGGGCTCAGCCACTTCATGTGTCTGGCTCCTCTTGGAACTTCTGTATAGATGCAGCAGGATGTACAGGCCTGAAAGCAGCCATCGCCAAAATCAGGTTGTAGCTTAGCTTTTCTTTGGTTCAGGGCCCATACTTGGGGACAACTGCTGCAGGAGATGTTTGGGGTGACCTTAAGGTGGGGAAATCAAACGAACATGCAGGTTGGGTCTTGGAGCTGGCCAGAGGGAGTTGGAGAAACTTCCCCAGACGGGAGAGCAGCTGCTGGTACTTGAACCCTCCAACAAGGGGCCCTGGAGGCCAGTTTTGCTCCAAGACTGGTGGTAACTGAACCCTGTGCTTCTAGACATTCCATTTATTTTTGCAAAAGCACATTTCATGGGCTCATATACATGCATGTCGGAGATTGAATTTCCAATTTGTTTGAGTTGCATGCTGCCTTGAGAGGCCGTTTCTAGTCTGGGTTAGGATGTGATTTTGAACTTCCTGAAAACTTTAGTACTCCACCCCTCTCATAGGAGCTGTGAGAGGGGGAACACCAAGGACTCCTTCCTGAACCCGAACTGTCTGTTCTATTATTGGACATGATTGCCACTGCCCCCTGCACAAACTAATCTCATCACAGCCTTCCTCACACATTGACTTGTACAGCATGAACGTTAGATAAAGGAGTCAGTCCAGAGATGATAGTGGGATGGACTCAACTAGCTCCAAACTACACGCAATGCTTGTAAAAGTGGACAGAGTGAAAAGCACTCAGCAGGAAAATTAATTCTTATATTACACACTCCAGGCACTTTCTTAAGCTGATGGCTGCTTCAGGGTCTGTTTTATATTCCTGCAGTCCATGTCCTAAATAACCATGCAATGGACAGGTGGAGACTTATATCATCCAGGACCCAGAGGGAACCAAATACCTAACTAGTAATTACTGGGCAACTGTGTGCAATATCGAGTTGCTATACAGGTGACTATTTCACGCATGCTTCTAGATTTCCAAGATCAAGCCATTTATGTGTTTCTATATATTAGCGGGTCACTGTCTGAAGTGGCTTTGAGCTGGCAAAGATCAAATGGGAAGGAAGGTAACCTGCTGGAATTCTGATCTCTAGAATCCAGGCAGGCCCTATGCTTTGCTGCTGTGTGGGTCTTGACAAAGCTTGGGGCTGGGGCAGATACAGCCCCTGTGAACATCAAAAACATCGATACTTTTCCTTGATACCTTCTTTAACGTTTGAAACCTGTGCCTGCCAATGGCAATATTTCAACTTTCTTGAGGGACTAGACATTAAATCAGGACCTGGTGCAAACGAGGCAAGCTCTGTCATGCAGCACATGAATTGTAGTGTGGAGTAGCATTATTAGTCATTACTATTTTATTATTTTTGCTGGTTATTGGGATGATGCTTCCCAGTGTGGAGAGAAGAGGACAGTATTCATGGGCTGATTTTTCCTCCACCGTGTAAATTCTGGGGATGAATTTAAGGTCTGCTGTCTTGGTGACAAGCACCCTGACCTTATGGGATAATTTGTTTTAATTGTCATCTTAAAAGAAAGTACAATAACCTGGGAAGGGAGTCTCAATGAGAGATTATCTACACTGGACGATCTGAGGAAAATTGTCTGAGTTAGTTGTTATAGGAGGATCTGGCCCACCTTGGAGACACCATTCCCTAGCTAGGGCATCTTGAACTGTATACAACTGAATAAATTTCTATCAGCGAAGCCAATTAGTAACCATGAATGCACTCCCCTCTAGCCACATCTGAATATGAAAGTAAAGTGTCCAGCTATTTTACAATCCTGCTGCCTCAATTTCCTTGCTAGAATGGTGTGTGATGTGGAATGTTGAGCTGAAATAATACAAAAGAATTGAATTACCTTCTGAACTTCCACAGCAGCCATGTCCCTGTCCAGATACATACATCACAACCATGGTGCACTGGGCACCTGCTGATGGTGGCAGGAGCTGGAAGGATCCTGGTACACAAAGACCCATGGATGAAAATCTGTTGCCTAGAATTGTCGATCAAGGCCTTCTTTTTGAAATCTTATGTTATTTTTCATAATGTGTATGAGTCTGTACATGTATGCATGCAGGGGCCTGTATAATCCAGAGGAGGGTGTCCTCTTCCCTGGAGCTGGAGTTACAGGAAGATGCAATGTAGGGTTAAGCCAGCCCCTTAGGGGGCACGCTTGCCTCTGGTGAAAGTTTACTTATAAATCGGGCACGTGGGAGCCCGCGCACTCCTTCTGCTTCCTGTGCTCTGCGGGAACGTTGGTCCTGTAAGTCTATTTCTTCATTAAAGCTGTATATATTCTTTACAATCTGCCTGCATTCATTTACGCCGCTACAACGCAAGACACGATAGGTTCTGAAAAATGTACCATGAAAGAGCATGACTGGTCTATAGCTGTTGCAAGAAGGCCACTTGTGTGTCTCCTGACTGCTCAGCCCAGAAATAATCATACAGAAACCATATTATTTGCAATGCCGTGTGGCCAATAGCCTAAGCGTATTTGTGGCTAACTCATATACTTATCTAACCCAATCTCTATTAATCTGTGTATCGCCACGTGGCTTTGGTTTAACAGCTAAAGTTCTGGCATCCCTCTCTGGAGGAGCTACATAGCTTCTCTCTGGCTTCCCTCTTCTTTTTCCCAGCATTCATTTTAGTTTTCCAAACCTAGCTCTGTTCCCAATAACTTCTATAGGCCCATATAGCTCCTTTTTAACAACATAGAGAGGGGAATCCCACATCATCAAATATTTGCTGTGCCATCTTTCTATGCCCTTATTCTGGGATTTGTTTGGCCCCAAGAGATGTGTGTTGGCTTGGAATGTTTTGTTGTGGGAATAACAGTCATGGCATAAGAACATAGATCCCAATGGGGGTCATCTCCTTATGTGTATATTAGACACATATGTGCCCACCTCTCCTGGAATGTGAAGCTGCAGGTGCTCTCTCTGGCCCCACACCAGGAAATAATTAGGAGCAGTGAGCCCTTCCCTCACTGTTCTTAAGTCTCTACAGCAGAATCTTCCTCTGCATTTGTAGGGCTCTGATCCACAGGCCTACTTTGTGTAGCCAGGCCCTGTCAGTTTCTCAGGACTATACTAAGAGCCTGACTGCAATCTGTGGTAGTATCCCAGGTAGTCTTTCTCACCAGCTCCACCTCACACACACCCCAATGAATCTACCTTCCTTCTAGGTCCTGTATATGTCCCTAATACAGCATCTACCTTGGTGCTTATAATCCCAGCACCAGAGTTCCCAGTTCCTCTTTGAGTAGAAGGATGTTGTCTCAAGGTTTCTGTCACTTTGACAAAACACCATGAAAAATGGAAGTTGGGGAAGAAGGCTTTTATTTTATGTACACTTCAGCATTGCTGTTCATCACTCATGGAATCAGAACAGGAAATCAAACAGGGAAGGTTCGCAGAAGCAGGATTTTATGAGGAGGCTATGGAGGAGAGCTGCTTACTGGCTTGCTTCCCATGGCTTACTCAGTCTGCTTCTTTATATAACCCTGGACAATCAGCCCAGGAATGGCACCTTATACTGTAAGATGGGCTCTTGCCTTTTGATGAATAATTGAGAAAATGAATTTGAGTTGGACCTCATGAAGGCATTTCCTCAACTGGGGCTTCTTCCTCTCTGATGACTCTAGCCTGTGTCTAGATGACACACAAAACACCCAGTACACATGTTATCTGTCCTCTGGACATTCTTGCTATGGGGATTCACATCCTCCATCTCTCTGCAGTGCCTCTACAATCAACAAAACTTCATAATACAAGGCTGTACTACAACCAGTTTATCTGTGCCTCCTCTGTCACACCAAACTTCTAGATGTGTTTCCTCGGTACACGGCCCTCTTTACCCATCTTCTCTATTACAAAGTACAGATTCTCCCCTTACCGGTACTCAGTTTAGAAAGAGGCTTTAACACATCCTGCTGCACCCCCTTTTCTAGAGTCTGCCATATCTACAAGCAGTCACAGCATCAAAAGCAGCTCACACCTTGGCCAATTTCTCACAGGTCATGTACTCTAACCCCAGGACATACACCACCATGCTAATGCCACCCTGATGTGTCCTCCCTGCCAGAAATCAGGCATAACCCTCTCTATAGGCTTTCCACACTGCCTCTCCTCCAATCACCCTTGGGCTAACACAGCCCATTGCTCCCTGCATGCTCTGAAGTCTGCATCCTATGTCTTCCACTAACCTGGCCTAGTGTATCTGCAGAGAATCCTTCTCCTCTCCTGCCTGAACTGGGAGGATCGATCAATATGCCTCTTGTGCATCTTGGTCTAGGTGGGGGAGGAAAGAAGTAGCCTCTTTCTAATGGGCATAAAAGGCCTCTTGTGTTTCCTTTGAAACAGTAGGACCTGTGTCAGGAGGACTCCGTGTACCATAACTGTGCCATTGAAAGGAGGGACAGTGAACAGACCTGGGGGCAGCCTAGGTCACTGGTCAGTCTACCCTCAGATGAATGCTCAGAAAGTAGTCTTTTGTATTTGTTGTAGTACAAGGGTGAACTCGTAGATTTGGGGGAAACTCAGATTTCATTGTGAACAGTCTTCTCACTGGAGACTTGTCCTTTTCCTCTTCTTTGGTGTTTGTTCCCACAGGGTAGAGTTAAGGTGAGGATGGTACAATGTGACAACAGAGACGAATATATGTCTGAGCGCAGATTGCCGTTGGTTTGAGAAACTTTTGTGACTTGTGGAGTAGTAAAGGTGACTCAGGGTTTGTTCCCTTCCTTTTATCTTCTGTTAAATATTTTCTCAATAATGGACATCCGCACCTTACAGACCCCCAAAAAGGACATGAAATATTTTGAATACATAACTCTTTATTGCTGAAGGGATAAGGTGTCACAGCCATCAGAAGGTGTCAGTGACAGCTGAAGATCCTGTCTTCATCTGGGGCCTGGACAAGATGATGCTTCAGCACGCCTACAAAAGCTTTACTGCAAGGTGTCCTGGCCATCAGCAGATGCACACTGGAGAATCTGAGACTGCTGATGTTTCCTGTATTGGGCTCTTCTTTTCTTAAACCAGCTCTGCAATAACATGGTGAAAGAGATGGCTTTAGTGTATTCAACACTCAGTATCACAAGTGGAAAACACAACTCTGTGTAACAGTAAATGCCAGTGAGGCTTTAGATTGACCAGACTTTTCTAACCAAGGACACACAAAACTCTCAGCAACCCCAGACCTTTGTCGAAATTCAGAACAACCAGAAAAGGGAAATTCATTAGCTAGTACCTTTCCTGTCTTATGTCCTTTCAAGGAAATGGGAAATATGACTCTAAAAAGAGATTGGGGTTCAGTAAATCAGGGTATGGAGAAGACCAGATATCAAATGGTCTTCAGGGATTAAAATCTACACACTCTCTGCCAAGGACAAGGTAACTCACCATGCCCTTGAATTATTTGGTTTACTTGAACTACTGCTTAGAATAAAGATATCTCCTCTGACTCTCTGGAAAGCCACACCCTACTGCATGCATTCATGTCTATGTAAGCCTCATGATATATGCGTATAATAGAAAAAATGGGAGAGCTCATATTTGGCCTTGAATCAATGTTAACAAAGGCACAACACGTATCAATTCTGGTTCTGATTAAATAGGTGCAAGAACAGCTGAAATACCTGCCATAGATTCCTCAAATTTGATTGTTTGAGATGATCCCAAGATTTCTGATCTAAGTTGAAGATCCAGAAAGCTGAATATATTACTAATTTCTTTTTCTGTATGACCCTGTACTGTTTTATCCCTGAAAGATCTACAAAAATGCAGGGCCCTTGCTGGGTGACTGTGGAGGTTTCTGTGGCCTCCCATAGAGTCCTCTTATCTCCTATGCACAGGAAAGGAAGCTGCAAGAAAGTGGATGGGTCTTTGCCTGAATAAGTCTGGTTTTCAGCAGGCTTCTTGTAAATTCTGCAGCTTATTTGTCTATGGTCATAGAGAAGACTGAAGATGAGGTGGTGGTAACTAGCTGCCATTGCCCTGGAGTGCATACATGAGTAACTGCTTTTTAAATAAGTAGAGGAGAAAGGACTGGGGGATGATGAGGAAGAAAGGTGGAAAGGGTAAGTTAGGGGACAAGAATAGTAGATAGAAAGAAGAAAGAAAGCAGAAGATAAGAGAAGGGCAGGAGGAAAAGAAAGGGAGAGAGAAAAGCTCAAAGAAAGGAAAGAAAGAAGATATAGATCATTATATTGTTAACAGTCTCTGGTGACCGGACTTCTATACCTTAGTTTCATCATTTCCTGGAACATTGATTCTTGTCCTGCTCAGACTAACAGTGGCACCCTGCCTCTTCACCTGCAAAACCAACTGCCTCAAACAGAAAATAAACTCATTTAAGTTACTGGTCCCTAGAAACAACTATGCCCTCCTAGAACAGGACGAGTCAATGATTTGAATCAAGCCCTCTGACCTAGTCGGAAATGTGAGAGTTTAAGACAGTGAAGAGGTTCCTCAATTTTCTATTCTTGCTGAGGCCATTTCAAATAGAAATATACTTTGATATCTGTCATGGAGAATCCCAGGGGAAATTAATTAATTCTATTCTAGGGACCAAAGATCAGGGATATTCTATCTAACTTAGCTGTGGTTAAACTTCCTGTTTGTATGAACCCCTCCTCCAGCTAGCTGCTATCTTAGCTTCAGTAAACAGCTTGATTCAAACTGCTTACTTCTGCACAGGCATCTGCATCTGCTGAGCTAGATGCTAGGACATCTAGGTTTTAAGATGCCCTTACAACCCCCTTGTTCTGGACACCTGGGGCTATGCCTCGGTGCCCAGATACCTGGGTGTCATCCTAGTCAGCTGGAATAAAGACTTTCTATTAGCTATAGACCGTGTGAGGGGTCATCACTGCTCACAACTATGGAGTGCTCTATCCTAATTGGAATGTGTTCATAACATCCTCCCTTCAAGGCTCAGGAAACATAGTAGAAGAGCAAGCAGAAAGCTGGAAGATCCAAAGATGCTGGATGACTCTAAAGGAACAAAAATCTATTTTTCGTACAAAAGGCCAAAAATCAAAATGAAATCAACGCAATTCAACAATACACTCGCTTGTGCTGCCTTGGACAGACACCTCAATCCTAACTCCCAGTGGGGCTCCACACAAAGCGCCCATGTCAGGAAGGATAAGGGGTGCTGTGAGATTCACCACTTAGGATAGTGGGATACCTGCTTCCTACCTCCCCTTAACTGTCAGAAAAAAATCTCCTTCTTTCCCAGGCTCCTCCTCCTCCTCCTTCTTCTCATTCCCCTCTCCTTTTTCTCCCTCCAGCATCTTCTCCTTCTGTTCCAGTGTTTCTGAATCTACTCTGGCATATTTTTCTTCATCAAAACACGTAATTTCTCTGCAGTAAACCGCTATACTCCCATGATTTCAGCTCATCATTTATCGATGGACGGCTTCTTATTGGTCCATCACCTTAAGCAGGTAGGGTGATTACAAGGAATCACACCTGCCAAAAGAGTGTGAAAGTCACAGCCTATCCACAGCTCAAACAAACAAACAAACATCCTTCCCAAGTTGACTGGGGAGAGCTAACACTTCTCCAAGGGAGGCCTGCACAGAGATGAGATGTTGTAATCTATAGGATTAGGGAAATGAGCCAATTCAGACAATTCATTCAGGTATCTTGGGACTCCCTGCTTCCATCATGTAGGTAATAAGGGTAGGTCACTGTCACCTATAAACTTTTGCCCTCCCCCTCTTCCTTGCCCTCTCCAGTTTTCTGGACTCAGGACAAAAGCCATGGTCTCAATGAGAGTTGAAGCTTGATAGTGATGCCCTATTTCCTGCCCAACATGAAGGGCATCCTGGGCTCTGTTCTTATACCAGGAGATGCAACGTTTTTAGGTTGAACCTCCTGTCAAGAATGTGATCTGTAACAATGTGGAGAGCAGTTAACAAAATCGCCTCTTCCTTAATATATAGCCAGCTATGGAAATACAGTCATAATTACCTGTTAGATGTCACCATACTCTCAGGCTCCTAGGGAATAAGGGTCCATTATATTGGGAAATCATTAAACTGCACATCTTTGCGTCCATGCCATTTCTCTCCCTCTGTGCCCCTTCTATTATGTGGATGTATAGTCTTAAAAAGACCAACAAAGGACGAGAAGCCATGAGGGGAACTCAAACATACCAACACGATGCCTCCATGAACTGAAACAAAGCCCCAGTGTGTTTGCCAATTGTTGGTTCTCACCTGTCTGGTTAGCTTAGCCCTGAAATAATGACAAAGCAACTATATTAATTAAGTCACTGTTGGCATATTAGCTCTAGCTAATCTAGCTAGTTCTGCAGTGTATCAGCCTCTAGAGGTGCACTGCATCAGCCCCTAGAGCTTCTGTAAATGAGCCTCTCTGGAGCTGCAATGCATTAGCCTCTCTCTGGTGCTGTAGTTCATCAGCATCTAGAGCTGTAGTGCATAGGCCACTAGAGTGATAGTGCATCAGCCTCTATATATGAAGTACATCAGTATCTCTAGAGCTGATACTCCTCATCCTCTAGAGCTGTACTGCATCATCTTCTCTGGAGCTGCAGTGCATCAGCCTCTAGAGCTGCACCGCATCAGCTTCTCTAAAGCTGCAGAGCATCAGCTTCTCTGGAACTGCAGTGTATTAGACTCTAGAGCTGTAGTGCATAGCCCTCTAGAGGTGCAGTTTATCATCCTCTCTGGAGCTCCAGTGCATCAGCCTCTCTGAAGTTGCAGTACATCGGTCTCTCTAGAGATGCAGTGCATCATCAGTCTCTCTAGAGCTGCAGTACAAATGGCTCTGGAGTGATAGTCCATCAGCCTCTCTAGAGATGCAGTGCATCCTCAGTCTCTCTAGAGCTGCAGTACAAATGGCTCTGGAGTGATAGTCAATCAGCCTCTCTGGAGATGCAGTGCATCTTCAGTCTCTCTAGAGCTGCAGTGCAAATGGCTCTGGAGTGATAGTCAATCAGCCTCTCTGGAGATGCAGTGCATCATCAGTCTCACTGCAGCTGCAGTACAAATGGCTCTGGAGTGATAGTCCATCAGCCTCTCTAGAGATGCAGTGCATCTTCAGTCTCTCTAGAGCTGCAGTACAAATGGCTCTGGAGTGATAGTGCATCAGCCTCTCTAGAGATGCAGTGCATCATCAGTCTCTCTAGAGATGCAGTACAAATGGCGAACATGAAGGTTCAACTTTGCTGCTGTCTACATTGGCTTTCCACAAACTTACAAAGGTGGAAGGCCAACCAATTGCACTTGTGAGTGTCTTCCCACATGACTCTTGGACAAATTAAACACAGGTTAGTTATGAAACACTGAATATCTCTCTGGCCTCACTTAATCCACACTTATCACTAAGTGTTTATTTGTTGAAACTGAGCCCTGTTTTTCTCCTACTTCTTACTACATCAATTAGAATGTCCCCAAGGTCACTACTACAACAGTACACATAAGTTCCCTGAAATGACCTGAGTGTCGGACTTCAGTATTAATCACTGTACACATACATTTATGTTTTCCTTTATGCATGACCATATAATACTCAATGATGTCTACATATATCATGTTCCCATACTGATTATAAGTGTTCTGTGAATCTCAAATGGCTGAAAGACATTTGAGGAAATGTTCAACATCCTTAGTCATCTGAGAAATGCAAACCAAAACAACTCTAAGATTCTATCTTACACCTATAAAAATGGCCATGATTAAAACACAGATGACAACTTATGCTGGGGAGGATGTGGGGTAACTGGAACCCTCCTGCATTGGTGGTGAGAGTGTAAACTTGTACAGCTGCTTTGAAAATAAGTATGGCGATTTCACAGAAAATTAGGAAACAATCCACCTCCACACCCAGCAATACTACTGTTGGTAATATACCCCCAAATACTCAATCACACCACAAGAACATCAGCTCAAATATGTTCATAGCAGCATTATTCATAAGAGCCAGAGACTGTAAACAACCTAGATGTCCCTCAGTCAAAGAATGGATGAAAAAAATGCACATGTGCACAACAGTAAAAAAAATAATAATGACATCTTGAAATTTGCAGGCAAATGGATAGATCTAGAAAACACCATATTGAGTGATGTAACTCAGAAACAGAAAGACAAATAGAATATTTACTCACTCATAAGTGGTTTCAACACATAAAGCAAAGAAAACCGGCAATCCCGGGAACCCGAGACAACAAAGAGGACCCTGAGACAGGCATAAATAGATCTACTTAGGAAGTAGGAAAGACAAGATCTCCTAAGTAAAAAGATAAACCGCAGAATTTACTAACCTAGGTCCAGAGAGGATCACAGAGACTCGGCTGCAATTCAGGGAGCTTCCAAGGGGCTGACCTAGGCCCTCTACCCATGTTTTATAGTTTTGTAAATTATGGTCTTTGTCTTCTGGTGGGGCTCCTAACAGTGGGGATGTCTCTGACCCTGTGATCTGCTTTGGGAACCTTATCCTCCTACTGGATTGTATTATTCAACCTTAATAGGAGATGACGTGCCTAGTCTTACTGCATCTTGATATGCCACAGATGGCTGATATACATGGGAGAGCCGCTCTTTTCTGAAAAGAGAAGAAGTAGATGGGGGAAAGAGGCAGGTTATTAGATGAGTCTGGGAAGAGAGAAAGAACGGAGAGGAAATGTGATTGGGAAAATAATTAATTAATAAAAAGAAAAGTAGAGTTTAACATTGCTTTTAAAAATTAATATTAAGGGGATGGCTTAAAGGTTAAGGGCACTACCTGTTCTTCTAGATGTCCTGAGTTCAATTCCCATGAACCACATGGTGGATCACAACCATCTATAATGAGATCTGGTGCCCTCTTCTGGCATGAAGGAATACATGCTGGTAGAACACTGTACACATGAAAAATAAACCAATCTAAAAATTAATATTAAATTTATTGAAGTTACAGTTTAAGAAATTACAAATTGTGATTGTCAGATTTTTTAAAAATCTTTTTTTAAATACAAGGTCATTATTAGTTAGTGTGGTTGTACTTATGCATGCCTACAGGGGGCACTGGATCTCCTGAAGCTCTACTTAGAGATAGATGGTTACCGAGGTGGATCCTGGGAACTGTACTCTGGTCCTCTGAAAGAACAACAAAATCTCTTAGCCATTTAGTCGTCTGTCCACTCTCCTCACACAAATGCAAACTTTTTCTTTCTTCCTTTAAATTGTAGAATCCTAGAGCACTGTGATATCAGGACAGCTGTCAAGATTCCTAAGGAAGTTGTAGCACAAATATTTTGACTTATAAATATGAAAATCAACATCTGTAAACACAAAATCATTGTTAAATACCTGTATAGTTAGTAGGTAAGTAAATTAGGATTCCTTCTAATTGTTGAATTTATTTGTTATGTGAGTATGGACCTATACCATTTTGTGCATGTCACAGCACATGTTTGGATGTCAGAAGACAACTTGGGAAAATCAGTTCTCTCTTTCAATCATGCACTTCCCTGAGATCAGGTTGAGGTCATCTGTGGGGCAGGAGATCCTTCTGTTTATGTGCTCCTTTCATACGTAAATGAATAGAGAAACTCCATTGGCATTTTGATAGGACAGTACTTAGGTAGGCAGGGAAGACAGAACTGAATGCTGGGAGGGAGAAAGCAGAGTCAGAGAAACACCATGGAACTGCCACCAGAAATAGATGTGCTGTAACCTTGCTGGTAGGGCAAGACCTCATGGTGATACACAGATCAATACAAGTGGGTTAAATTAATATGTAAGAGTTAGCCAATGAGAAGTTAGAGTTAATGTGCCTATCAGTGATTTAATTAATGCAGTTTCTATGTGGTTATTTCTGGGCTAAGCAAGCTGGGCAGCCAAGAAGAACAAGCATCCCCCCTTACAACAATCAGGCTTGCCAGCAAGCATCTTTACCAAGGAATCATTGCAGAAAAATACCCCCATGGCTTCATTTTTATGTATAAGGAGTGAGGGATAGTCATGACCCCATAACAATATGGTTAATTGAAATCTTCATGTAACATTAAGAATACTTTTACCAGGATCAGGTGGCACACAACTTTAATGCCAGCACTTGGGAGTTAGAGGCAGGTGAACATCTGTGGATTAAAGGGCAGCCTAGTCTGCAAGAGCTAGATCCAGAGCAACCTCCAAAAACTACAGAGAAATGCTATCTCGAAAAACAAACAAAAAAATCTTTTGAATATTCAGGTTATTGAACATTGAGCCCTACATATACTATAGGGGTTCGTAAATCATAACAGTTTCCCCCAAGAATTCTTGACCTAAGTATATCCCATCAATTCCCTCCTAAACACCCTATCAGCAAAAAGGGTAGAATAGCCACTCTGAAGACAATACTATCCTTCCTGAAGTTGTATTACCCTTTTTAATATACTGTGTGTTTTTATAAAGATGAGTTCTTTTGTAGATTTGAGCCATAAAAATAAAAACAGAGTCTCTGAGTCTGTATCCTGCTAATGCCAGAAGCTGAGGTCTTCAAGGGTGATGCCTCACACAGCAATCCCCTAATATGTGCAACGTGTGAGCATCAGCAGAACAGGACACACTCACCTTCCCTTTTCACTCACTGCTAGGAAATCCTTGGATTATAACCTCTGAGAAGGAAGAGAGGGGAAAGGACAGAAGAATAAGCTTTAAAGGAGTGGGAAGGCCAGGCTGCTGTGAAGCAAGGAAATGCTTGAGAGTGGGAGATGGCACATGGTGGCCAGCTCCAAAGCCTGAGCTTTGTGTCTTAGGACCCTAGACGACTGTCTGATTATCAGTTACACTGGCCTCCTGTATTGCTGCTTCACCTACTCCTTTTGCCTCTAGCAACATTTTACTCTCACCTCCTAATGCAAAACAAACTTTTTCTAAGGAAACAACACACATTTACTACTGCCGAAAGGAATCCTGCCCCAGACAGGAGGAACAGCAATACCAGAGTCCACCTGGAGAACAAATTGCATTTACCAGACTTCCTTACAGGAATATGGGTAAGGGGTTGCTTACAGGAGAGAAATGACTCCAAATCAGCTTTGTCACGAAAGCCTACCATGGTAGGACTGATGGCTCACCAAATCTGGAAACCTGAGCCACACTGTGCAGTCCACAGACAGGACAGCAGGCTGCAGTCTTTCCAGACAGATCAGCTCCTCTAAGCCTCTAACAGGCAGCTCACCTGGTCTCTGCTCCTGCTGAGCTGTTCTACTGGTTTCTTCCAGACTGCTCTGCTGGTTTGAGAATGACTCCCAGCAGTCTCTACTATTTATCTACTCTTGGGAGTACAGAGACTACTGGATCCATTCAGTTTGGGGCTCTTCCTGAAGTTACTCACAATTGGTTACCCCTTAAAGAGCTTTTCTGCTGGACTGAATGCTTTCACACTAGAGGACACTGCTAAGGAACTGCATAACAAGAGACAATGACAGAAATGTGCACTTGAGCCTGTCATGATCCTCATGACACTCTCCCCATGAAGTCACATGTTGCTTGGAAATCCATATGGCCTTATAGCTTTCATGTAACTGGGGACAGAGCAGAGCAGGCCACAAAGGAACTCCTGTCATCTTCGTTAAACATACATGTTTCTGACACATTTTGGATATAAGAGAGTATGTTGTTGTTCCCAGGTAACTAATCAGGTCATATTTACAGAACAAGACAGGTGGGGAGCAGAAGAAGGCACAGGGGTAGGAATACACTTCCCCGGGTTCACAAAACGATCCCAGGCCACAGAACACCTAAACTTGTGGAGAAGCCAATGTTGGCCAATGATCCAGAATGTCCCAAGGACTTCATTTGAGGAATTTGCAGGCAGAATTGTTGTAGACATTGACTGCAATGCCACTGAGTCCATCTGAACTGGCACAGAGAGAACAGCTTTCTATATGATTCTAAAACAGTGGTTCTCAAACTTCCTGATGGTTCAGCACTTTATACATTTTCCCACGTGGTGGTGACCTACAACCATAAAATTGTCTGTTGCTAATTCATGAGTATAATTTGTTATTGTTATTAATTATAATGTAAATATCTGACATGCAGGATATCTGAGAAGCAACCCCAAGTGGGTCAAACTTGTTGAGAACCACTATTCTAAGCAAAGGTGACTTTCATCTGAATTGTATGTACCTGGTTTTCCTCAAGAGAACCTCAGGGAATTTGGGGTCATCTGGCACATTCAACACTACAGTCCACTTCAAAGTTCCACATCCCTAATCAAATATATATTTGATGCTGCCTATTTGTGCTCATGGCAACGTCACAACAAATTTTAAGAGCCAGAAGTACAATGGTTGTTTCAGAAAAAGCCAATATTTTTCTGGGTACTTCCAACAGTCTTCAGTTCAAATATTTCCTAAAACCCACCTGGTTACCTACCCTTAAGTTCTCATTGCAAGACACAGTGAAAATGTGTACTTGAGAAAAATATAGTTTCCTTTCCTTGTTTCTGTGAGATGTGTGAATATTTTTATGTAAGGGCTTATTTATTCCTAACCAAATGTAAGTGGAAATGATTTAAGTGAGTTGGCACATTAAATAATTACTTGTAGCCACATTTAGGAACTATCTAGTATGTATTATGTATGTGCTACTAAACAAACATATAACTGGAGAGACAGATCGTAAACTTGAGAAAAATATAGTTTCCTTTCCTTGTTTCTGTGAGATGTGTGAATATTTAATTTATGTAAGGGCTTATTTATTCCTAACCAAATGTAAGTGGAAATGATTTAAGTGAGTTGGCACATTAAATAATTACTTGTAGCCACATTTAGGAACTATCTAGTATGTATTATGTATGTGCTACTAAACAAACATATAACTGGAGAGACAGATCGTAAACTTGTCCTTCTAAGTGTTAAATCATATATAAATACATACACAAAAGCCAATGGTATACTAACACTCCTTTACACACACACACACACACACACACACACACACACACACACACACACACACACAATGAATATCTGTAAAAAAAACCTACACAGATTTCCATGGATGCTAATATGAAATTTTCTGTAATCTGTAGACTATATATTAGGTGAGGGACTAAGGCTGTATTTGAATGTCTTCTAAGCCCATCTGAGGGTATGAAATACTCTGTATTTGGACAGTGGGATTTCTTCCATTAGAGGTTCATGCTAGTGGTGTAGACAATATGAATCCCTTTATAAAAAGAGGGCATACATCGCCAGTGACTGTAGACAGCACAGTATCTGATGTGGTAAGGAAATAGTATGGAAGGGTAGGGCATATGGTGAAGGTAAGGCTTTACAAGGAGCATTGACGGGGTCAAGAACGGAAAAGAAATGGATTGAGGATGACCAGCTGGGGAAAGGGGACAGAAACAGAGAACAGAACCTGGTATATCCAATGTGGCGACTTGTGTATCTCAATTTCTGCAATGAATGTTCAAGTGGCCTTCAACAAATCCTGCCAGAAAGTATGTCCGTGCCAGTAGGGACTCAAGAATAGGGTTCCATTTAGATGAGATCTCTCCTACAATGTCATAGAACAAAAATACCCATTTTCACCAGAAAAGGCTTCCAAGAACAAGGAATATGGGACTGATGCCCACACAAGGTAAAGCTACAAGAGGAAAAAGTTTGCGCCCAGGAGGAGTCTATCAAAAGAAGCTTAGCATTCTAACCCATCCTCGGAGAGCCAGCCTCCCAGGTGTCTTAAGACTCCAGAGTTAAGTCCACCCTGACCATCTTCACAGAAGCTCCCTGAAGCAAGGTTTCTGGAATATGATTCATGATCGATGTCAAGTATATAGGTCAGGAGTGAAGGCTCATCGTGGAAGTATGAGTTCCTGGGGTCCCAGAGGATACGCCTAGGACCTCAGGGATGGTGAAGTTCCAACATAACAACTATGAAAGGAAAACATTGACTGAATTCTCCAGTGGTAGAAAGAGAGGCTTTTCCCGGGCGGGGCAGGGGGAGGAGGGTCATCCAGACAGAAATAGGAAAAGGAGCTGAGATCAGGTTCAGGGTGGGACAAAGTCAACACAACTTGTAGCGAATTGTCCTCTTTGGCCTAAACACTGAGCAACCAGCGCTCTGACCCCGACTGTGGAGGAGTAAGAGAATTTTAGCTTCTTCTTCAGTTATGTCATGCATTTAGGGCTCTAACTGAGGTCACTGTCACTACAATGAAGCCTGGTTTGGACTAGAGAGATGACACAGTGCTTAACAGTACTTGGTGCTCTTGCAGAAGACCCAGGTTCAGTTACTGTTACCAACATGGTGGGCCACAGCTGTCTAGAGCCCCATTTCCAGGGTATCCACTAACTTCTTCTGAGCTCCACGGACATTAGAAAGGAACGTAGTACACATACATAAAGGCAGCCCAAACAGTCACACACATAAACTAACAGAAATAGATCTAAGAACAATGGCAACCTGGGAATGTGGGAATTCACAGTTTAAGAGAGGGTTAGAGTAGTGTCTGGAAACTCTATTCACAGAAATACTTTCAATAAGGAAGAATTCGGTTGACTAAAGATAATAAGACTTTGATGAAGTAAGGCCAGGCTGTGCAGACTTCTGCTGGGTGTGCACAAGGATGTGGATGCAGAGCAGACATCGGCAGTGCTAGGCTATGTGGGACGGCTCAACTGATTGAGTGTGAGCTTTGCTAAACATGCAGCAGGCAGACACAAACTCATAAGTTCAGAGTCCATGCCCAGTCTCAAAGAACTCAGGAGAGTCTGGATGTCAGGCTTCTTTCCTCAATGACCTCAAGATTGATAGCAGTGAGACAAAAGAACACTTGAGTGAAACTGGAGGAACATTCCAGTGAGTCTGAGGTGATAGACATGGCTGCATAGACAGGACTGTGAGGGAGAGCAGGGGGAGCGGGACACATCCTGAGAGAGAGAGAGGAAGCTGAGAATGTTCAGGAGTAGGGTGGAGAAAGGGCTGCACACTCATGGAGTAAAGGGAGGTAAGGAATGTGTCAGGAGGCAGGGGGAGACAAATATCAAGACTCAGAAGTGTGATGTCAGAAGCATGAAATGAGCCAAGGAGTGGGAAATAAGGTCTGAGCCCAGCCCTTGCTCAGGCCATGAGCTTGATGCTTATCCCACAAACATGAGGTCCAGGAACATTAGGAATATTAGGGAAATATTCTCCCAGCCCTGGAATCACAAGCTGAAAGCATGAAGTCCCAGTGGTTCTGGACTGACCCCAGGTTACCTGTGCTCCTGGCCACTTCCTCTTTTCATTATCTTCCATTGCTACAGCTACTATGGCAGGGCTCTTTGTTCCTGAAAGGATTTACACTCATGGTCTCTCTGGTCATCCACAAACAGTTCATCATACAGAAAATGAACACATTGCCGGGCAGTGGTGGCACATGCATTTAATCCCAGCACTCAGGAGGCAGAGGCAGGCTGATTTTTGTGAGTTCAAGGCCAGTCTGTTCTACAAGACCTAGTTCCATTACAGGTACCAAAAGCTACATAAAAAGCCTATCTCAAAAATACATAAAAAAGAAAAAGAAAAGAAAATGAACACAACACATACACACACACACACACACACAAAAACACACAAACACACACACACACACATGCACACACACTGGCTGTGGAAGGTATTGGAACCCTGGGTCCCAGAGTGGGTGATGGGAAACCAAAAGTTGCAGATTTAGAACAGTAGAAGTACACTGAGCTATCCCCAGGAAAATGTATTATCTGGGAGTTAATTGGGACACCTGCCATCATCCTGGCTCTGACCACAAAGCACCTCCATGTCCTCTTTCATGCTCAGATGGACATCCATGTGTCAGCACTCACTTAACTCTGCAGACTCCATGGCCTGAATGTGGTGAACACAGCATTTGCCTCCCCAAAGCATGTCCTTTGGTCCTCTGCCATTGTCATGTGGGTCTAAGGGTTTTGTCCTTAGTAGGAGCTGCCCCTCTAGACATGTCTGTTTCTGGTGTCAGCATCTCTGCTACAGGTTCCAAATATATTTACTATCACTAGATGAAGGGACTGCCTTTCCGTGACAAGGAACTGATGCTTCCATGGGCGAGAAGAAAGCCTTCGTGAACTAGCAATGCCGTTCATGAACACGGATGGGGGATCTGGTCTCTGGTCATTCCAACTGTTATCAGGAATTTAATTGTAATTCAAATTTTCATATATAAACTCAGGTCTAATATTTTATATTTCTATAAGAAACAGTCAACAATGTTGTGCATGGTATCACATACCTATAATCCCAGCATTAAGAAAGCAAATGCAACAATACCACGACATATTTGAGGCTCTGCTGGTCGATGTAGGAAATTCCAGGTCAGAAAGCAATCCATAATGAGATCTTTTCTCAAACAAACAAACAGAATTTAAAAATCCTTGTGTAATATAAATGAATACAATACAGATAAACTACATTCTTGACTGTCTTGCCGGCTTGTTTTATGTCAGCCTGACACAAGCTAGAGTTATTTTGGAAAAGGAAACTTGAACTGAGAGAGTACCCTCACCAGATTGGCCTATAGTACATTATCGTTCCTTTTAATGAAATAAAATAAAATATGCTAAAAAGGTTTATCACATCGAAGTTGGACAAGGCAAACTAACAGAAGAAAAAGAGCCCAGGAGTCAGATACCATTGGTTCTCACACTCAGGAGTCCCATAAAAACACTAAACTGAAAGCTATAGTTTATATGTAGAGGACTAGCAGAGACACTGTAGGCCCTGAGCTTGCTGTTGCAGTCTCTGAGAGTTCCTATGAGCTGTTCTCAGTCCTCTTAGAGTGACTTGTTATCCTGGTGTCCTCCATCCCCTCTGGCTCTCACACCCCTCCTACCTCCTCTTCCATGGTGTTCCCTGAGCTCTGATGGGAGGATTTGGTGGAGACATCCTATTAGTGCTGAGTATGAGGGACAATGAATTGGTAAAATCACTTTCATTGGGCTATTTACAGTACTACAGAAGTCAGCAGCTTCCAGGCTGACGAGAGCTCTGAAAGTATTATCCTAGTGCTGAGACTGTCATTCAGGTAAGGTACTCTGATTGGGAGCAATGTCTGCCACTCTGCAGTGCACGTGTGGACCTCAGCGTGGTGCTTCATGCATCCACCAATACCCACACTGCATGAGCTCTGTGTCCCACAGCATATGACCTGATCTGTGTTCCATTAGGGCACTTCCGGTTGTAGGCTGACTCCCAAAGCGCGTGGGGTTACCTGAGCAGGGCTCCTGCAACAGAACTGGCTGACTTTCAATGCTTCCTCTGCCTTGTCCTTCTATCTAGCTGCTTAGGTGTGAGAACTGCCAGTAACTCTGCCAGGAAGTCATCTCTTTGACACACTTGGTACAGTTGATTTTGTGGCCTACTATATGTTTTATTATATCCATGAAAATGATGAGGCCGAACTCCGTTGCAAATATTAAGTGCCTCTACCAAGCACAAGCCAAAGACAAACATCGTAAGGTGTAATAAGCTGCAGCAACAGGGCTGAATCCATAGGCCCATCCTCCACCACTGTTGAATGGAAGGAGGTGCAAGGAAGAAAAGGTCCAAGCCAGAAAACGGAAGCTAATATAAAATCTATCTAGGTGGTGAGTTACTAGGCTTTGTGGAAGACATCAAGAGCTTTGAGGATGTGCTTCCCAGGGGAAGGAAACTGTAGTTGCTGGTACACTGGTTTGTGAAGCTGAAGTAAAAGGATGCCAAAATTCTGCAAGTAATTCATGAACCCGGATGGTATCCCGGTCCTGTGCCATTGATGTCATCCCCATTCATGGTTTAGGAAGTTGTGAATGAAGCATTTCATTCAGGGTCCCAAGATATGTAGAGCTCAGTCTTTGGGATTTCGCTTCCTATTAGACAAAGCTGGCACTGCCCATCCCATTTTCTTTTTCTTATGCTGCTTCTTTCTTTGCCATCTACTCTCTTCTTCCTCTGAAGTTATGTTCCAGAGGTCTCCTAGAAAGGGCTTGGTACTCAGGGAGAGGGGGAAACTGTTCTGAGGCCCAAGTATAAATGTCAAGTATCATCCCATGATTCCATGTCATCAGAAAGACCCAGCTTCCTGCACTGGCATACTGCAGACTCAGGGTCTCTGTCTCTTCATCTACTCTGCCAAATCTACAAACAGTCAAGTAATCAACTTGGATAAACACACAAAATAAGGCATATGACACCTTTTCGGAAAAATAATCGGTGCCTGAGCTAACCAGGGAGGGAAATGGGGAAGGGTCACGACTCCTCTTCCTAACAGATTCTCTAGGGTTTTCCCAGTTCTTGGAAGATTTAGCTCATTTTTTAGATATAGTTTAGGTTTTATTTATGTGTATGTGTGTGTGCTTTCACGTGTAAGTATTTGTACATGTGTGTGGGTGTCTGCAGTGTCCAGACAAGGACACTGGATACCCTGGAGCTAGAGTAATAGGTGATTGTCAGCTTTCTTATGTGGGCTCTGGGAGCCGAACTCGGGTCCTTTATTAGAGCAGCAAGGGCTCTTGATCACTGAACCATCTATCTATCCAGTCCCCCATTGTGCGTTTTTAGAAAAACTTTGTTGTAATTGATTCAAAGACTTCCATCTTTGCACTTACTCAAAAGAAACCTCTTTCAAAAATCTAATGATTCACAGAGATTCCCAGAGAAAAAACATGAAATGATTCAAAGACATCTGCAGCCAGGCACTGGGTTGAGCTCTGGGAGTCCCCCCGAGGAAGGGAGAAGGGATTGTATGAGCCAGGGGTTTCAAGGTCATGATGGAGGAACCAAAGGCACAGCTGATCTAAGCTCGTGGGACCACATGGGCTCTGGACCCACAGTTAGGGAGCTTGCATGGACCCGACCTAGGCCCTCTGCATGTGTGGGACTATTGTGTAGCTTGCTCTGTTTGTAAGGTTCTTAGCTATGAGATCAGGACCTGTCCCTGGTGCTTAGCTGACTTTCTGGAACCTATTCCCCATGCTGGATTACCTTACCCAGCCTTTATACAGGGTGAAGAGCTTGGTCCTCCCTCAACTTGATGTGCCCTGCTATGTTCAAGTCCAGGGGAGGCCCGCACCTTTCGGGATGGAGAACTAGGAACAGTGGGTAGAAGGGAAGGGGGATAGATGGGAGTCAGGGAGGGTGAGAGGTTGAAAGGAGAGGAAGGAAAAAAAACTGTGATCCTTATGTAAAATAAAGGGAAATGTTAATTTAAAAAGAGATTTTAGCCTCTTCCCCTGTATAAAGGACTGCAAGCCGTAATAAAGACATTAATGCTAAAAAAAATAAAGAGAAAGAAAAAAATTAAATGATTCCCTATTCTATATCTGTAAATAGATTTAGCCATTCATTTTATATCTATATTGTGTATACAGTGTAAAAGGATATGACTACTGATCCCAAAAATTCTAAGAGCAAGGAAATCCCTAAGGAATCGGTCAGGAAGAATGGACTGAACCTCCCCAACTTCCAAGCTTGACTAACTCTGACACGTATTCTTTTGTTGAAAACGTGTCACATGCTATATGTCATAGGCCAAGTATTATTCTAAATATTGCCTGAATATTTGTGTGTTTACCTTCAGTCAAACAGGAGTAAGGGACTGACCAAATCAATACCTCGGTGTTAAGAGCTGATGCAAATATTACACCTGAAATTTAACAGAAATTATTAAATATCTGAGGTGGTTATAATCATTATTATTATCTTGGCTTTTTGAAACATGATTTCTTTGTGTAACAGTCCTAGATGTCCTGGAACTAGCTCTTTTTTTTCTTTTTATTTTTATTTTGTTTTGTATTGTTTTGTTTTTTTGACACCGGGTTTCTCCGTAGCTTTGAAGCCTGTCCTGGAACTAGCTTTTGTAGCCCAGGCTAGCCTAGAACTCACAGAGATCTCTTTGTCTCAGCCACTATTGCCAGGCCATGTAATAACTTCTTAAGCAGATCATTTTTCTTTTGGATGAACACACCGCTTGTTTTAATTGGACAGTGTCGTTAGCTAGAATTCTATTCCAACCCAGTCCCAAAACCTTGATGTTATACTTGAAAAGCAATGTCTGGCTAGCATTCAGTGTGCTAACAGGCACTCCTGAACTAGCAGCCACTAAAGCTGACTATGTCCACTTAGTTCTAAACCCATTCTCTGAGCTGCCCTTGCTGGGTGGCAGGTGAGGGTCACAGAAATTTTTACATGTTCACTCGAGCATCCTGGAGTCAAGCGTGTGCCTCTCTCCCATGCTCCATACCAAATGATCTTGCACTTCCACACAATCCACCCATCATCTCCTCCCTACAACCTAGGAGGAACGGGCAGCATGCTGATACACATTAAAGCTTATTCTGGAAGAATGCCCTAGGAACAAGATGTAACTCCCTGCTACCTTTTCACACCCCCATCAGTCTCCCTCAGGTTCTCCTCATTTGGGCCACAACCATCATTTGTGAGCTAAAACAGACAGCACTTACCTCAGCAAGTGGGCACAAGGGCCAGTGCAGTCAGTCAGGACAGCAGTGAGTGACGGGCTCGCGAGTGTACAGCTTCTTCGTGCAAGCGAGTGCCTGGACGTCGTGCGTGAGGACCCCGGAGAACTGGGGAGCATGCGCGGACCTGCGCATTGACGCATTGACGTCATCCTTTGCTTCCATCATCTCGTTGTTTATTCGGTAGCCCTGCCGAGATTCTAGACCTCGAGGTCAGTCATTCCCGGAACCCGAGTGCTGTTTGAGGTCCACAGTTGTAGTTATGGCCAAGAAGCTTTATTATGAGCATAAATATTTTACTCGGAAAGATTATGAGGAGGAAATAGTTTGTGAGAACGGAGTTGTGGCCTCCACATCAGCTGCGGCCATGGAGGCAGATGGTGGCCATAGCCACCCGGATTCTTCTTTGGAGCTTGACCTGGAAGAATTGAACACCTCACAGGCTGGTGTGGCAAGGATTCCTCAGCGGCACCAGGGTCATCAAAACCTCTTCCATTTCACACCGCGCCAGATCAGAAAATTGGAACGCGTCTTTAAAAAATCCCAGGACCCAGATTTGACTGCCAGGTATGTGGTTTGGACAAGAGCTCCCCAACCTCCCTGGCCTCTGGCTCATGTTGAGGTGCCTTTGGTTCTTTGAGGCCCTGTATTCCTTATCGTCCCTCTCCAAGTCACAGGGGTCTTCTCCTTTGGTGGTGGGCACGGGAGGATGCCCCGTGTGGGGCCCGAGCTCAGTACCAACAGGTAGTGCTGGCGTGAAGCAAATGTCCATAGTCAACATCTCTCATTCCGAGTCATATTTTAATTTCTGTGAAATATAGAGACCAGAGTTTGTGGACCCAAACAACTTACTAGCATCAAGATCACGAGTGCTAGGAGTTTATAGTTTGTCGTGTGACCTCCTCATCTTTTCAGAGACTGTGTACCTAGCCATCAACTCCTTTTGGTTTCTCTTTCCCCTACCCTAGTGCTGTTTTTAATTTAGCATACTTTGCTCAGCATAGACTTTGACATTTATTTTTAATTTTCAATAGTTGGTTAAAATTGTTTGTCTCTATCATTTAGAAACTTTTGCAGGAGATGAATTCATTTCAAAAGTGAGACTGCCTCTGAGAATAAATGTTAATGCCAAGTGTGAGGGAGGACAGTGATATTTTAAAAGGCATAGAATTCATGTATGACATTGTATTGCATGTAAAACCCTGCATGATAAACATCCATGGTTGTCTTTACACAGGAAAGAACTTGCAAGAGCTCTGAAAGTGCCTGAAGCGAAACTGAAGGTCAGTGAATCCAAACAAAGCAATTGGACAGACAATCTATAGCCTTCCTTAGGCATTAGCTAGCCTTGTCCTAGGCACTTTGAAATGAATGGATTCCATTTTATTTTTTTTTCCTTGTTTGAATGTTGGTTTTTTTGGCACAGGGTTTCTCTGTGTAACCCTTGCTGTCCTTGAACTCATGGTTCTTTTGCCTCCACCTCCACCCCCCAAGTGCTGAGATTACAGCACTTGACAAACTGAGCGGTCTTTAAATCGATTTTAACCTTAATTGAAACAGCTCTACATAAAAGGGACATCAGCTCTAGGTGGACAACATTCATAGCACATGGTTTTCATTGTGATGCAGTTTTGGACCCCCAGCTGTCCACACACTTAGCCTCCTATGGAAATACTCCTTGCCCCTTTCATTCTTTAATTGTCCCCGTCTTTCTATTTTGTGTCTTGGATATCATGGTTAAAAATGCTACACTGCATAAAGAAAAAAATGATCCTAAATAGGGACGATGGTAATTAATAGTGACAATCCTTAATGTTAATTTTTCTGGGATTCTGTGTGAGGCTAGGCAAACACATTGCCAAATAGTTATATTAGGGTTGAGAGGAGGCATGGAGTGATAGGTATGGAGGAACAACACTTACAACACAGAGATTGATATTGTGCAGGGCAGGATTCTGGAAATCTCGCTGAAGCAGAGATAGTATTCTTCATCCTGATGCTGGAGAACTTTGTATAACATGAAAGAATATGCTGGTCAGATTTACCATGGGTGGAAGTCCCCACTGAAGTGTATATACTGCGGGAAAAAGACAAAATCATGGTCCTGCTTGCAGAGGTTGACACACAGCCGGGGCTTGCTTTTGTGAGCTGAGTAGGAAGTCCCATGTTAGATGCCTTAAAGTGACTTCTCTCTCGGCTCTGGGTGTGGAAGCCAATGCTAAAACAATCTTGTCTCCCTCTGATTTTAGGTGTGGTTCGCCAACCGAAGAGCCAAAGAGAGGAGGGAAACACTCGTACTGTTAGGAAACACACCTCCTGTTGAAGACATCATCATACTTAGGGACTTTAAGGAAGATTCTTCCTAGAATGGCATCATCCTTCATTCAGGAGCCAAATGGCTAATTGGTGACCCGTGTGCCCATTGCCAAGATTAACTAAAATTGTACACTCATGTTAACAATAAACACATAAGCTCCGCATGCTTTCTGGTATTTTGTAGGATAAGATGCACACTTTTCAGGAAATCCCATTTAAACAGAATGACAAAGTCTAGTTACATAGATTAGCATTTTAAGTCATGAGTGTTGCATGCATAGATGAATATTCCCAATACATGGTGATTGGGGGAAAGTTGGTCACATGAGCCTTCTTGATTCAGGCTTAGTAGATCCTCTGAGCAAGTGATTCAGAAGTAATCCTGCAAACAAGAAATCTAAGGAGAAGTTGGCACAGACGATATTGATGGTGATGAAAACTTTTATTTGGGGGATTGTACCAATACTTTTTTATTCTTAAAGAAATTAGATTTTTGTCATACCTGTTTATGGTTTTCCTTCCTCCCAGTTCCTCCCCACTTACCCTCCCATCTGGATACATTCCCCTTTTTGTCCTTCAGCTCACATAGGTGGAAGCCGCACATAGGCCTTCCTGGACCTGCTGAAGACATTCATGGGCAGGAGACTGTCACTGTGATGAGCAAATGTGTGGTGGAGAAATTGGAGGGAATGTATCAGAATGATTCATGTGCTGTAGAAAGAGGGAGAACACAAGGAACAAAGGGGGTGAGGAGCAGACTACTGTGGGCGACCTGCTAACCACCCAGGGTTGAGGTGGTACCCAGACCTGGCCGGGCTGCTACCAAGGATCTGTGGGACCATGGTCCTACTGCGGGCAGGGACTGTGTGGACATGCATGGGATGTGCCATCATCAAAGACCACTGGACGCCCTGTGTCTTTATTTTCACCTGTTGGCGGAACATGCCACTTCAGGGGCTGTACTGATCTGAGTGTCCTGCACTGCCACCGGTGCCATTGTGACATCAGGCACTGAGATGCTGCTGAAGGACATGTCTGAGAGAGTGGCCAGGGTCTCTGTGTTGATGTCCATGGCTCCTGCTACCACTGAAGGCTATGTGTATGCCTGGCGTCTGGGCTCCCACCTGAGGCCATGTTGGTGTCCTGGGTCACGCTGCTGATGGAACCATGCCAATTTGAGTACCTCTGCTTCTACCTAGGTTCTTAGTGGCATCCACTTGGGCCTCCTGCCGAAGACCACTCTGGGTCCACGTCAGAACTGCAGCCAGGGTCTGTGTTGAGGTCCATGTCCTGTGTTGTCACCAAAGGCCACAGGGATGCTCAGGGCCTGGGCTGCAATCTGGGACCTTGTTGGTGTGCAAGCTTCCAGAGCCATGCTGATCTGAGTAATCTGTGCTCCCACCCAGGGCCTTGGTGTCATACACGTCCAAGTAGCTGCTTAGTGCCATGTGTGTGTCTGTGTCCCTATGGCAGGCAGGGTCTGAGTTGATATCCATGGATCCTGTTACCACCAAGGGCCATGAAGTAGTCTGGGGTCTGGTCCTCCACCTGAGGCCATGATGGTTTCCCAGGGTGAAGTTGCTGCCAGCGACTGATCTGAGTGACCTTTGTCACCACCTGGGGCTCTGGTGATGTCAAGGCCTAAGCTTCAGCCTAGGGATATCTCTGGGTCCGTGGTCCTACAGCAGCCAGGGTCTGAGTCAATGTTCAAATCTTCCTTTTGTATGTTCATGGGAGTCTGGTGTTATTATGTTGTTTTTCAGATTGTTGGAGGAAATCTTGCATTGACGCCTGCCCATCTCTTCCTTCAAATGCTGTTAGGAGAGTCTTGGTGGCTTGGTCCTATCTTTGCTATGGCTGCCTGTGTACTTGGGTGTTTTTCTTGGTCTGCTCTCTCTTAGGTCCCGTCAGTACTGGAGTCTCTCAGATCCTCTTCACCCTGTAGTATGCTGTGGTGGTGGATCTAAGGACCCCGCAGATGGAAAGAAGTGCTGGGGGGGAGGGCAAGCTGTGATGGGGTGAGCAGAGTAAGGTAGTTGCCAGAGAGTAGCCTTGCTGGATGGTCAGAAAGTTTAGGGGATTGTCGGGACCCTGTGCTCCATTCCCAGAGCAACTGCTTAGCCAGTCTGTCACTCACTTACCCCTCCTGAGAGATGGAACTTCTGGTACAGGATAGGCCAGGGACCTGGCAGACAAAAGGGCATGCTTGCTGGGTGCAACCTGAGAGGGACAAAGAAACTCCTGCAGTAGTTGTCCTCACCACTTTTTCCCCAGACCCTCAGCCCTGAAGCAGGCTGAGTTGGGGGGTCCTATGACCCCTCAGATGGTAAGGGGTGCTTGGGGGCAAGATGGGAAGGGATTAGAAGAGAAAGGCAATAGCCAGAGAGAAGCCCTGCTGAATGGTGAGAAAATTTAGGGGATGGGGGGGGGTGCCTGTGCTCCATTCCCCGGGTATGGACCTGTCTGTCAGGCACTCACTTCTGATATCTCAGTCTTTTTTTTTAATTTATTTATTTATTAAAGATTTCTGTCTCTTCCCCGCCACCGCCTCCCATTTTTCTCCCCCTCCCCCAATTAAGTCTCCCCCCAGCCCGAAAAGCAATCAGGGTTCCCTGTCCTGTGGGATGTCCAAGGAACCCCCACCTCCATCCAGGTCTAGTAAGTTGAGCATCCAAACTGCCTAGGCTCCCACAAAGCCAGTGCGTGCAGTAGGATCAGAAACCCATTGCCATTGTTCTTGAGTTCTCAGTAGTCCTCATTGTCCGCTATGTTCAGAGAGTCCGGTTTTATCCCAGGCTTTTCCAGACCCAGGCCAGCAGGCCTTGGTGAGTTCCCTATAGAACATCCCCATTGTCTCAGTGTGTGGGTGCACCCCTCGCGGTCCTGAGTTCCATGCTCGTGCTCTCTCTCCTTCTGCTCCTGATTTGGACCTCGAGATTTCAGTCCTGTGCTCCAATTTGGGTCTCTGTCTCTGTCTCCTTTCATCGCTTGCTGAAGGTTAATATTCAGGAGGATGCCTATATGTTTTTCTTTGGGTTCTCCTTATTTAGCTTCTCTAGGATCACTAATTATAAGCTCAATGTCCTTGGTTTATGGCTAGAAACCAAATATCAGTGAGTACATCCCATGTTCCTCTTTTTGGGTCTGGCTTACCTCACTCAGGATAGTGTTTTCTATTTCCATCCATTTGTATGCAAAATTCATGAAGTCCTTGTTTTTTATTGCTGAGTAGTACTCTAGTATGTATAAATTCCATACTTTCTTCATCCACTCTTCCATTGAAGGGCATCTAGGTTGTTTCCAGGTTCTGGCTATCACAAACAATGCTGCTATGAACATTGTAGAGCATATACTTTTGTTGTATGATAAGGCCTCTCTTGGGTATATTCCCAAGAGTGGTATTGCTGGGTCCAGGGGTACGTTGATCCCGAATTTCCTGAGAAACCGCCATACTGCCTTCCAAAGTGGTTGCACAAGTTTGCATTCCCACCAGCAATGGATGAGTGTACCCCTTTCTCCACAACCTCTCCAACAAAGGCTATCATTGGTATTTGTGATTTTAGCCATTCTGACAGGTGTAAGATGGTATCTTAAGTTGTCTTGATTTGCATTTCCCTGATCGCTAAGGAAATTGAGCATGACCTTAAGTGTCTTTTGGCCATTTGAAGTTCTTCTGTTGAGAATTCTCTGTTCAGCTCACTGCCCCATTTTATAATTGGGTTGATTAGCCTTTTACGGTCTAGTTTCTTGAGTTCTTTATATATTTTGGAGATCAGACCTTTGTCAGTTGCGGGGTTGGTGAAGATCTTCTCCCAGTTGGTGGGTTGCCTTTGTGTCTTAGTGACAGTGTCCTTTGCTTTACAGAAGCTTCTCAGTCTCAGGAGGTCCCATTTATTCAATGAGGTCCTTAATGTCTGTGCTGCTGGGGTTATACGTAAGAAGTGGTCTCCTGTGCCCATGTGTTGTAGAGTACTTCCCACTTTCTCTTCTATCAGGTTCACTGTGTTCAAACTGATATTGAGGTCTTTAATCCATTTGGACTTGAGTTTTGTGCATGGTGATAGATATGGATCTATTTTCATTCTTCTACAGGTTGACATCCAGTTTTGCCAGCACAATTTGTTGCAGATGCTCTCTTTTTTCCATTGTATACTTTTAGCTCCTTTATCGAAAATCAGGTGTTCATAGGTTTGTGGGTTAATGTCAGGGTCTTCTATTCGATTCCATTGGTCGACTTCTCTGTTTTTATGCCAATACCAAGCTGTTTTCAATACTGTAGCTCTGTAGTAGAGTTTGAAGTCAGGGATGGTAATGCCTCCAGACGATCCTTTATTGTATAGGATTGTTTTGGCTATCCTGGGTTTTTTGTTTTTCCATATAAAGTTGATTATTGTCTTCTCCAGATCTGTGAAGAATTTTGATGGGATTTTGATGGGGATTGCATTGAATCTATAGATTGCTTTTGGTAGAATTGCCATTTTTACTATGTTGATCCTCCCAATCCAGGAGCAAGGAAGTTCTTTCCATTTTCTGGTGTCCTCTTCAATTTCTTTCTTCAAAGACTTAAAGTTCTTGTCAAATAGATCTTTCACATCCTTGGTCAGAGTTACCCCAAGATATTTTATGCTATTTGTGGATATCGTGAAAGGTGATGCTTCTCTAATTTCCCTCTCTGTTTCCTTATCCTTTGTGTATAGGAAGGCCACTGATTTTTTGGAGTTGATCTTGTATCCTGCCACATTACTAAAGGTGTTTATCAGCTGTAGGAGTTCTTTGGTAGAGTTTTTGGGGTCGCTTATGTATACTATCATATCATCTGCAAATAACGAGAGCTTAACTTCTTCTTTTCCGATACGAATCCCCTTGATCCCTTTATGTTGTCTTATTGCTATTGCTAGAACTTCAAGCACTATATTGAAGAGGTATGGAGAGAGTGGACAGCCTTGTCGTGTTCCTGATTTTAGTGGGATGGCTTTGAGTTTTTCTCCATTTAATTTAATGTTAGCTGATGGCTTGCTGTAAATAGCTTTTATTATATTTAGGTATGACCCTTGTATCCCTAATCTCTCCAAGACTTTTATCATAAAGGGGTGTTGAATTTTGTCAAATGCTTTTTCAGCATCTAATGAAATGATCATATGGTTTTTTTCTTTCAGTTTATTTATATGGTGGATTACATTGATAGATTTGCGTATGTTGAACCAGCCCTGCATCTCTGGGATGAAGCCTACTTGATCATAATGGATAATTTTTCTAATGTGTTCTTGGATTCGGTTTGCCAGTATTTTATTGAGAATTTTTGCATCGATATTCATGAGTGAGATCGGCCTGTAATTTTCTTTCTTGGTTGGGTCTTTGTGTGGTTTTGGTATCAGGGTAACTGTAGCTTCATAAAAGGAATTTGGCAATGACTCTTCTGTTTCTATATTGTGAAATACATTAAGGAGTATAGGTATTAGCTCTTTTTGGAAGTTCTGGTAGAATTCTGCATTGAAACCATCTGGTCCTGGGCTTTTTTTGGAAGGTAGATTTTTGATAACGGTTTCTAGCTCTTCGCGACTAACAGGTCTATTTAGATTATTCACCTGGTCTTGGTTTAGCTTTGGTATGTGGTACTTATCTAAAAAAATGTCCATTTCTTTTGCATTTTCTAGTTTTGTGGCATACAGGCTTTTGTAGTAAGATCTAATGAGTCTCTGAATTTCCTCTGTGTCTGTGGTTATGTCCCCCTTTTCATTTCTGATCTTATTTATTTGCGTGTTCTCTCTCTGTCTTTAATTAGTTTGGATAGGGGTTTGTCGATCTTGTTGATTTTCTCCAAGAACCAACTTTTTGTTTCATTGATTCTTTGGACTGTTTTCTGCGTTTCTATTTTGTTGATTTCTGCCCTCAGTTTGATTATTTCCAGTCTTCTACTCCTCCTGGGCGCATCTGCTTCTTTTTTTTCTCCCATTTGGATACATTCCCCTTTCTGCCCCTGAGCTCAGGTACGTGGAAGCTGCCCACAGGCCTTCCTGGACCTGCTGAAGACATTCATGGGCAGGAGACGGTCACTGCGATGAGCAAAAGTGTGGTCGAGAAATTGGAAAGAACGAATCAGAACGGTTCATGTGCTGTAGAAAGAGGCAGAACAGAAGGAGCAAAGGGCGTGAGGAGCAGGGTGCTGTGGGCGACCTGTTAACCACCCAGGGTCAAGGTGGTACCCAGACCCGGCCATTGTGCCATTGTGACATCAGGGACTGAGATGCTGCTGAAGGACATGTCTGTGAGTGTGGCCAGGCTCTCTGTGTTGATGTCCATGGCTCCTGCTATCACTGAAAGCCATGCATATGCCTGGCATCTTGGCTACCACCTGGGGATGTGTTGGTGTCAAGGCCTAAGCTGCAGCTCAGGGCTATCTCTGGGTCCGTGGCCCTACAGCAGCCAGTGTCTGAGTCAATGCCCATGGCTTCTGTTGCCACCAAGGGTCGTGATAATGCCTAGGGTCTGTTTAGCTATCTCAAACCATGTTGGCGTCAGAGAGCCATGCTGCTGCTGGGGTCATACTGATCTGGGTGACCTGAGCTGCCACAGGTGCCATGGTGACATCTGAGCCAGAGACGATGCAGAAGGCCATGTCTGGATCCGTATCCTGCTGCATCTGTGCTCTGTCATGATGTCTTTGCTCTATGTTATCATAGAAGGTCATGCATGATGAAAGCCAAGAGCCACGCTGAACCAGCCCAGGAATTCAGATAAAAGGCAGGAAGTTATTTCAATTTTCTTGCATCTGTTGATACTCTGTGTAGAAATATGTGGTTAGTTTTGGAGACAGTTCCACTAGGTTCTCCCAAAAGAAGGTGTATATATCCTCACAAAATAAAGTACATCCTTTGTTGCTTGGGTGAAATATTCTGTAAATATCTATTAAGTCCTTTTGGATCATCATGTCATTTAGCACCAGCATTTCTACATTTAGTTTTTGTATGACCTGTCTCTTTACAAGACTGAGATATCAGAAGTGAGTGCCTGACAGACAGGTCCATACCCGGGGAATGGAGCACAGGCACCCCCCCCATCCCCTAAACTTTCTCACCATTCAGCAGGGCTTCACTCTGGCTACTGCCTTTCTCTTCTAATCCCTTCCCATCTTGCCCCCAAGCACCCCTTACCATCTGAGGGGTCATAGGACCCCCCAACTCAGCCTGCTTCAGGGCTGAGGGTCTGGGGAAAAAGTGGTGAGGACAACTACTGCAGGAGTTTCTTTGTCCCTCTCAGGTTGCACCCAGCAAGCATGCCCTTTTGTCTGCCAGGTCCCTGGCCTATCATGTACCAGAAGTTCCATCTCTCAGGAGGGGTAAGTGAGTGACAGACTGGCTAAGCAGTTGCTCTGGGAATGGAGCACAGGGTCCCGACAATCTCCTAAATTTTCTGACCATCCAGCAAGGCTACTCTCTGGCAACTACCTTACTCTGCTCACCCCATCACAGCTTGCCCTCCCCCCCAGCACTTCTTTCCATCTGCGGGGTCCTTAGATCCACCACCACAGCATACTACAGGGTGAAGAGGATCTGAGAGACTCCAGTACTGACGGGACCTAAGAGAGAGCAGACCAAGAAAAACACCCAAGTACACAGGCAGCCATAGCAAAGATAGGACCAAGCCACCAAGATTCTCCTAACAGCATTTGAAGGAAGAGATGGGCAGGCGTCAATGCAAGATTTCCTCCAACAATCTGAAAAACAACATAATAACACCAGACTCCCGTGAACATACAAAAGGAAGATTTGAACATTGACTCAGACCCTGGCTGCTGTAGGACCACGGACCCAGAGATATCCCTAGGCTGAAGCTTAGGCCTTGACATCACCAGAGCCCCAGGTGGTGACAAAGGTCACTCAGATCAGTCGCTGGCAGCAACTTCACCCTGGGAAACCATCATGGACTCAGGTGGAGGACCAGACCCCAGACTACTTCATGGCCCTTGGTGGTAGCAGGAGCCATGGATATCAACTCAGACCCTGCCTGCCATAGGGACACAGACACACACATGGCACTAAGCAGCTACTTGGACGTGTATGACACCAAGGCCCTGGGTGGGAGCACAGATTACTCAGATCAGCATGGCTCTGGAAGCTTGCACACCAACAAGGTCCCAGATTGCAGCCCAGGCCCTGAGCATCCCTGTGGCCTTTGGTGACAACACAGGACATGGACCTCAACACAGACCCTGGCTGCAGTTCTGACGTGGACCCAGAGTGGTCCACGGCAGGAGGCCCAAGTGGATGCCACTAAGAACCTAGGTAGAAGCAGAGGTACTCAAATTGGCATGGTTCCATCAGCAGCGTGACCCAGGACACCAACATGGCCTCAGGTGGGAGCCCAGACGCCAGGCATACACATAGCCTTCAGTGGTAGCAGGAGCCATGGACATCAACACAGAGACCCTGGCCACTCTCTCAGACATGTCCTTCAGCAGCATCTCAGTCCCTGATGTCACAATGGCACCGGTGGCAGTGCAGGACACTCAGATCAGTACAGCCCCTGAAGTGGCATGTTCCACCAACAGGTGAAAATAAAGACACAGGGCGTCCAGTGGTCTTTGATGATGGCACAACCCATGCATGTCCACACAGTCCCTGCCCGCAGTAGGACCATGGTCCCACAGAACCTTGGTAGCAGCCCGGCCAGGTCTGGGCACCACCTCAACCCTGAGTGGTTAGCAGGTCGCCCACAGTAGTCTGCTCCTCACCCCCTTTGTTCCTTGTGTTCTCCCTCTTTCTACAGCACATGAATCATTCTGATACGTTCCCTCCAATTTCTCCACCACACATTTGCTCATCACAGTGACCGTCTCCTGCCCATGAATGTCTTCAGCAGGTCCAGGAAGGCCTATGTGCGGCTTCCACCTATGTGAGCTGAAGGACAAAAAGGGGAATGTATCCAGATGGGAGGGTAAGTGGGGAGGAACTGGGAGGAAGGAAAACCATAAACAGGTATGACAAAAATCTAATTTCTTTAAGAATAAAAAAGTATTGGTACAATCCCCCAAATAAAAGTTTTCATCACCATCAATATCGTCTGTGCCAACTTCTCCTTAGATTTCTTGTTTGCAGGATTACTTCTGAATCACTTGCTCAGAGGATCTACTAAGCCTGAATCAAGAAGGCTCATGTGACCAACTTTCCCCCAATCACCATGTATTGGGAATATTCATCTATGCATGCAACACTCATGACTTAAAATGCTAATCTATGTAACTAGACTTTGTCATTCTGTTTAAATGGGATTTCCTGAAAAGTGTGCATCTTATCCTACAAAATACCAGAAAGCATGCGGAGCTTATGTGTTTATTGTTAACATGAGTGTACAATTTTAGTTAATCTTGGCAATGGGCACACGGGTCACCAATTAGCCATTTGGCTCCTGAATGAAGGATGATGCCATTCTAGGAAGAATCTTCCTTAAAGTCCCTAAGTATGATGATGTCTTCAACAGGAGGTGTGTTTCCTAACAGTACGAGTGTTTCCCTCCTCTCTTTGGCTCTTCGGTTGGCGAACCACACCTAAAATCAGAGGGAGACAAGATTGTTTTAGCATTGGCTTCCACACCCAGAGCCGAGAGAGAAGTCACTTTAAGGCATCTAACATGGGACTTCCTACTCAGCTCACAAAAGCAAGCCCCGGCTGTGTGTCAACCTCTGCAAGCAGGACCATGATTTTGTCTTTTTCCCGCAGTATATACACTTCAGTGGGGACTTCCACCCATGGTAAATCTGACCAGCATATTCTTTCATGTTATACAAAGTTCTCCAGCATCAGGATGAAGAATACTATCTCTGCTTCAGCGAGATTTCCAGAATCCTGCCCTGCACAATATCAATCTCTGTGTTGTAAGTGTTGTTCCTCCATACCTATCACTCCATGCCTCCTCTCAACCCTAATATAACTATTTGGCAATGTGTTTGCCTAGCCTCACACAGAATCCCAGAAAAATTAACATTAAGGATTGTCACTATTAATTACCATCGTCCCTATTTAGGATCATTTTTTTCTTTATGCAGTGTAGCATTTTTAACCATGATATCCAAGACACAAAATAGAAAGACGGGGACAATTAAAGAATGAAAGGGGCAAGGAGTATTTCCATAGGAGGCTAAGTGTGTGGACAGCTGGGGGTCCAAAACTGCATCACAATGAAAACCATGTGCTATGAATGTTGTCCACCTAGAGCTGATGTCCCTTTTATGTAGAGCTGTTTCAATTAAGGTTAAAATCGATTTAAAGACCGCTCAGTTTGTCAAGTGCTGTAATCTCAGCACTTGGGGGGTGGAGGTGGAGGCAAAAGAACCATGAGTTCAAGGACAGCAAGGGTTACACAGAGAAACCCTGTGCCAAAAAAACCAACATTCAAACAAGGAAAAAAAAATAAAATGGAATCCATTCATTTCAAAGTGCCTAGGACAAGGCTAGCTAATGCCTAAGGAAGGCTATAGATTGTCTGTCCAATTGCTTTGTTTGGATTCACTGACCTTCAGTTTCGCTTCAGGCACTTTCAGAGCTCTTGCAAGTTCTTTCCTGTGTAAAGACAACCATGGATGTTTATCATGCAGGGTTTTACATGCAATACAATGTCATACATGAATTCTATGCCTTTTAAAATATCACTGTCCTCCCTCACACTTGGCATTAACATTTATTCTCAGAGGCAGTCTCACTTTTGAAATGAATTCATCTCCTGCAAAAGTTTCTAAATGATAGAGACAAACAATTTTAACCAACTATTGAAAATTAAAAATAAATGTCAAAGTCTATGCTGAGCAAAGTATGCTAAATTAAAAACAGCACTAGGGTAGGGGAAAGAGAAACCAAAAGGAGTTGATGGCTAGGTACACAGTCTCTGAAAAGATGAGGAGGTCACACGACAAACTATAAACTCCTAGCACTCGTGATCTTGATGCTAGTAAGTTGTTTGGGTCCACAAACTCTGGTCTCTATATTTCACAGAAATTAAAATATGACTCGGAATGAGAGATGTTGACTATGGACATTTGCTTCACGCCAGCACTACCTGTTGGTACTGAGCTCGGGCCCCACACGGGGCATCCTCCCGTGCCCACCACCAAAGGAGAAGACCCCTGTGACTTGGAGAGGGACGATAAGGAATACAGGGCCTCAAAGAACCAAAGGCACCTCAACATGAGCCAGAGGCCAGGGAGGTTGGGGAGCTCTTGTCCAAACCACATACCTGGCAGTCAAATCTGGGTCCTGGGATTTTTTAAAGACGCGTTCCAATTTTCTGATCTGGCGCGGTGTGAAATGGAAGAGGTTTTGATGACCCTGGTGCCGCTGAGGAATCCTTGCCACACCAGCCTGTGAGGTGTTCAATTCTTCCAGGTCAAGCTCCAAAGAAGAATCCGGGTGGCTATGGCCACCATCTGCCTCCATGGCCGCAGCTGATGTGGAGGCCACAACTCCGTTCTCACAAACTATTTCCTCCTCATAATCTTTCCGAGTAAAATATTTATGCTCATAATAAAGCTTCTTGGCCATAACTACAACTGTGGACCTCAAACAGCACTCGGGTTCCGGGAATGACTGACCTCGAGGTCTAGAATCTCGGCAGGGCTACCGAATAAACAACGAGATGATGGAAGCAAAGGATGACGTCAATGCGTCAATGCGCAGGTCCGCGCATGCTCCCCAGTTCTCCGGGGTCCTCACGCACGACGTCCAGGCACTCGCTTGCACGAAGAAGCTGTACACTCGCGAGCCCGTCACTCACTGCTGTCCTGACTGACTGCACTGGCCCTTGTGCCCACTTGCTGAGGTAAGTGCTGTCTGTTTTAGCTCACAAATGATGGTTGTGGCCCAAATGAGGAGAACCTGAGGGAGACTGATGGGGGTGTGAAAAGGTAGCAGGGAGTTACATCTTGTTCCTAGGGCATTCTTCCAGAATAAGCTTTAATGTGTATCAGCATGCTGCCCGTTCCTCCTAGGTTGTAGGGAGGAGATGATGGGTGGATTGTGTGGAAGTGCAAGATCATTTGGTATGGAGCATGGGAGAGAGGCACACGCTTGACTCCAGGATGCTCGAGTGAACATGTAAAAATTTCTGTGACCCTCACCTGCCACCCAGCAAGGGCAGCTCAGAGAATGGGTTTAGAACTAAGTGGACATAGTCAGCTTTAGTGGCTGCTAGTTCAGGAGTGCCTGTTAGCACACTGAATGCTAGCCAGACATTGCTTTTCAAGTATAACATCAAGGTTTTGGGACTGGGTTGGAATAGAATTCTAGCTAACGACACTGTCCAATTAAAACAAGCGGTGTGTTCATCCAAAAGAAAAATGATCTGCTTAAGAAGTTATTACATGGCCTGGCAATAGTGGCTGAGACAAAGAGATCTCTGTGAGTTCTAGGCTAGCCTGGGCTACAAAAGCTAGTTCCAGGACAGGCTTCAAAGCTACGGAGAAACCCGGTGTCAAAAAAACAAAACAATACAAAACAAAATAAAAATAAAAAGAAAAAAAAGAGCTAGTTCCAGGACATCTAGGACTGTTACACAAAGAAATCATGTTTCAAAAAGCCAAGATAATAATAATGATTATAACCACCTCAGATATTTAATAATTTCTGTTAAATTTCAGGTGTAATATTTGCATCAGCTCTTAACACCGAGGTATTGATTTGGTCAGTACCTTACTCCTGTTTGACTGAATGTAAACACACAAATATTCAGGCAATATTTAGAATAATACTTGGCCTATGACATATAGCATGTGACACGTTTTCAACAAAAGAATACGTGTCAGAGTTAGTCAAGCTTGGAAGTTGGGGAGGTTCAGTCCATTCTTCCTGACCGATTCCTTAGGGATTTCCTTGCTCTTAGAATTTTTGGGATCAGTAGTCATATCCTTTTACACTGTATACACAATATAGATATAAAATGAATGGCTAAATCTATTTACAGATATAGAATAGGGAATCATTTAATTTTTTTCTTTCTCTTTATTTTTTTTTAGCATTAATGTCTTTATTACGGCTTGCAGTCCTTTATACAGGGGAAGAGGCTAAAATCTCTTTTTAAATTAACATTTCCCTTTATTTTACATAAGGATCACAGTTTTTTTTTCCTTCCTCTCCTTTCAACCTCTCACCCTCCCTGACTCCCATCTATCCCCCTTCCCTTCTACCCACTGTTCCTAGTTCTCCATCCCGAAAGGTGCGGGCCTCCCCTGGACTTGAACATAGCAGGGCACATCAAGTTGAGGGAGGACCAAGCTCTTCACCCTGTATAAAGGCTGGGTAAGGTAATCCAGCATGGGGAATAGGTTCCAGAAAGTCAGCTAAGCACCAGGGACAGGTCCTGATCTCATAGCTAAGAACCTTACAAACAGAGCAAGCTACACAATAGTCCCACACATGCAGAGGGCCTAGGTCGGGTCCATGCAAGCTCCCTAACTGTGGGTCCAGAGCCCATGTGGTCCCACGAGCTTAGATCAGCTGTGCCTTTGGTTCCTCCATCATGACCTTGAAACCCCTGGCTCATACAATCCCTTCTCCCTTCCTCGGGGGGACTCCCAGAGCTCAACCCAGTGCCTGGCTGCAGATGTCTTTGAATCATTTCATGTTTTTTCTCTGGGAATCTCTGTGAATCATTAGATTTTTGAAAGAGGTTTCTTTTGAGTAAGTGCAAAGATGGAAGTCTTTGAATCAATTACAACAAAGTTTTTCTAAAAACGCACAATGGGGGACTGGATAGATAGATGGTTCAGTGATCAAGAGCCCTTGCTGCTCTAATAAAGGACCCGAGTTCGGCTCCCAGAGCCCACATAAGAAAGCTGACAATCACCTATTACTCTAGCTCCAGGGTATCCAGTGTCCTTGTCTGGACACTGCAGACACCCACACACATGTACAAATACTTACACGTGAAAGCACACACACATACACATAAATAAAACCTAAACTATATCTAAAAAATGAGCTAAATCTTCCAAGAACTGGGAAAACCCTAGAGAATCTGTTAGGAAGAGGAGTCGTGACCCTTCCCCATTTCCCTCCCTGGTTAGCTCAGGCACCGATTATTTTTCCGAAAAGGTGTCATATGCCTTATTTTGTGTGTTTATCCAAGTTGATTACTTGACTGTTTGTAGATTTGGCAGAGTAGATGAAGAGACAGAGACCCTGAGTCTGCAGTATGCCAGTGCAGGAAGCTGGGTCTTTCTGATGACATGGAATCATGGGATGATACTTGACATTTATACTTGGGCCTCAGAACAGTTTCCCCCTCTCACTGAGTACCAAGCCCTTTCTAGGAGACCTCTGGAACATAACTTCAGAGGAAGAAGAGAGTAGATGGCAAAGAAAGAAGCAGCATAAGAAAAAGAAAATGGGATGGGCAGTGCCAGCTTTGTCTAATAGGAAGCGAAATCCCAAAGACTGAGCTCTACATATCTTGGGACCCTGAATGAAATGCTTCATTCACAACTTCCTAAACCATGAATGGGGATGACATCAATGGCACAGGACCGGGATACCATCCGGGTTCATGAATTACTTGCAGAATTTTGGCATCCTTTTACTTCAGCTTCACAAACCAGTGTACCAGCAACTACAGTTTCCTTCCCCTGGGAAGCACATCCTCAAAGCTCTTGATGTCTTCCACAAAGCCTAGTAACTCACCACCTAGATAGATTTTATATTAGCTTCCGTTTTCTGGCTTGGACCTTTTCTTCCTTGCACCTCCTTCCATTCAACAGTGGTGGAGGATGGGCCTATGGATTCAGCCCTGTTGCTGCAGCTTATTACACCTTACGATGTTTGTCTTTGGCTTGTGCTTGGTAGAGGCACTTAATATTTGCAACGGAGTTCGGCCTCATCATTTTCATGGATATAATAAAACATATAGTAGGCCACAAAATCAACTGTACCAAGTGTGTCAAAGAGATGACTTCCTGGCAGAGTTACTGGCAGTTCTCACACCTAAGCAGCTAGATAGAAGGACAAGGCAGAGGAAGCATTGAAAGTCAGCCAGTTCTGTTGCAGGAGCCCTGCTCAGGTAACCCCACGCGCTTTGGGAGTCAGCCTACAACCGGAAGTGCCCTAATGGAACACAGATCAGGTCATATGCTGTGGGACACAGAGCTCATGCAGTGTGGGTATTGGTGGATGCATGAAGCACCACGCTGAGGTCCACACGTGCACTGCAGAGTGGCAGACATTGCTCCCAATCAGAGTACCTTACCTGAATGACAGTCTCAGCACTAGGATAATACTTTCAGAGCTCTCGTCAGCCTGGAAGCTGCTGACTTCTGTAGTACTGTAAATAGCCCAATGAAAGTGATTTTACCAATTCATTGTCCCTCATACTCAGCACTAATAGGATGTCTCCACCAAATCCTCCCATCAGAGCTCAGGGAACACCATGGAAGAGGAGGTAGGAGGGGTGTGAGAGCCAGAGGGGATGGAGGACACCAGGATAACAAGTCACTCTAAGAGGACTGAGAACAGCTCATAGGAACTCTCAGAGACTGCAACAGCAAGCTCAGGGCCTACAGTGTCTCTGCTAGTCCTCTACATATAAACTATAGCTTTCAGTTTAGTGTTTTTATGGGACTCCTGAGTGTGAGAACCAATGGTATCTGACTCCTGGGCTCTTTTTCTTCTGTTAGTTTGCCTTGTCCAACTTCGATGTGATAAACCTTTTTAGCATATTTTATTTTATTTCATTAAAAGGAACGATAATGTACTATAGGCCAATCTGGTGAGGGTACTCTCTCAGTTCAAGTTTCCTTTTCCAAAATAACTCTAGCTTGTGTCAGGCTGACATAAAACAAGCCGGCAAGACAGTCAAGAATGTAGTTTATCTGTATTGTATTCATTTATATTACACAAGGATTTTTAAATTCTGTTTGTTTGTTTGAGAAAAGATCTCATTATGGATTGCTTTCTGACCTGGAATTTCCTACATCGACCAGCAGAGCCTCAAATATGTCGTGGTATTGTTGCATTTGCTTTCTTAATGCTGGGATTATAGGTATGTGATACCATGCACAACATTGTTGACTGTTTCTTATAGAAATATAAAATATTAGACCTGAGTTTATATATGAAAATTTGAATTACAATTAAATTCCTGATAACAGTTGGAATGACCAGAGACCAGATCCCCCATCCGTGTTCATGAACGGCATTGCTAGTTCACGAAGGCTTTCTTCTCGCCCATGGAAGCATCAGTTCCTTGTCACGGAAAGGCAGTCCCTTCATCTAGTGATAGTAAATATATTTGGAACCTGTAGCAGAGATGCTGACACCAGAAACAGACATGTCTAGAGGGGCAGCTCCTACTAAGGACAAAACCCTTAGACCCACATGACAATGGCAGAGGACCAAAGGACATGCTTTGGGGAGGCAAATGCTGTGTTCACCACATTCAGGCCATGGAGTCTGCAGAGTTAAGTGAGTGCTGACACATGGATGTCCATCTGAGCATGAAAGAGGACATGGAGGTGCTTTGTGGTCAGAGCCAGGATGATGGCAGGTGTCCCAATTAACTCCCAGATAATACATTTTCCTGGGGATAGCTCAGTGTACTTCTACTGTTCTAAATCTGCAACTTTTGGTTTCCCATCACCCACTCTGGGACCCAGGGTTCCAATACCTTCCACAGCCAGTGTGTGTGCATGTGTGTGTGTGTGTGTTTGTGTGTTTTTGTGTGTGTGTGTGTGTGTGTATGTGTTGTGTTCATTTTCTTTTCTTTTTCTTTTTTATGTATTTTTGAGATAGGCTTTTTATGTAGCTTTTGGTACCTGTAATGGAACTAGGTCTTGTAGAACAGACTGGCCTTGAACTCACAAAAATCAGCCTGCCTCTGCCTCCTGAGTGCTGGGATTAAATGCATGTGCCACCACTGCCCGGCAATGTGTTCATTTTCTGTATGATGAACTGTTTGTGGATGACCAGAGAGACCATGAGTGTAAATCCTTTCAGGAACAAAGAGCCCTGCCATAGTAGCTGTAGCAATGGAAGATAATGAAAAGAGGAAGTGGCCAGGAGCACAGGTAACCTGGGGTCAGTCCAGAACCACTGGGACTTCATGCTTTCAGCTTGTGATTCCAGGGCTGGGAGAATATTTCCCTAATATTCCTAATGTTCCTGGACCTCATGTTTGTGGGATAAGCATCAAGCTCATGGCCTGAGCAAGGGCTGGGCTCAGACCTTATTTCCCACTCCTTGGCTCATTTCATGCTTCTGACATCATACTTCTGAGTCTTGATATTTGTCTCCCCCTGCCTCCTGACACATTCCTTACCTCCCTTTACTCCATGAGTGTGCAGCCCTTTCTCCACCCTACTCCTGAACATTCTCAGCTTCCTCTCTCTCTCTCAGGATGTGTCCCGCTCCCCCTGCTCTCCCTCACAGTCCTGTCTATGCAGCCATGTCTATCACCTCAGACTCACTGGAATGTTCCTCCAGTTTCACTCAAGTGTTCTTTTGTCTAACTGCTATCAATCTTGAGGTCATTGAGGAAAGAAGCCTGACATCCAGACTCTCCTGAGTTCTTTGAGACTGGGCATGGACTCTGAACTTATGAGTTTGTGTCTGCCTGCTGCATGTTTAGCAAAGCTCACACTCAATCAGTTGAGCCGTCCCACATAGCCTAGCACTGCCGATGTCTGCTCTGCATCCACATCCTTGTGCACACCCAGCAGAAGTCTGCACAGCCTGGCCTTACTTCATCAAAGTCTTATTATCTTTAGTCAACCGAATTCTTCCTTATTGAAAGTATTTCTGTGAATAGAGTTTCCAGACACTACTCTAACCCTCTCTTAAACTGTGAATTCCCACATTCCCAGGTTGCCATTGTTCTTAGATCTATTTCTGTTAGTTTATGTGTGTGACTGTTTGGGCTGCCTTTATGTATGTGTACTACGTTCCTTTCTAATGTCCGTGGAGCTCAGAAGAAGTTAGTGGATACCCTGGAAATGGGGCTCTAGACAGCTGTGGCCCACCATGTTGGTAACAGTAACTGAACCTGGGTCTTCTGCAAGAGCACCAAGTACTGTTAAGCACTGTGTCATCTCTCTAGTCCAAACCAGGCTTCATTGTAGTCACAGTGACCTCAGTTAGAGCCCTAAATGCATGACATAACTGAAGAAGAAGCTAAAATTCTCTTACTCCTCCACAGTCGGGGTCAGAGCGCTGGTTGCTCAGTGTTTAGGCCAAAGAGGACAATTCGCTACAAGTTGTGTTGACTTTGTCCCACCCTGAACCTGATCTCAGCTCCTTTTCCTATTTCTGTCTGGATGACCCTCCTCCCCCTGCCCCGCCCGGGAAAAGCCTCTCTTTCTACCACTGGAGAATTCAGTCAATGTTTTCCTTTCATAGTTGTTATGTTGGAACTTCACCATCCCTGAGGTCCTAGGCGTATCCTCTGGGACCCCAGGAACTCATACTTCCACGATGAGCCTTCACTCCTGACCTATATACTTGACATCGATCATGAATCATATTCCAGAAACCTTGCTTCAGGGAGCTTCTGTGAAGATGGTCAGGGTGGACTTAACTCTGGAGTCTTAAGACACCTGGGAGGCTGGCTCTCCGAGGATGGGTTAGAATGCTAAGCTTCTTTTGATAGAATCCTCCTGGGTGCAAACTTTTTCCTCTTGTAGCTTTACCTTGTGTGGGCATCAGTCCCATATTCCTTGTTCTTGGAAGCCTTTTCTTGTGAAAATGGGTATTTTTGTTCTATGACATTGTAGGAGAGATCTCATCTAAATGGAACCCTATTCTTGAGTCCCTACTGGCACGGACATACTTTCTGGCAGGATTTGTTGAAGGCCACTTGAACATTCATTGCAGAAATTGAGATACACAAGTCGCCACATTGGATATACCAGGTTCTGTTCTCTGTTTCTGTCCCCTTTCCCCAGCTGGTCATCCTCAATCCATTTCTTTTCCGTTCTTGACCCCGTCAATGCTCCTTGTAAAGCCTTCCCTTCTCCATATGCCCTACCCTTCCAAACTATTTCCTTACCACATCAGATACTGTGCTGTCTACAGTCACTGGCCATGTATGCCCTCTTTTTCTAAGGGGATTCATATTGTCTACACCACTAGCATGAACCTCTAATGGAAGAAATCCCACTGTCCAAATACAGAGTATTTCATATCCTTAGATGGGCTTAGAAGACATTCAAATACAGCCTTAGTCCCTCACCTAATATATAGTCTACAGATTACAGAAAATTTCATATTAGCATCCATGGAAATCTGTGTAGGTTTTTTTACAGATATTCATTGTGTGTGTGTGTGTGTGTGTGTGTGTGTGTGTGTGTGTGTGTGTGTGTGTGTAAAGGAGTGCTAGTGTACCATTGGCTTTTGTGTATGCATTTATATATGATTTAACACTTAGAAGGACAAGTTTACGATCTGTCTCTCCAGTTACATGTTTGTTTAGTAGCACATACATAATACATACTAGATAGTTCCTAAATGTGGCTACAAGTAATTATTTAATGTGTCAACTAACTTAAATCATTTCCACTTACATTTGGTTAGGAATAAATAAGCCCTTACATAAATTAAATATTCACACATCTCACAGAAACAAGGAGAGGAAACTATATTTTTCTCAAGTACACATTTTCACTGTGTCTTGCAATGAGAACTTAAGGGTAGGTAACCAGGTGGGTTTTAGAAAATATTTGAACTGGAGACTGTTGGAAGTACCCAGAAAAATATTGGCTTTTTCTGAAACAACCATTGTACTTCTGGCTCTTAAAATTTGTTGTGACGTTGCCATGAGCACAAATAGGCAGCATCAAATATATATTTGATTAGGGATGTGGAACTTTGAAGTGGACTGTAGTGTTGAATGTGCCAGATGACCCCAAATTCCCTGAGGTTCTCTTGAGGAAAACCAGGTACATACAATTCAGATGAATGTCACCTTTGCTTAGAATAGTGGTTCTCAACAAGTTTGACCCACTTGGGGTTGCTTCTCAGATATCCTGCATGTCAGATATTTACATTATAATTCATAAAATAACAAATTATACTCATGAAGTAGCAACAGACAATTTTATGGTTGTAGGTCACCACCACATGGGTAACTGTATAAAGGGTTGAACCATCAGGAAGGTTGAGAACCACTGCTTTAGAATCATATAGAAAGCTGTTCTCTCTGTGCCAGTTCAGATGGACTCAGTGGCATTGCAGTCAGTGTCTACAACAATTCTGCCTGCAAATTCCTCAAATGAAGTCCTTGGGACATTCTGGATCATTGGCCAACATTGGCCTCTCCACAAGTTTAGGTGTTCTGTGGCCTGGGATCGTTTTGTGAACCTGGGGAAGTGTATTCCTACCCCTGTGCCTTCTTCTGCTCCCCACCTGTCTTGTTCTGTAAATATGACCTGATTAGTTACCTGGGAACAACAACATACTCTCTTATATCCAAAATGTGTCAGAAACATGTATGTTTAACGAAGATGACAGGAGTTCCTTTGTGGCCTGCTCTGCTCTGTCCCCAGTTACATGAAAGCTGTAAGGCCATATGGATTTCCAAGCAACATGTGACTTCATGGGGAGAGTGTCATGAGGATCATGACAGCCTCAAGTGCGCATTTCTGTCATTGTCTCTTGTTATGCAGTTCCTTAGCAGTGTCCTCTAGTGTGAAAGCATTCAGTCCAGCAGAAAAGCTCCTTAAGGGGTAACCAATTGTGAGTAACTTCAGGAAGAGCCCCAAACTGAATGGATCCAGTAGTCTCTGTACTCCCAAGAGTAGATAAATAGTAGAGACTGCTGGGAGTCATTCTCAAACCAGCAGAGCAGTCTGGAAGAAACCAGTAGAACAGCTCAGCAGGAGCAGAGACCAGGTGAGCTGCCTGTTAGAGGCTTAGAGGAGCTGATCTGTCTGGAAAGACTGCAGCCTGCTGTCCTGTCTGTGGACTGCACAGTGTGGCTCAGGTTTCCAGATTTGGTGAGCCATCAGTCCTACCATGGTAGGCTTTCGTGACAAAGCTGATTTGGAGTCATTTCTCTCCTGTAAGCAACCCCTCACCCATATTCCTGTAAGGAAGTCTGGTAAATGCAATTTGTTCTCCAGGTGGACTCTGGTATTGTTGTTCCTCCTGTCTGGGGCAGGATTCCTTTCGGCAGTAGTAAATGTGTGTTGTTTCCTTAGAAAAAGTGTGTTTTGCATTAGGAGGTGAGAGTAAGATGTTGCCAGAGGCAAAAGGAGTAGGTGAAGCAGCAATACAGGAGGCCAGTGTAACTGATAATCAGACAGTCGTCTAGGGTCCTAAGACACAAAACTCAGGCTTTGGAGCTGGCCACCATGTGCCACCACCTCCCACTGTCAAGCATTTCCTTGCTTCACAGCAGCCTGCCCTTTCCACTCCTTTCAAGCTAATTCTTCTGTCTTTTCCCCTCTCTTACTTCTCAGAGGTTAAAATCCAAGGATTTCCTAGCATTGAGTGAAAAGGGAAGGTGAGTGTGTCCTGTTCTGCTGATGCTCACAGGATGCACATATTAGGCGATTGCTGTGTGAGGCATCACCCTTGAGACCTCAGCTTCTGGCATTAGCAGGATACAGACTCAGAGACTCTTTTTATTTTTATGGCTCAAATCTACAAAAAAACTCATCTTTATAAAAACACACAGTATATTAAAAAGGGTAATACAACTTCAGGAAGGATAGTATTGTCTTCAGAGTGGCTATTCTACCCTTTTTGCTGATAGGGTGTTTAGGAGGGATTTGATGGGATTTACTTAGGTCAAGAATTCTTGGGGGAAACTGTTATGATTTATGAACCCCTATAGTGTATGTAGGGCTCAATGTTCAGTAACCTAAATATTCAAAGGATTTTTTTGTTTGTTTTTTGAGATAGCATTTCTCTGTAGTTTTTGGAGGTTGCTCCGGATCTAGCTCTTGCAGACTAGGCTGCCCTTTAATCCACAGATGTTCACCTGGCTTTAACTCCCAAGTGCTGGCATTAAAGTTGTGTGCCACCTGATCCTGGTAAAAGTATTCTTAATGTTACATGAAGATTTCAATCAACCATATTGTTATGGGGTCACGACTATCCCTCACTCCTTATACATAAAAATGAAGCCATGGGGGTATTTTTCTGCAATGATTCCTTGGTAAAGATGCTTGCTGGCAAGCCTGATTGTTGTAAGGGGGGATGCTTGTTCTTCTTGGCTGCCCAGCTTGCTTAGCCCAGAAATAACCACATAGAAACTGTATTAATTAAATCACTGATAGGCACATTAACTCTAACTTCTCATTGGCTAACTCTTACATATTAATTTAACCCACTTGTATTGATCTGTGTATCACCATGAGGTCTTGCCCTACCAGCAAGGTTACAGCACATCTATTTCTGGTGGCAGTTCCATGGTGTTTCTCTGACTCTGCTTTCTCCCTCCCAGCATTCAGTTCTGTCTTCCCTGCCTACCTAAGTACTGTCCTATCAAAATGCCAATGGAGTTTCTCTATTCATTTTCGTATGAAAGGAGCACATAAACAGAAGGATTTCCTGCACCACAGATGACCTCAACCTGATCTCTGGGAAGTGCATGATTGAAAGAGAGAACTGATTTTCCCAAGTTGTCTTCTGACATCCAAACATGTGCTCTTACATGCACAAAATGGTATAGGTCCATACTCACATAACAAATAAATTCAACAATTAGAAGGAATCCTAATTTACTTACCTACTAACTATACAGGTATTTAACAATGATTTTGTGTTTACAGATGTTGATTTTCATATTTATAAGTCAAAATATTTGTGCTACAACTTCCTTAGGAATCTTGACAGCTGTCCTGATATCACAGTGCTCTAGGATTCTACAATTTTAAGGAAGAAAGAAAAAGTTTGCATTTGTGTGAGGAGAGTGGACAGACGACTAAATGGCTAAGAGATTTTGTTGTTCCTTCAGAGGACCAGAGTACATTTCCCAGGATCCACCTCGGTAACCATCTATCTCTAAGTAGAGCTTCAGGAGATCCAGTGCCCCCTGTGGGCATGCATAAGAACAAGCACACCAACTAATAGTGACCTTGCATTTAAAAAAGATTTTTAAAAATCTGACAATCACAATTTGTAATTTCTTAACCTGTAACTTCAATAAATTTAGTATTAATTTTTAGATTGGTTTATTTTTCATGTGTACAGTGTTCTACCAGCATGTATTCCTTCATGCCAGAAGAGGGCACCAGATCTCATTATAGATGGTTGTGATCCACCATGTGGTTCATGGGAATTGAACTCAGGACATCTAGAAGAACAGGTAGTGCCCTTAACCTTTAAGCCATCCCCTTAATATTAATTTTTAAAAGCAATGTTAAACTCTACTTTTCTTTTTATTAATTAATTATTTTCCCAATCACATTTCCTCTCCGTTCTTTCTCTCTTCCCAGACTCATCTAATAACCTGCCTCTTTCCCCCATCTACTTCTTCTCTTTTCAGAAAAGAGCGGGTCTCCCATGTATATCAGCCATCTGTGGCATATCAAGATGCAGTAAGACTAGGCACGTCATCTCCTATTAAGGTTGAATAATACAATCCAGTAGGAGGATAAGGTTCCCAAAGCAGATCACAGGGTCAGAGACATCCCCACTGTTAGGAGCCCCACCAGAAGACCAAGACCACAATTTACACAACTATAAAACATGGGTAGAGGGCCTAGGTCAGTTCCTTGCAAGCTCCCTGAATTGCAGCCGAGTCTCTGTGATCCTCTAGGACCTAGGTTAGTAAATTCTGCGGTTTATCTTTGGTGCCCTTGGCCTCTGTTTCCCACAATCCTTTCTCCACCTCTTCCACAGGATTCTCTGTGGTTCACCAGTGTTTGTAGTTCTGCATTTGTTTCCAACAGTTGCTGGGTGAAGGATTGTAGTTTCTTAATGAGATCCTCTTGATATTTCCCAACATCTCAGCCCACTGAGGAAATTTCTTTGAGAATATTAATTGTTTGAATGGAAGCTAGCCCGAGGTTATTTCACTTTTGTATACTTACTGTATATATGGTGATTTCTCAGCTCAAGTACTGTTGAGAGCACTTTCAAGCTTCAGGAGTTTGCTGACACTGTGAAAAGGGCAGAGACCCACACAGTGTCAGCCTAGTCAGACATGAGAAGTACTGGGCAGGACATCGTACAGTGACTCTGATGGAGAGTCCCAATCAACCATCTGGAGCATTTTCATTGTTTCAATGGTGACGTCCAGTGTTTGCAGTGACTTGTCCCCCCAGAATGCTACATAAACTCCACTTCACAAGCATGACACTCCTTCAGGTAGAGGACAGTGTTGGTGTGTTTTCAATGTCCTCTCAAGGAAACTGGGACAAACACTAGCTGACATAACCATGACCACTTAATTCCCAGATCTTGCAGTGTGCACCCAGTGAGATACAGAAGCTAGAGTTCTCCAGGGCTTCACCCAGAGACTATGTGCTCGGTGTAAATGCATATCCTCATCCCTACTTGTGCACCTGCAACAGCTTTCTTTCTCCTCCACTCCATTCCTAGAGGCTTTGGTGTACTTGGTTGGATCCATGTTAGATCCATTCTGCACATTCTCCCTAGAGCCCCTTTCAGTGGGCACTTATCTCCTATAGGGATTGTGTGATGGAAAGAGGACGGATGTGAAACTTGCTAAAAAAACCCACATGTTACAAAATCATTACTATCCACAAACCATTTATGGAGATGACACTACTCTCTTTTAGGTCTCATCATGGCTTTCCAATCCCAACATGTGGAATACAGTTTCTAAAAACTGAGTGAAAATAAGATTGAGATGAGCCTTGATTTTGAACATGAGGCCACTGCAGCTACAGAAATTGTCATCTATGTTGAAGGTTCTCTTAAAGGTTCCGACATATCAAAGAACCGGGGCATCCCACTCCACAAGGATGATGTGACCCACGTAGTTAACTTCAACTATGTTGGTGATGACATCAGGCATGAGAGCCATGGGAACCACCAAGGGTACAGAAACCCACAGTAGAAGGAGCAGGAGAACGTGGCTGCTGCCAGAGTGCCACAGGTCCTGTGTACAAGGCCGTGGATCCAGTTTGGTCTCTTACCCAGACAGCTGAATGAGTTGGAAGATGTTTTTGAAAAAACTAAGTACCCCAATGAGATCATAAGGTATGTGACTTGTTTCATTAGCTGTTCCAGCTCCCATCCATCAGCATCTAATTAGGAGGTGTGTTCTTCACACTATGGGTCCTATCTGCTTTGAGCCCAAGCATGAGGTCTTTGTTTAGTTGCTGGGTATGTGAAGGATGTTTGAGAAGTCAAAGTCAACTTTCTCTCTCTCTCTCTCTCTCTCTCTCTCTCTCTCTCTCTCTCTCTCTCTCTCTCTCTCTCTCACACACACACACACACACACACACACACACACACACACGCAGTGTTGAATCTAGAAACTGGTTGGTGCCTCTCAATTTGTACTTTAAGTTTTCCTTTTGGTTTTTCCTCCTCCTTCCTATCCTCTTCTTCTTCATGGCCCCCGTTTTATAATGGGAATTGAATTCAAGACCTAGCGGTTTCTAAGCAATCCCTCTACTAGTATAGCATATGATCCTGGTGCTGATTAATGTGGTTATTTTTTTCCATTAAAATGGAGATCAATGAGAAGCCGCTTTCAAACTTTAGAGCTCACATCTCTACATAGTTTTGTGTTGGGTGTGATTCATCTCCAGAAATGACTTTCATCCTGCCAAGGTGAAATGCTGCATTTCCCTAACAACTCCACCTTCCCTCTTCTTCTCACAGGAAGGATCTTGCAAAGCGCTTGTTCCTGGGAGAATCCAGAGTGCGAGTTAGTATGTCTGAAAAGGTTTGGGCAGGGCACTGTGCTTCAGGTCATGGTCCATGTTCTTGTATTCACTATGAACAGTGAGCGTGGGTGAGAGGTGTCCTTGTCTGGGTTATAATAGTAACTGAGCACTGACTCTTGAAGTTTTCCAGAGTTAAAATGGAACGGGCAGCCATTAAGTGTCTTTTCCCATTATTGGAGACACCGTAGTCTCTTAATTGAAAAAAAAAATTACACAAATTTTAGCATTTTTATTTTATTTAATTGTCTTTATTGAGCTTTATATTTTTCTCTCCTCTCTTCCCTTTTTCCCTTCTCCCAGTCTCACTGTCCTGTGACCCCCACACTCCCAGTTTACTTAGGAGATCTTGTCTTTTCCTACTTCCTAAGTAGATCTATTTATGCTTGTCTCAGGGTCCTCTTTGTTGTCTCGGTTTCCCGGGATGGCCGGTTTTCTTTGCTTTATGTGTTAAAACCACTTATGAGTGCGTAAATATTATATTTCTCTTTCTATTTCTGAGTTAAATCACTCAAAATGGTGTTTTCTAGATCTATCCATTTGCCTGCAAATTTCAAGATGTCATTATTATTTTTTTTACTGTTGTGCACATGTACATTTTTTTCATCCATTCTTTGACTGATGGCCATCTAGGTTGTTTACAAGCTCTGGCTCTTATGAATAAGGCTTCTATGAACACATGTGAGCTGATGTTCTTGTGGTGTGATTGAGTGTTTGGGGGTATATTACCAAATGTAGTATTGCTGGGTGTGGAGGTGGATTGTTTCCTAATTTTCTCTGAAATTGCCATACTTATTTTCAAAGCAGCTGTACAAGTTTACACTCCCACCACCAATGCAGGAGGGTTCCAGTTACCCCACATCCTCCCCAGCATAAGTTGTCATCTGTGTTTTGATCATGGCCATTTTTATAGGTGTAAGATAGAATCTTAGAGTTGTTTTGGTTTGCATTTCTCAGACGACTAAGGATGTTGAACATTTCCTCAAATGTCTTTCAGCCATTTGAGATTCACAGAACACTTATAATCAGTATGGGAACATCATATATATAGACAGCATTGAGTATTATATGGCCATGCATATAGGAAAACATTAATGTTTACTGATATGTGTACAGTGATGAATACTGAATTCCGGACACTCAGGTCATTTCAGGGAACTTATGTGTACTGTTGTAGTAGGACTCTAAGTGACCTTGGGGATATTCTAATTGATGTAGCAAGCAGTAGGAGAAAAACAGGGCTCAGTTTCAACAAATAAACACTTAGTGATAAGTGTGGATTAAGTGAGGCCAGAGAGATATTCAGTGTTTCATAACTAACCTGTGTTTAATTTGTCCAAGAGTCATGTGGGAAGACACTCACAAGTGCAATTGGTTGGCCTTCCACCTTTGTAAGTTTGTGGAAAGCCAATGTAGACAGCAGCAAAGTTGAACCTTCATGTTCGCCATTTGTACTGCAGCTCTAGAGAGACTGATGATGCACTGCATCTCTAGAGAGGCTGATGGACTATCACTCCAGAGCCATTTGACTGCAGCTCTAGAGAGACTGATGCACTGCATCTCTAGAGAGGCTGATGGACTATCACTCCAGAGCCATTTGACTGCAGCTCTAGAGAGACTGATGATGCACTGCATCTCTAGAGAGACTGATGGACTATCACTCCAGAGCCATTTGTACTGCAGCTCTAGAGAGACTGAAGATGCACTGCATCTCTAGAGAGACTGATGGACTATCACTCCAGAGCCATTTGTACTGCAGCTCCAGTGAGACTGATGATGCACTGCATCTCTAGAGAGGCTGATGGACTATCACTCCAGAGCCATTTGTACTGCATCTCTAGAGAGACTGATGATGCACTGCATCTCTAGAGAGACTGATGGACTATCACTCCAGAGCCATTTGTACTGCAGCTCTAGAGAGACTGATGATGCACTGCATCTCTAGAGAGACTGATGGACTATCACTCCAGAGCCATTTGTACTACAGCTCTAGAGAGACTGATGATGCACTGCATCTCTAGAGAGACTGATGGACTATCACTCCAGAGCCATTTGTACTGCAGCTCCAGTGAGACTGATGATGCACTGCATCTCTAGAGAGGCTGATGGACTATCACTCCAGAGCCATTTGTACTGCATCTCTAGAGAGACTGATGATGCACTGCATCTCTAGAGAGACTGATGGATATCACTCCAGAGCCATTTGTACTGCAGCTCTAGAGAGACTGATGATGCACTGCATCTCTAGAGAGACTGATGGACTATCACTCCAGAGCCATTTGTACTGCATCTCTAGAGAGACTGATGATGCACTGCATCTCTAGAGAGACTGATGGACTATCACTCCAGAGCCATTTGTACTGCATCTCTAGAGAGACTGATGATGCACTGCATCTCTAGAGAGACCTATGTACTGCAACTCCAGAGAGCCTGATGCACTAGAGCTCCAGAGAGGATGATAAGCTGCACCTCTAGAGGCCAATGCACTACAGCTCTAGAGACTAATACACTGCAGTTCCAGAGAAGCTGATGCTCTGCAGCTTTAGAGAAGCTGATGGGGTGGAGCTCTAGAGGCTGATGCACTGCAGCTCCAGAGAAGATGATGCAGTACAGCTCTATAGGATGAGGAATATCAGCTCTAGAGATACTGATGTACTTCATATATAGAGGCTGATGCACTATCACTCTAGTGGCCTATGCACTACAGCTCTAGATGCTGATGAACTGCAGCACCAGAGAGAGGCTAATGCATTGCAGCTCCAGAGAGGCTCATTTACAGAAGCTCTAGGGGCTGATGCAGTGCAGCTCTAGAGGCTGATACACTGCAGAACTAGCTAGATTAGCTAGAGCTAATATGCCAACAGTGACTTAATTAATATAGTTGCTTTGTCATTATTTCAGGGCTAAGCCAACCGGACAGGTGAGAACCAACAATTGGCCTCCTCCAAACACACTGGGGCTTTGTTTCAGTTCATGGAGGCATCGTGTTGGTATGTTTGAGTTCCCCGCATGGCTTCTCGTCCTTTGTTGGTCTTTTTAAGACTATACATCCACATAATAGAAGGGGCACAGAGGGAGCGAAATGGCATGGACGCAAAGATGTGCAGTTTAATGATTTCCCAATATAATGGACCCTTATTCCCTAGGAGCCTGAGAGGATGGTGACATCTATCAGGTAACTGTGACTGTATTTCCATAGTTGGCTATGTATTAAGGAAGAGGCGGTTTTGTTAACTGCTCTCCACATTGTTACAGATCACATTGCTGTCTGGAGGTTCAGCCTAAAAACGTTGGATCTCCTGGTATAAGAACGGAGACCAGGATGCTCTTCATGTTGGCAAAAAGTAGGGGATCACTATCAAGCTTCAACTCTCATTGAGACCATGGCTTTTGTCCTGAGCCCAGAAAACTTTAGAGGGCATGGAAGAGGGCCAGGGCAAAAGTCCATAGGTGACAGTGACCTACCCTTATTACCTACATGATGGATGCAGGGAGTCCCAAGATATCTGAATGAATTTTATGAATTGGCTCATTTCCCTAATCCTATAGATGACAACAGTACATCTCTGTGCAGGCCTCCCTTGGAGTAGTATTAGCTCTCCCAAGTCAATTTGGGAAGGATGTTTGTTTGTTTGTTTCTTTGTTTGTTTGTTTGAGATGTGGATAGGCTGTGACTTTTCACACTCTTTTGGCAAGTGTGATTCCTTGTAATCACCATACCTGCTTAAGGTGATGGAGCAATACGAAGCTGTCCATCGATAAATGATGAGCTGAAATCATGGGAGTATAGCGGTTTACTGCAGAGAAATTACGTGTTTTGATAAAGAAAAATATGCCAGATTAGATTCAGAAGTACTGGAAGAGAAGGAGAAGACGCTGGAGGGAGAAAAAGGGGAGGAGAATAAGAAGGCAGAGGAGAAGGGGGAGGAGGAGGGCGAGGAGGAGGAGGAGGAGGAGGAGGAGAAGGAGGAGGAGGAGGAGGAGGAGGAGGAGGAAGAGGAGGAGGAGGAAGAGGAGGAGGAGGAAGAGGTGGAGGAAGAGCCTGGGAAAGAAGGAGATTGTTTTCTGACAGTTAAGGGGAGGTAGGAAGCAGTTATCCCACTATCCTAAGTGGTGAATCTCACAGCACCCCTTGTCCTTCGTGATAAGGGCCCCTTTGAGGAGCGTCAGTGGGAGTTAGGATTGAGGTGTCTTTCCAAGGCTGCACAAGAGAGTGTATTGTTGAATTGCATTGATTTCATTTTGATTTTTGGCCTTTTGGACAGAAAATAGATTTTGTTCCTTTAGAGACATCCAGCACCTTTAGATCTTCCAGCTTTCTGCTTGTTCTTCTGCTATGTTTCCTGAGGCTTTAAGGGAGGAGGTTATGAACACATTCCAATTAGGATAGAGCACTCCATAGTTGTGAGCAGAGATGACCACTCACACGGTCTATAGCTAATAGAAAGTCTTTATTCCAGCTGAAAAGGATGACACCCAGGTATCTGGGAACGTAGGCGTGGCCGCTGGTGTCCAGAACATGGGGGTTGTGAGGGCATCTTAAAACCTAGATGTCCTAACATCTAGCTCAGCAGATGCAGATGCCTGTGCAGAAGTAAGCAGTTTGAACCAAGCTGTTTACTGAAGCTAAGACAGCAGCTAGCTGGAGGAGGGGTTCATACAAACAGGAAGTTTAACCACAGCTAAGTTAGATAGAATATCCCTGATCTTTGGTCCCTAGAATAGAATTAATTAATTTCCCGTGGGATTCTCCATGACAGAGATCAAAGTCTATTTCTACCTGAAATGGCCTCAACAAGAATAGAAGATGGAGGAACCTCTTCACTGGATTAAACTGTCACATTTCCCACTAGATCACAGGGCATGAGTCAAATTATTGACTCATCCTGTTCTAGGAGGGCATAGTTGTTTCTAGGGACCAGTAACTTAAATGAGTTTATTTTCTGTTTGAGGAAGTTGGCCTTGCAGGTGAAGAGGCAGGGTGCCACTGTTATTCTGAGCAGGACAAGAATCAATGTTCCAGTTAATGCTGACACTAAGGTATAGAAGTCCGGTCACCAGAGACTATTAACAATGTAATGATCTATATCTTCTTTCTTTTCTTCCTTTGAGCTTTTCTCTCTCCCTTTCTTTTCCTCCTGCCCTTCTCTTATCTTCTGCTTTCTTTCTTCTTTCTATCGACTATTCTTGTCCCCTCATTTACCATTTCCACCTTCTTTTCCTCATCATCCCCCAGTCCTTTCTCCTCTACTTATTTAAAAAGCAGTTACTCATGTATGCACTCCAGAGCAATGGCAGCCAATTACAACCACCTCATCTTCAGTCTCCTCTACGACCTTAAACCAATTTCCAGGAAGCCTGCTGAAAACCAGACTTATCCAGGTAATGACACATCCACTTTCTTGCAGGTTCCTTTCCTGTGCATAGAAGATAAGAGGACTCTATGGGAGGCCACAGAAACCTCCACAGTCACCCAGCAAGGGCCCTGCATTTTTGTAGATCTTTCAGGGATAAAACAGTACAGGGTCATACAGAAAAAGAAATTAGTAATATATTCAGCTTTCTGGATCTTCAACTTAGATCAGAAATCTTGGGATCATCTCAAACAATCAAATTTGAGTAATCTATGGCAGGTATTTCAGCTGTTCTTGCACCTATTTAATCAGAACCAGAATTGGGACGTGTTGTGCCTTTGTTAACATTGATTCAAGGCCAAATATGAGCTCTCCCATCCTTTCTATTATAGGCATATATCATGAGGATCACATAGACATGAATGCATGCAGTGGGGTGTGGCTTTCCAGAGAGTCAGAGGAGATAACTTTATTCTAAGCAGTAGTTCAAGTAAACCAAATAATTCAAGGGCATGGTGAGTTACCTTGTCCTTGGCAGAGAGTGTGTAGATTGTAATACCTGAAGTCCCTTTGATATCAGGTCTTCTCCATATCCTGATTTACTGGTCCCCATTCTCTTTCTTAGAGTCATATTTTCCCATTTCCTTGAAACGACATAAGACAGGAAAGGTACTAGCTAACGGATTTCCCATTTACGGTTGTTCTGAATTTTGACTTCCTGGGCTGGCGTTGCTAAGGGTTTTGTGTGTCCTTGGTTAGAAAAGTCTGGTCAATCTAAAGCCTCACTGGCATTTACTGTTACACAGAGTTGTGTTTTCCACTTGTGATACTGAGTGTTGAATACACTAAAGCCATCTCTTTCACCATGTTATTGCAGAGCTGGTTTAAGAAAAGAAGAGCCCAATACAGGAAACATCAGCAGTCTCAGATTCACCAGTGTCCATTTGCTGAGGGCCAGGACACATTTCAGTAAAGCTTTTGAAGGAGTGCTGAAGCATCATCTTGTCCAGGCCCCAGATGAAGACAGGATCTTCAGGTGTCACTGACACCTTCTGATGGCTGTGACACCTTATCCATCAGCAATAAAGAGTTATGTATTCAAAATATTTCATGTCATTTTTGGGGGTCTGTAAGGTGTGGATGTCCATTATTGAGAAAATATTTAACAGAAGATAAAAGGAAGGGAACAAACCCTGAGTCACCTTTACTACTCCACAAGTCACAAAAGTTTCTCAAACCAACGGCAATCTGCGCTCAGACATATATTCTTCTCTGTTGTCACATTGTACCATCCTCACCTTAACTCTACCCTGTGGGAACAAACACCAAAGAAGAGGAAAAGGACAAGTCTCCAGTGAGAAGACTGTTCACAATGAAATCTGAGTTTCCCCCAAATCTACAAGTTCACCCTTGTACTACAACAAATACAAAAGACTACTTTCTGAGCATTCATCTGAGGGTAGACTGACCAGTGACCTAGGCTGCCCCCAGGTCTGTTCACTGTCCCTCCTTTCAATGGCACAGTTATGGTACTAGGAGTCCTCCTGACACATATCCTACTGTTTCAAAGGAAACACAAGAGCCCATCCCATGCCCATTAGAAAGAGGCTTCATCTTTGCTCCCCACCTAGCCTGAGATGCACAAGAGGCATATTGATCGATCCGCCCAGTTCAGGCAGGAGAGGAGAAGGATTCTCTGCAGATACACTAGGCCAGGTTAGTGGAAGACATAGGATGCAGACTTCAGAGCATGCAGGGAGCAATGGGCTGTGTTAGCCCAAGGGTGATTGGAGGAGAGGCAGTGTGGAAAGCCTATAAAGAGGGTTATGCCTGAGTTCTGGCAGGGAGGACTCATAAGGGTGGCATTAATATGGTGGTGTATGTCGTGGGGTTAGAAATCATGACCTGTGAGAAATTGGCCAAGGCGTGAGCTGCTTTTGATGCTCTGACTGCTTGTAGACATGGCAGACTCTAGAAAAGGGGGTGCAGCAGGATGTGTTAAAGCCTCTTTCTAAACTGAGGACAGGTAAAGTGGGAATCCGGACTTTGTAATAGAGAAGATGGGTAAACAGGGCTGTGTAGTGAGGACACACATACAGAATTCTGGTGTGACAGAGGAGGGTCAGATAGTCTGGCTGTTGTACAGCGTTGTATTAGTAAAGTTTGTGGATTATAGAAGCACTGTGGAGAGATGGAGGACGTGAATCCCCACAGCAAGAGTTTCCAGAGGACAGATAATGAGTACTGGGTGGTTTTGTGTGTCATCTTGACACAGGCTAGAGTCATCAGAGAGGAAGAAGCCCCAGTTGAGGAAATGCCTTCATGAGGTCCAACTCTAAGTCACGTTCTTAATTATTGATCAACAGACAAGAGCCCAGCTTAGAGTATAAGATGCCATTCCTGGGCTGGTGGTCCTGGGTTTACTATAAGAAAGAGGGTGAGTAATCCATGGGAAGCAAGCCTGTAAGCAGCTTTCCTCCATGGCCTCCTCATAAGATCCTGGGTCTGTGAACCTTCCCTGTTTGAGCTCCTGTTCTGACTTCCTTGAGTGATGAACAGCAATGCTGAAGTGTGTATAAAATAAAAGTCTTCTTCCCCAATTTCCATTTTTATGGTGTTTTGTCAAAGTGACAGAAACCTTGAGACAGCATTCTTCTACTCAAAGACGAACTGGGAACTCTGGTGCTGGGATTATAAGCACCAAGGTGGATGCTGAATTAGGGACATATACAGGACCTAAAAGGAAGGTAGATTCAGGCCATAGGTGGGGTATATGAGGTGGAGCTGGTGAGAAAGACTCCCTGGGGTACTACCACAGAATGCAGTCAGGCTCTTAGTATAGTCCTGAGAAACTGACAGTTCCTGGCCACACAAAGTAGGCCTGTGGATCAGAGCCCTACAAATGCAGAGGAAGTTTCCTCTGTAGAAAACTAAGAACAGTGAGGAGGGGGCCCATTGCTCCTAATTAGTTCCTGGTGTGGGGCCAGAGAGAGCACCTGCAGCTTCACATTCCAGGAGAGGAGGGCACATATGTGTCTAATATACACATGAGGAGATGACCCCATTAAGATCTGTCTTCTTATCCCATGACTGTCATTCCCACAACAAAACATTCCAAACCAACACACATCTCTTGGGGCCAAACAATTCCCAGAATAAGGGCATAGAAAGATGGCACAGCGAATATATGACTTATGTAGGATCCCCTCTGTATGTTGTGAATATCATTGGTTAATAAAGAAACAGCTTTGGGCCTATAATAAGTTATATGGAAACAGAGCTAGGTGGGGAAAACTAAACTGAATGCTGGAGAAAGAAGAGCAAAGCCAGAGAGAAGCTATGTAACTCCTCCAGAGATTCATTCCAGAAATTTAGCTGTTAATCTAAAGTGATACACAGATTAGTAAAGATGGGTTAGATAAGGATATGAGTTAGCCACAAATATGCTCTGGCTATTGGCCACACGGCATTGCAAATAATATGGTTTCTGTATGATTATTTGTGGGCTGAGCAGTCAGGAGACACAGAAGTGGCCTTCTTGCAACAGCTATAGACCAGTCATGATCTCACACATCAGCAAAGACACATCTTTTGGCATCAGGAAATAATTATCATCAGGAGATCATTAAATAAAGCCACAACTGATCAAATTGCAGATAATAACTCACCATGTGGTGCCCATCCCAAACTTACACATTTGTAATGCTTAAGGCTTGGGAAACATGGACGTTAGGGAACAGAAAGACTGTAAAATCCAGAAGACCTGGAAGTCTGTTGTGAGATTGTTTCTTCTAACTATGAAAAGGAAGCTATACCCGTGAAATCTCAACAAGACAGCTCTATAAACAATATTCATTTTCAAATTCCACCATCAAGTGACATCCCTATATAGATGGGTGAAATCTTACCAAACTTCACTCCTAAATGAAGAGCTTTAAGTAATTATCAATGGCTGATAAAGGGAGAATTAGTCTTCTGCAGTATTGAGGCTGTTAATTGGCTATCCAATACCAAATAGTCATCCCTAAATACATATACATACGAGCAACACTAAACAGACTCAGCAGGTTGTATTTATATACCTATTCACCAGTATGTAAAACAATTTTTGAAAAGAGTTTGAGTGGAATCAGTCAATGGATGAGAGAGGAACAAGAATGGGAGACACTAAGTAACTACATTTCAATTAATTTTAACTGAAAAAAAATGCAAACTTCAGCATGAAGCTCAGAATTCCTGTTCAAGGGACCATATTCATGCATATAGCTTAATGTGGTTTTATTTTTCTCAAAATATCCAACTGTCAAAAGTCCTTTTACATAATTCCAAGACTTCTGCTCATATGCCTAAGAAAATCCAAGAATTTCTTTAAGGCTACAACACCCTGTATGGGTCTCCTGAGGTATCAGTATAGTTATATATCTGAAGGCAAAACTGGGTGGTGACATTTGGCCCTGAGGGTCGTCAGCCTTGTATTGGTGAAAAACTCCTTCCAGAGTGGCAGGGCCATATCTATTGACTCTACAAGATGAATTCCCCTCCACCAGTGGTGAGGAGAATAGAACCGTCAGAGTACAGGTAAGGGGGCAGATCCCAGAAAATGAAGAAAAACTCCTTCCATGCCTAAAATAAAATCTTGAGAAATCAAGCAGTTCAGTATCCTAGGTTTCAACAGTGTCTTAGGTCTCATTGGGGTCCTCCCTTATATCTCTACCCCACCGTACAGAATCCCGTCTGTATACAGTCTAGTCCTGATGCCAACCCCCTGTCCCCTTCAAGTCTGAAATTTATTAATATAACATTGTAAGTCAGACGGTCTCACAATAAAGGCTTTCTTTTTTATTTTCTTTGCTTTTTTTTGAACAGTTTTAGGTCTGGTTTCTGAATGGAGGTTGTTTATAGAATTAGATTGTGTATGTGAATTTGGACCTAGGAAAAGGCATCTCTCTACATTTTTTTCTTTTCTTTGTTACTTTATCTAGATCTGCCAGAAACAACTACCCAACATCTTTATATACCTTAGGAATACTTTTTCAGAAATGTTCAAACGTGTTGTATATACAAACCTTAAATCCTCTGTCTCTCCCAGTGGTGAATCTATAGTATGGAGTGTTTTGTCTTCTGTATTTCATTAAACAGTTTTTTTTTCAATGAGAAATCACTCATCTCCATACTATCTGGAGAGAAATTTTGCTAATTTAAGTATACCCAAATTAGGTATGCAGCTCCAGACACCATCATGCCTAGTAGAGAAAATAGTAATTAGCAATTATTTCTCTATTAGCATATCAGATCTAAAGAAAACTTCCTAAATTGACTTACAGAGCAGAAGTGGAGTAATCCAAAAAGGCTATCTTTACACTGGAGAGGCAGAAAACTCAGCAGCTTCTCAATCCAAGAAACTGGAGCCCTGAGCAATTCTAATCTGTAGCAGGAGGCCACTTGTTGATTCCCAGCCACTTAGACCTGAAATAATCACACAGAAACAGTTTAAATCACTGCTTGTCCCATTAGCTCTAGCTTCTTTTTGGCTAACTCTTATTTATTAATTTAACCCATTTCTAGTAATCTGTGCATTGCCATGAGGCTGTGGCTTACTGGGTAACATTCCCAGAGTCTGTCTCTGGTGGAGGTTCCATGGCTTCTCTCCCAGCCCTTCTTTCTCCCAGCATTCAGCTTAGTTTTCCCCACCTATCTAAGTTCTGTCCTGCTATAGGTTCCAAGCAGTTTCTTTATTCATTAATGGTAATCACAGTATACAGAGGGAAAGCCCACATCACTAATCTGAAAATCTAAAAGGTCTCTGGAAAGCCTTGTGTTGCGTATGCTTTTGAAGACTGAAGAATCTATGGTCTGTCAGACAAGGCCAGAGCAGAATTGATAGACTTGCCCAGAAAAAAAAGGAAGTGAATGCTTTTCCTTTGACCTCATTTTATCTTGATTTCCAGTTGGAACATGTTACCCATATCAAGGGGTAATTCTCTATAGAATACCCTCACAGCCTCCCAGGGGTGTGCTTCCTAGGTAATTCTCAATCCAGTCAGGTTAACATCTATCACAGGGGTCCCAGAGAAGGGAAATGCCTCTGAAGACTTCAGAAAAGCTATCTAGCCAAGGAGTCAGGAGTAAATCCTCCTTCCTTGAAATAACATTTCTTTTTTTTAAATTTATTTATTTATTAAAGATTTCTGTCTCTTCCCCGCCATAGCCTCCCATTTCCCTCCCCTTCCCCCAATTAAGTCCCCCCCAGCCCGAAAAGCAATCAGGGTTCCCTGTCCTGTGGGAAGTCCAAGGAACCCCCACCTCCATCCAGGTCTAGTAAGTTGAGCATCCAAACTGCCTAGGCTCCCACAAAGCCAGTACGTGCAGTAGGATCAAAACCCATTGCCATTGTTCTTGAGTTCTCAGTAGTCCTCATTGTCCGCTATGTTCAGAGAGTCCGGTTTTATCCCAGGCTTTTCCAGACCCAGGACAGCTGGCCTTGGTGAGTTCCTGGAGAGGTTGTGGAGAAAGGGGTACACTCATCCATTGCTGGTGGGAATGCAAACTTGTGCAACCACTTTGGAAAGCAGTGTTTCGGTTTCTCAGGAAATTCGGGATCAACCTACCCCTGGATCCAGCAATACCACTCTTGGGAATATACCCAAGAGAGGACCTATCATACAACAAAAGTATATGCTCTACAATGTTCATAGCAGCATTGTTTGTGATAGCCAGAACCTGGAAACAACCTAGATGCCCTTCAATGGAAAAATGGATGAAGAAAGTATGGAATATATACATAGTAGTGTACTACTCAGCAATAAAAAACAAGGACTTCTTGAATTTTGCATGCAAATGGATGGAAATAGAAAACACTATCCTGAGTGAGGTAAGCCAGACCCAAAAAGAGCAACATGGGATGTACTCACTCATATTTGGTTTCTAGCTGAAATGACATTTCAAAGTAAGCCAATGGCTATTATCCAACACTCTGGGTGGACTGAAGAAAAGCACAGAAAAGGCACAAGGCACAAAGACACAAAAATGGTGAGAGTAAGCTTTGTAATGCTAGAACCCAGATTATGAGTTTGGTAACCAACTCTACAGACTGTCTTGTCATTGCAGGCCAAGTTAGACACTTCTCTCAGATAGGGACACAAGAAAGAATGCTAGTGAAGAGTCACCAGTGGACACTGTCCAGTTCATAGATAGTGAGGTAGTATCATCCAGGTTGCTTTAGCAAGATTTGACTGAAGTCACCCTGCAGCCAGGAGTAAGAGTGGTAGGCAGTGATGATCCCTCATAATCCCTGTGTATCTATCGACTGTGGGGCTCTTTACACAGATGCAGACAACTCTGGATACCCAGCCCCTGCTGAAGGTGATAAGTCTGATCCATAAAAGAGTCCTAGAACTTTCACTTCTGAAAGGCTGCATAGAACACTAAACATTCTAAACTGTGACCCATTTTGGACCTAAAATTTTATGTCATCAAAGGTAGACAGGCATGAAACACTTGTATCCAAATTGAATACTTACTAATAATAAATCATGAAAGTTTTTATTTTGAAATGATTGTGTATAAAACTATAAGGGAGGCCAAGACCTTAGTAGGACCCTAGACGCCATGATGGATGTATCATTCAGGTTGCAAAACTCAGCATGCAAATGGCAACACCTGACACTATGAAAACAAAGACCTAAACCGTCAAAGTCCACAGTTTTGGCAAAGTCTCTAAATGTACTAACCTTGCCTTTTGACTCCTGTAGTTCTGCTTCTGGCTAACTCTTCTTATTAACTGAAATGTGTCAACCCAAGACATGGGTTTTGTGTTTAAAATGTCACCCTGATGAAGGTTTGGGGTTTGGGGTAGCAAACACTTAAACTCCTGTCCAAGCAATTGTCTCTGGTGGCTACCCTACAACATGTACATACATACATATATATGATTATACTACTTGTTAAAATTAAAAATAAATCTTCAGAGTTACACATATGTGCCTTTTTGTTCTTTTTACAGATAATTAAATCATAGCCTAATTTGATTTTCCAGGATGTAATAAATCAGCCAATATTTTTCAGAGTTGATCATTATTTTGATTTCATAATTTCCAACAATGAAAATGATGCTTCAAATAATAGGTAGCACAAAAAGATTAAGGTTTATTTAGGGCCATATCAAAATGTGAAAATTATGTCCTAATATGATAGTTTATTTAATTATCTTATTTTTATTCATATCCTTCCTCCACCTCTAAATCAGCTTTAAATGCATTCTCAAGCATCGTCAAGATTTGCTCGTAGATCTAAAAGAAACTCCTCAGCTCAGGACCAACTGCTGGTTTCTTTCTCAAGCAAGTCAGAAAACTAGCGATCTCCTTCAAGCAGTCTTTTTTATTTATTTCTATTTTTTTTAATTTTTCCCCAACACTACTTATTCCAACTGTCATTATTCCATGCACAAGTTCGTGCCCACACTCCACCCCTTGTATGCCTAAACTAGAGCCTCACCCAGGGTTGTGAGTTGAAAGCCAATAGCAGCGATAGCAGTCTGGAGTAACAATTTTAGCCTGGAAATCCCAGACAGTTCCTCAGGGGGCTTCAAGGCGCACAGCCATTGCAGAACCCACAAGGGGGCGCTTTCTGATGCGCTCAGATCATGGCCTGCAAGTACTTCTACTTCGACTATGACTTTTACCGGGTGAACTTCTATGAGGAAGAAATAATGACTGAACCTGAGAAAACAGTGGCCTACACGATAAACAGTGGCAGCTTTGACCAGGGAGTCATAGAGGCCCTGAATAATCTGTTCTGTGAGGGCCAGAAGAGCTCTGTCGACGACCACAGCTACCAGGACTGGGATATAAGTAACAGCCAAGACATTGAGCAAGAAGAGGTGGAGATGGCCATGAACATGGTCGAAGCCAGTGAACAGCCATTAGTCAAGATTCGCCAGAAACCATACATATTCACGCCTGGACAGCTGTGGGAACTGCGAGCAGTCTTTGAAGAAACTCAGTACCCAGACGCCATCAGACGGTATGTATCGGGTCTGTCCTTTAGGACTTTGGGCTCCTTCTCCTCTCCCCTGGCCTCTCCTCAGTCTTGTTGAAAGTTTGTAATATTTTTGAGATTCAGAATACTGACTCATAATAAGCATAGCTTTTTGCCACTGAGGTACAAGCTCCTCAGGGAACCTCAGCGCAAGGGAGCCTAGGTGGGAGCCACAGGAGTGCGCCCTCTGGCGAGCTAAGGGCATTGGCCTCACTCTGAGGAAGAAAGCCGCGAAACTTGAGGGTGACCCATGCAGCAGACAGAGGTGGCTTTTTTTGTAAAGGAATCTCAGGCTCCCTGCATGAGCTGTGTTGCATGTAGGGGACCACAGCCTCTTTTTAGTTTTGTTGAATCGGAGTCTGAGTTGTACAGGCTGGACTTGAACCGACTTGGTAGCCCAATCAGTCCTTGAAGTTGTGATCGATCCTTCTGCCACAGCTTCTTCAGTAGCTGAGATTACTGGTTTGTGTCATCAGGCTTGACTTCCTATCCATTCTTGGCCCTGAATCCACAATCTTCACCTGACTCTTTGATGATGTTTAAGGGGAGTTGTTGTCTAGAAGTCCTAAGTAAAGTCTGTTTTCTCCATCCATTAAAGAATTCAAAGGCGGAAAGATCCCGGGCACAACAGGCGGCAATGGTACTTACTAAAAGTACTAAAAGTGAAGTAGGAAACACACACAGTGAGGCATGCGAGAGAGAGAGAGAGAGAGAGAGAGAGAGAGAGAGAGAGAGAGAGAGAGAGAGAGACAGGAGGAGGAGGAGAGGAGAGGAGAGAGAGAGAGAGAGAGAGAGAGACAGAGAGAGAGACAGAGAGACAGAGGAGGAGGAGGAGAGGAGAGGAGAGAGGAGGAGGAGGAGAGGAGAGAGAGAGGAGAGAGAGAGACAGAGAGAGAGACAGAGAGAGACAGGAGGAGGAGGAGAGGAGAGGAGAGAGAGAGAGAGAGAGAGAGAGACAGAGAGAGAGACAGAGAGACAGAGGAGGAGGAGGAGAGGAGAGGAGAGAGGAGGAGGAGGAGAGGAGAGAGAGAGACAGATAGAGAGACAGAGAGAGACACAGAGAGACAGAGGAGGAGGAGGAGAGGAGAGGAGAGGAGAGGAGAGAGAGAGAGAGAGAGAGAGAGAGAGAGAGAGAGAGAGAGAGAGAGAGAGACTCCCCACAAAGTAGAAAGGGGAATCTGAAAACGAAATGGTTTTCATTTGGAGAACTGGAAGTTTTCAGCTGACTAGTCCTCTCATAAACTGAACCATGTTTAGGACAGACCTTGAACATAGGGGAGCAGGCTGGAAAATTAGCCAACGGCAGGAGAAAACGCCTACTAGGCCTTTGGCTCAGGTAAAGAGGGTGAGAGAGAAGCAGAAAGTTTGCTCTCTTAATAGTTTGAGGCCTCTTTCCCTGTATGTCTGCAGGTCAGGTCTAGCTCTTGGTCCCTCAAGACCATACCTCTTGGGTGACCAAGGTTAAACTTTCCATGCATCCTGGTGCAAACCAGGTCTCCAAAATGCTCACTGACCACTCCTTTGGTTCCTTTCTGTTTAAAAAGTGTCCAAAATTAAACACAGAAACATAAAGGGCATTGCTTAAATCAAATCTGAAGGTGAGAACTCAGCAGACTGAAGTCTTCTCAAGTGATTTGGGGATAGGTCCCTGGGAGTCTCTACGACGCCACAGCAAAACCTGAACCCATTAAATAAGTGCCCTTTCCATGCCCCTAGTCCCCACCTACCACTCTCTTGTTTATTTGTCCTCTCTATATGATTCCTCTAAGGACCTCATATAAGGAAAATCAGGCAGAATTTGTCCTTCCTGAACTAAGCTGCCTCGATTAGTATGTCTTTGAGCCTTGTCGGTGTGTTAGCATCAGACAAAATTTCTGCTTTCTCGGGGGTCAGTCATACCCAAACACCCCTATGCACAGCCATGTGAAAAGCTATCTGGGCAGATTTTCCCTGTGGCCCATGTGGCTTGTGCTTCACTGGTGTGATCTAGTGGAGCAGACAAATGCTTTTAGAACTCCATCTCAGTCACTCGGGGTGCACACCCAGAATCAGACTTGTGTCATGGGATCATCCCTGCTCACTATTTGAGGAACCACCTCACCCTTCCTTTGCGCTGTACTATTTGACATTTCCCCAGAGGGAGCATCATGCTTCCAATGTCTTCAGGGACTCACCGTGCTTTATTCTGTGGGTGTTGTTAGTAGCCACCTTCTGAGTGTGAGGACCTTCTGGGTGTGGTTTGAACTGCTTTTCACTACTGCTGCCTGAATTTCCCTGTGTTTATGGATACCGTGACCTATGTTCGTGGTCAAATACGTCTTTAGCAAGGTCTTTTTCTCCTATCTAAGTCAGGGTGTGTTTTGTGGTGAGTTATTGGTGTTCAAATTTGCTGTCTGATTGCATGTAATGTTTTCTTCCCAGAATCATTTCTTTCAATACACAGAAATACTAAAATCTGCTAAACATCCACATTTATCATTTCATTTGTGTTGCCTGTGTGGGGCCTGCTTTTTGTGTGCAAAATTTTTCAGAGATCAAATATACGGAAGAATGAAGACTTGTGTGCCCTCACAAACATATCATTCGGCCGTCACTTTGCATAGTTATCTATACCTAGTGGCACAGATCTATAACCTCAGCCACATGGGAGGGAGATCCAGAAAGAGAGACACTTCCAGGTTTTGCAGGGCTCAGGAGGATGCTCAAGGTCAGCAGAAGCAGCTTAGTGAAACTCTGTTTCAAAATAAGACTGAAAAACACATAAATACAAATATAATTATAAAACCATACAGCTCAGTGGTAGACCCCTTGCCTAGCATATCTGGGATTGTAGGTTCAATTCCTGATGTCACAAAATATGTATAATTTGTATGTGGCAGATATAGACACATACAAATTTTCTTTTTTCTTTTGTTTATATATATTTTCAAATCAGGGTTTCAATGTGTAATAGCCCCGTCTGTCCTGGAACTCTCTCTGTAGACTAGGCTGGTCTCAAACTCACAGAGAGCCACCTGCCTCTGCCTCCCGAGTGCTGGAATTAAAGGTGTGCACCACCACCACTCTCTCTCTCTCATACATTACATCCCTACTACAGTTTCCCTTCCCTCCACTACTCTCAGCCTCCCCAGACTTCCCTGCTCCCCTGTCCACTGCTCCCCCACTTCCCTTCAAACCACTTCTACATAAAGCTCCTTCTAAAGGTTGCTGAAAAGTCTGCTTATAGAGGTGTGAGGGGAGATAGCAATTATTTACATTTTTATTAAAATATTTTTCATGCTATATATTTTAATCATATTCTTTCTTTCCCCCAACTCCTCCGATATCCTCCTTACCCATTCAACTTCATGAACTTTCTCTTTCTCAAAAACAAAGGGAAAAAAACAGAAAAAAACAACAAAACCAAAACCCAAATCAAAGAAGACAAACTTAAAAAAGAAAACAAGACAAGAAGTAACAAAACAAAACAAAAGGTTCACACACACACACACACACACACACACACACACACACAAAATACAATATCTTTTGTGTTGGCCAACTACTCTGGACATGGGGCCTGCCCTGGAGTGTTGTGCTGATGATGGTGTCCTTTGCTGTCCAGAAGCATACAGAAGCTTTTCAGTTTCATGAGGTCCCATTTAGTAACTTTTAGTCTTAGTGCCTGTGCTACTGGTGATCTGTTCAGAAGGTCTTTTCCTGTGTCAATGAGTTCAAGGTTATTTATTACTTTCTTTGAGACAGGGTTTCTTACAGGCCTGCTGTGTTTCCTTCTCAGCTTGCTATGTGATTTTGGAAACATAACTTGACCTCTCTGTTTTATTCTATTAGGTTCAGTGTATCTGGGTGTATGTCTATAATAGTAATTTTTTTCTCTTGGTGGATTTTTTCTTTAATGGATATATAGTGTTCTTTCTTACCTTGTCTGATTAGTTTTGTTTTGAAGTCTCTCAGATATTAAAATAGCTACACCTGCTTGCATCTTGGTTCCGTTTGCTTGGAATGCCATTTCCCATCCTGTTACTCTAAGGTAACATCTGTCTTTGCTGTCCTTGGTTTGTGAGCTGTTTCTTGAATGCAGCACAAAGATGGATCCCATTTTCTTACCAAATCTGTTAGTCTGTGTTTTCTGGTGTGTGTGGGGAAGAATATAGACCATTAAATTAGATAGTTTTTAATGATCGGTGTTTACTGATTTCTGTTATTTTGTTGTGGTGTAGCATTTTTCCATCATTTGATTAACTATTGTGAGATTATTTATTCCTTGTGTCCTCTTGGATTCAGTTAACTTTCTCTCTTCAGCCTGAAATTTCCTTCTAGTGCCTTCTGCCGAGCTGTATGGGTGGACAGAAATTGCTCAAATTTGCTTTTCTCTTGAAATGTTTTTTCTTTCTCTGTTAACTGTGGTTAGTAGTTTTGCTGGATCTAGTAGTCTGATCTGACATCTGTGGTCTCTTAGGGCTTCTACAACATCTAACCAATCCCTCCCGGCATTCAGACTCTCCAATGGGCCCATCTTTACATGTGACTTGGTCCTTTTCCCTTGAAGCTTTTAATATTCTTTCTTTGTTCTGTATCTTTAGTGTTTTAATTATGTGGCAAAGGTATTTTCTTTTCTGCTCCAGTCTATTTGGTGTTCTGTATGCTTCTTGTACCTTAATAAGCATCTCTTTCTTTAGAGTGGGTGAGTTTTCCTTCATGATTTTATTGAAAAGACTTTTTGTGCTTTTGGCGTGTGCTTTTCTCCTTCTCTATACCTATTATTCATAGGTATGGTGTTTAAATATTGTCCCAGATTTCCTGGGTTAATTATGTCTGGATATTTATTTTTAATATTTAACACTTTCTTTGACCAAGATATTCATTTTTCTACCTTGTCTTCAAGATGTGAAACTCTATCTTCCATGTCTTTTAATCTGTTGTTGAGACTTTCATATAAAGTTTTTGTTCGACATCCTGAGTTTTTCACTTCTCTTTTTATTTCATCCTGGGCTTTCTTTGGTGATTCTATTTCTTTGTTAAATTCTACTTTCATGTCTGGAATTGTTTTTACTTGTGTTTTTTTTTTTGGCAAGTTTTTGTGGTCTTTCAGACATTTATTTGGATCTTCTTTAAGGTATTTGAACATATTAATAATTGGTGTCTTGAAGTCCTTGTCTTATGCTTCAGCTAAATCGCTTTTCTTATAGCCTATCACAATAGAGTTGCTGACATCTTGAGGAAGCATGTTGTATTGATTCATGTTTGTGTTTGGCGCTGGGATCTAGGCATCTGAAGCTATGATGTTTGAGGTGTTTCTTAGTGTAGACATCTGGTGTCGTATTTGTTGGGTGGGTCCTTTGGTCCCAGTCAAGTGTAGCTGCTGTGGGTAGCTGTGTCCCAGCAAGTATGGTGGCTGAGGGTCCTTGGCAGAATTGTTTTGCACTTCAATGGGGAGTCACAAAGGGATGGAGCTGAGCTGAGAGGGGCAGTGGGGAAGAACTAGACTTATTCTGCATCTGCACCAGGAGGCTGAGTCCCTAAGAGATTGGGTTGGGCTAGGCGGAGGGCCTCCTGAAGGCAGGCTGCAACAGAACTAATGGTGGAGGAAGGTCATTGGCTAATAAAGGAACTGCCTTGGCCCATTTTATTGGTTAGAACATAGGTAGGTGGAGTAAACAGAATAGAACGCTGGGAGGAAGAGGAAGTGAGCTCAGAATCCACAGCTCTCCTCTCTGGAGCAGACGCCTCAGAGAGATGCCATGCCCCAGCTCCGACCCAGGATGGACTTAGGCTAGAATCTTCCTGGTAAGACTGGTGCTCACAGATTATTAGAGATGGGTTGATCGGGATATCAGAATTAGCCAGTAAGGGCTAGAGCTAAAGGGCCAAGCAGTGTTTAAATGAATACAGTTTGTGTGTTGTTATTTCGGGCATAAGCTAGCCAGGCAGCTGGGGTGTTGGGGACACAGCCCCGCCGCTCCTTATTACTACAAAGTAAGCCGGAACTGGGATTTGTATATAAAATAATATTGTTCTAAAAATAAAATAAAAAGAATAAGTATGGAGAGCAAGATATTAAATTTTAAAATATACATGGTATGTACTAATTATAGTTAATTCCATGCCTAGTATGGAATATTAAATATTTGTCTTTTTCTCTTCACAGAAGAGAACTGGCAGAGCTCATGAATGTGGATGAACAGAAGGTGAAGGTCAGTCAGCCTGCGTATTTAGTTTACCAGAGTGCTGATCTCAGAGTTGCCTCCGGACATGGATGACTTTGCCCTAGGCACATGAAACTACTTTATTTTTTCCTTGTGTCTTATGCTGGGGGAAAAGATCTGGAATATGAGACCTTGGCAAACGGAAAATGGAAAAGGAAAACTTTAGCTAATGTTTACTCCGTGCGGGGCAGTCAATTGTGATCCTAAAATAAAAGCAAAACCAAATATATAGCATCTACACCTCTGTCTGTCTGTCTCTCTCATGTATGTATAAATGTGTATATATACGTGTGTGTATATAGTATCTATGTTGCATAAATATTTTGCATGTGTGTGTGTGTGGCATAATTAACATTTGATTCCGTGTAACACAAAAGAGTGCTTCACAGGGGTCTCCTGGTGAGTATCATTTTGAAACTCAGGGTGACTTGGAAATGATCATGTGGCTGTAGGGAATATCTTGGTTGTAAAACAGAACATGTGCACTTGGTAAAAGAATGAATGAATGACAAACTAAAGGGGAAATGGGATAATTGAGCCATGAAATATTTTTTCATAAACTAAAGCATTTTCCTATCATGTGAGACAAATGTGGAAAGAGAACTTAAAGTTCAAGAGGGTAAATTTCTTTGTTTCTTTTAGAAGGTTTTGAAAAGGTGATTCAGACAGTGGTGGTTCTACATTTAGTTTCTGGTGTTATTATATCTCATATCCAGGAAAAATATTTCCCCAAGTTCCCACTAGGGCAGAGGAGTCAGTTCTTGAATACAAAGGGAGTTCATGACCACCAGGAATACAGGAGACTGTTTCTAAGGACAATTTTGAAAGAATAACTGTAAGCCTGTGCACATAGAGCTTGGTACATGACTCTAATTGGGTGTGCAGAATAAAGGGTTTGGTATTGTGCGTAATGAATTTTTCTTTGTTTTTCTGGTAGTGACATACAACCCAGGAACTATGAAACTGTAGGTAGGTCATTGGCCATGAAATGGCTAGTAGCTTCAGCCATACAAAGCATGTGAGCACTTAAAAACTGCATTGTGGGTTCAAAAGAGATTCATAGGGTCAAATGAGAGCAGCAACTGCTAAATATGTTAATCGAACCCTTCTCTCCCTCGGATTTCAGGACTGGTTTAACAACAAGAGAGCTAAACTTAGGAAGAACCAGAGGGCAATACTGAGAAAAAAGCATTCCCCTGCTATCAACGACAACCTTGATATGAAGACTCTGGTGGAGACCAAGAACATCTTCATTCTCCAGGAGCAAGTGGGAGATGGGCTCTTCTGGTGTCGCAGGAAGTTTGTCGCCCATACTGGCCAGGACATTCCTATCTTTCTCTCCTTATATTAGCAATAAAGCACAGTTTATCCATTTACAACTTGTGTGTGCCCTCCACAGAAAAGGATGTGTTTTATTACAATTTGTACAGAAGTCAGCTCAGAGCAGGTGAGGGATAGAAACACATACCGGTCATTGGAATGCATAGCAGCCACTGGAACACATAGCAGTCACTGGAACACATAACGTTCACTGGAACACACAGCAGTCACTGGAACACATAATGGTCACTGGAACACACAGTGGTCACTGGAACACATGGTGGTCACTGGAACATATAGCAGACACTGGAACACATAGTGGTCACTGGAAATCACAGCGGTCACTGGAACACATAGCAGCCAGAAAAACACATAGTGGTCACTGGAACACATAGTGGTTATTGGAACACATAGCGGTCACTGGAACACACAGTGATCACCGGAACACATAGCGGTCACTGGAACACTTAGGGGTTATTGGAACACATAGCAGCCAGAAAAACACATAGTGGTCACTGGATCACACAGTGGTCACTAGAACACATAGAAGTCACTGGAACACATAGTGGTCACTGGAACACACAGTGGTCCCTGGAACACACAGCAGTCACTGGAACACATAGCGGTTACTGGAACACATAGTGATCACTGGAACACACAGTGGTCCCTGGAACACATAGCAGTCACTGGAACACATAGTGGACACTGGAACACACAATGGTTACTAGAACACATAGCGGTTACTGGAACACATAGTGGTCACTGGAACACACAGTGGTCCCTGGAACACACAGCAGTCACTGGAACACATAGTGGACACTGGAACACACAGTGGTCACTAGAACACATAGCAGTCACTGGAACAATAGTGGACACTGGAACACACAGTGGTCACTAGAACACATAGCAGTCACTGGGACACACAGTGTTCACTGGAACACATAGCGGTCACAGGAACACACAGCTGTCAGTGCAACACATAGCAGTCACTGGAACACATAGCAGTCACTGGAACACATAGTGGTTATTGGAACACATAGCAGTCACTGGAACACATAGTGGTTATTGGAACGCACAGTAATCACTGGAACACATAGTGGTCCCTGGAACACACAGTGGTTACTGGAACACACTGCGGTCACTGGAAAACATAGTGGACACTGGAACACACAGTGGTCACTAGAACACATAGCAGTCACTGGGACACACAGTGTTCACTGGAACACATACCAGTCATCGAACACATAGCTGTCACATGTCCCTGGCAGAACAAGGGAAGGCTGTGCCTCAGCAGCATTCATGGACAGTACTTCTCTAGCTTCATGTTCTGCTGCACCCTCCTAGGTGCCTATACAGAACTCTCCTGAGACTTGTATGATAAGACAACTAGCCTACCAATTCTGGCATAGTGTCTGTGGAGAGGGTCTTGGGGGAAGGGGGTGTGAGCAGCATCAGGAGACCATGGACATGAGCACTGGGCAGTGGCAGCTGCAACTGTGTGTGTCTAAGCAGCTAACATTCCTGACAAAACAGATATGTCCAGGAAAAATATGGAACCAGAAACTCAGAGGAAGGGAAGGGCTGGTTGGTGGTTACTACCTTTGCCCACCCCTGTGGGGCAGGCAGGTAAGGAAAGTACACAGTATAATCTCTCCCATTTTTAATTGCTATTCTGACCCTCTTCCAGCAAATTCTCATTTTGTCATTTTTCAGAGAGAACGGTTTAGAAGTGACCTCATCTTGTCAAAACATTAAAGGTTGTTTTAAGGACCTACTAGTGTTGTTATGCAATGGCTGGTGATATACATGGGAGGCCTGCCCTTTTCTAAAGAGAAAGTGGGGGAGAGTTTGAGGGCAGGGACTAAGAGGAGTCAGGGGTCTCAAGAGAATAAGTCAAAGGCAATGAATCTACGTGGACTACTACGTGGAGTAACTAGGGCCAAGAGACAGCACTTGATCACCAAAGGCAGGTAAGTTTTCAACAGAGGCAGGGTCATGATTACAGTGGCCAGATGTGTGTAGACCTATTTACTGCACCTGCATCCAGGGGTTCCAGAAGTGAAACACATAGAAAGCTCAAAATTAGCCTCAGTCTATACAGATAGCTGTGCTTGAGAGCTATAAGGGTATATCCAGTGAACAGGTAAAGGCCAGCCTTGTCAGAGTGCCAAGACTTATTAGGGGATGGAGCAGCAAGCCTGGCTGAAGCCCTGACTAGTATCATGTAGCCAGGCATGAGAATGATGCCTTCATACACTCATCTTATGCATGGGGAGAATAAAACAGAGAGGTCAAGTGACGTTTCCAAAATCACACAGCAAGCTGAGAAGGAAACACAGCAGGAGGCCTGTAAGAAACCCTGTCTGAAAAGAATGTGGTCTCTCAGAGAAGATGGCCGACACCAGGAGAACATGGCTCATTGAATCAACTAAGCATAGTTCACATGGACTCACAGAGACCAAAACAACAAGCATAGGACTTGCAAGGGTCTTTAATAGGTCCTCTGTGTGAATGTTGTAGGTGTTAGCTTGGTGTTCTTGATGGGGCTCCAAGACTGGAAAACTTATTGACCTGCTTTTGTGAATGTTTTCCTCCTGTTGGGTTGTCTGTTCCATCATCTGTATGACGGCTTTTGCCTAGTCTTATTATATCTTGTTTTATCCTGTCTGGCTCTTCTGTCTTAGAGGCCTGCTCTTCTCTGAAGAGGAAATGGAAGATAGCTGATCTGGGGGACATAGGATGTCAAAGAGTTAGGGAGTGGAGGAAGGAGAATCTGTGGTCAGGATGTACTGTATGAGAGAAGAATCTATTTTCAATAAAACGTTTTCAATGTGGATTGCACCAGAAGGGTGATACTAAGAGCTGCCCTTCCTCTCCACATCCATGAAGCATACACATACATGAACTCACACCAACAATGTGTATCCGTGCACACGACCATGTGACTACACATAAAAATGATGTCTCACATCCAATAATGTATTCAGTTTTCAAGTTCAGATTTCTTTCAGGTGCCTTCCACCTTTCCACTATTTATAGTGGTGTCTGCTTCTCTAATGTACCCCCTGCCTGAATGACGTTCTGGCTTCTTTTGCATGAGTAAAATTTCATGGAGTTCAGAGATTAAACAGCAGAGACTTGCTCCTCGAAAAGGCCTCCCAGGAATTTTCTGTGTATCCTTTCTTCTGAACTAGACCAATCTCCGTGGTGGACACTGTCCTGGAACATTTTTTCTGTTCAGTCCCTCTTCTTGCCCTGGGGCTTAAATGGAGATTTAGAAGATTTAGTTCTGTTAATCAAGAGAAAAAACAGGGATAGGCAGGAGACAAGGAAACTACGGGAACTATAGGATGCAGGAGGAAAAGAGAACAAGATTCCTAAAATCATGTCCCAGGCGACCTTCAGACCTGTGAAAGTCACAGTGAGGGACAGAGAACACTGGCAATCCAGGAAAACTCGGGTAGGCTGATCTACTGCCCAGGAAGCCCATGCCACAAGGCAGAAGATAACTTGGCGGATGACAGTGACCCCTAACTGAAGCTGTCGGGACAAGGACCTGTATATCAGTATTGGCAGTCCCCCTACCATCTCCAAGCTGTTCTCCTTATAAAACTGGGTTCACTGCACTGGGGTACACCCTAGTGCACAGGGTACTCATGGTAATGTGTGGGACACACCCTCCCATGGTCATATGCCTGAATTGCAGCAGGACAAAGATAGGAAAACTAGGCTTTGGAGTTCAGCAACACTGGCAGCTTCTCTTCCTGTTTAGGATTCCCATCCATGGAGTCAGAGGGGACGACAAGGGCTCAGAGTCACTAGAAGTGGGAAAAGGCACTGGACATTCAGAACCTGGCCCAGCCCAGGTACGGGATTTCCATTTAGTTCCACTCATCTGTAAGTACAGTCTCAGGCTGGCAGGCTCCAATGCGGGCTGCGGAAGGAATACTGCAGAGAGGCATGTGTTCTCTGATGCTGTACCAGAGGACACCACTGTTTGCTCTGTGGCTCAGGTAATGTGCCATATGACTGGGGAGGAAGGGCATGACTAAAACAGGAAACCCCCTGAGGCTGTCTGGCTCCAAGCAGGAGATTTGTATTTGTTCTTCTTGGCCTTGTTGTAGCACATCTGGTCCTCCAGGAGGAGACAAATGCCTCTGGCTTCAGCTCTTATTCCTGTTTCTGTGGGTGCCATGCAGTCAGATGTCCTGTTACAGGCCTCCTGCAGATTAGCTCCAGGCTCAGCCACTTCATGGGGCCGGCTACTCTTGGAACTTCTGTATAGATGCAGCAGGATGTACGGGCCTGAAAGCAGCCATCGCCAAAATCAGGTTGTAGCTTAGCTTCTCTTTGGTTCAGAGCCCATACTTGGGGACAACTGCTGCAGGAGATGTTTGGGGTGACCTTAAGGTGGGGAAATCACACAAACATGCAGGTTGGGTCTTGGAGCTGGCCAGAGGGAGTTGGAGAAACTTCCCCAGACGGGAGAGCAGCTGCTGGTACTTGAACCCTCCAACAAGGGGCCATGGAGGCCAGTTTTGCTCCAAGACTGGTGGTACCTGAACCCTGTGCTTCTAGACATTCCATTTATTTTTGCAAAAGCACATTTCATGGGCTTATATACATGCATGTCGGAGATTGAATTTCCAATTTGTTTGAGTTGCATGCTGCCTTGAGAGGCCGTTTCTAGTCTAGTTTAGGATGTGATTTTGAACTTCCTGAAAACTTTAGTGCTCCACCCCTTGCATAGTAGCTGTGAGAGGGGGAACACCAAGGACTACTTCCTGAACCCAAAATGTCTGTTCTATTATTGGACATGATTGCTACTGCCCGCTGCAAAAACTAATCTCATCACAGCCTCCCTCACACATTGACTTGTACAGCGTGAACGTTAGATAAAGGAGTCAGTCCAGAGATGATAGTCGGATGGACTCAACTAGCTCAAAACTACACGCAATGCTTGTAAAAGTGGACAGACTGAAAAGCACTCAGCAGGAAAATTAATTCTTATATTACACACTCCAGGCCCTTTCTTAAGCTGATGGCTGCTTTGGGGTCCGTTTTATATTCCTGCAGTCCATGTCCTAAATAACCATGCAATGGACAGGTGGAGACTTACATCTTCCAAGACCCAGAGGGAACCAAATACCTCCCTAGTAATAACTGGGCAACTGTGTGCAATATCGAGTTGCTATACAGATGACTATTTCACGCATGCTTCTAAATATCCAAGATCAAACCTTTTATGGGTTTCTATATATTAGGGGGCCACTATCTGAAGTGCTTTGAGCTGCCTAGATCAAATGGGAAGGAAGGTAACCTGCTGGAATTCTGATCCCTAGAATCCAGGCAGGCCCTATGCTTTGCTGCTATGTGGGTCTTGACAAAGCTTGGGGCTAGAGGCAGATACAGAGCCTGTGAACATCAGAAACATCGATACTTTTCCTTGATACCTTCTTTAACGTTTGAAACCTATGCCTGCCAATGGCAATATTTCAGCTTTCTTGAGGGACTAGACATTAAATCAGGACGTGGTGCAAACTAGGCAAGCTCGGTCATGCAGCACATGAATTGTAGTGTGGAGTAGCATTATTAGTCATTACTATTTTATTATTGTTGCTGGTTATTGGGACCTCCCCCTTCCCAGTGTGGACAGAAGAGGACAGTATTCATGGGCTGATTTTTCCTCCACCGTGTAAATCCTGTGGATGAATTTCAGGTCTGCTGTCTTGGTGACAAGCACCTTGACCTTCTGCGATAGTTTGTTTTAATTGTCATCTTAAGACAAAGTACAATAACCTGGGAAGTGAGTCTCAATGAGAGATTATCTACACTGGATGATCTGAGGCGAGTTGTCTGAGTTAGTTGTTATAGGAGGATCTGCCCCACCTTGGAGACACCATTCCCTAGCTAGGGCATCTTGAACTGTATACAACTGAATAAATTTCAGTCAGCGCAGCCAAGTAGAAAGCATGAATGTACTTCCCTCTCTCTACACCTGAATATGAAACTAATGTGTCCAGCTATTTTACAGTCCTGTTGCCTCAAGTTCCTTGCTAAAATGGTGTGTGATGTGGAATGTTGAGCTGAAATAATACAAAAGAATTGAATTACCTTCTGAACTTCCACAGCAGCCATGTCCCTGTCCAGATACATACATCACAACCATGGTGCACTGGGCACCTGCTGATGGTGGCAGGAGCTGGAAGGATCCTGGTACACAAAGACTCATGGACGAAAATCTGTTTCCTAGAATTGTCAATCTGGGCCTTCTTTTTGAAATCTTATGTTATTTTTCATAATGTGTATGAGTCTGTATATGTATGCATGCCAGGGCCTGTATAGGCCAGAGGAGGGTGTCCTCTTTCCTGGAGCTGGAGTTACAGGAAGATGCAATGTAGGGTTAAGCCAGCCCCTTAGGGGGCACGCTTGCCTTGGGCGAAAGTTTACTTATAAATCGGGCACGTGGGAGCCTGCACACTCCTTCTGCTTCCTGTGCTCTGCTGGAACCCTGGTCCTGTAAGATCATTTCTTCATTAAAGCTGTATATATTCTTTACAATCTGCCTGCATTCATTTACGCCGCTACAATGCAAGACACCATAGGTTCTGAAAAATGTACCATGAAAGAGCATGACTGGTCTATAGCTGTTGCAAGAAGGCCACTTGTGTGTCTCCTGACTGCTCAGCCCAGAAATAATCATACAGAAACCATATTATTTGCAATGCTTTGTGGCCAATAGCCAGATCATATTCGTGGCTAACTCATATTCTTATCTAACCCATCTCTATTAATCTGTGTATCGCCACGTGGCTTTGGTTTAACAGCTAAAGTTCTGGCATCCCTCTCTGGAGGAGCTATATAGCTTCTCTCTGGCTTCGCTCTTCTTTTTCCCAGCATTCAGTTTAGTTTTCCAAACCTAGCTCTGTTCCCAATAACTTCTATAGGCCCATATAGCACCTTTTTAACGACATAGAGAGGGGAATCCCACATCATCACATATTTGCTGTGCCATCTTTCTATGCCCTTATCCTGGGATTTGTTTGGCCCCAAGAGATGTGTGTTGGTTTGGAATGTTTTGTTGTGGGAATGACAGTCATGGGATAAGAACATAGATCCCAATGGGGGTCATCTCCTTATGTGTATATTAGACACATATATGCCCTCCTCTCCTGGAATGTGAAGCTGCAGGTGCTCTCTCTGGCCTCACACCAGGAACTAATTAGGAACAGTGAGCCCCTCCCTCACTGTTCTTAAGTCTCTACAGCAGAATCTTCCTCTGCATTTGTAGGGCTCTGATCCACAGGCCTACTTTGTGTAGCCAGGCCCTGTCAGTTTCTCAGGACTATACTAAGAGCCTAACTGCAATCTGTGGTAGTATCTCAGGCAGTCTTTCTCACCAGCTCCACCTCACACACACCCCAATGAATCTACCTTCCTTCTAGGTCCTGTATATGTCCCTAATACAGCATCTACCTTGGTGCTTATAATCCCAGCACCAGAGTTCCCAGTTCCTCTTTGAGTAGAAGGATGTTGTCTCAAGGTTTCTGTCACTTTGACAAAACACCATGTAAAATGGAAGTTGAGGAAGAAGGCTTTTATTTTATGTACACTTCAGCATTGCTGTTCATCACTCATGGATTCAGAACAGGAAATCAAACAGGGAAGGTTCGCAGAAAGCAGGATCTTTTTTTTTTTTAAATTTTTTTATTGATAAAAGGAGGATAAAGAAAAGAAAAAAAAACACAAATATCCACCTCCTCCCACCAGCCTCCCATTTCCCTCCCCCTCCTCCCACTCTTCTCCCCCTCCTCCCACCCCTCTCCCCTTCCCCCCACTCCTCTCCCCCTCCCTTAACAGTCCAAAGAGCTGTCAGGGTTCCCTGCCCTGTGGTACATCCTAGGTCCTCCCCCCTCCATCCATATCTAGGAAGGTGAACATCCAGACTGGCTAGGCTCCCACCAAGCCAGCACATTGCGTAGGATCAAAACCGCGTGCCATTGTCCTTGGCGTCTCATCAGCCCTCATTGTTCGCCATGTTCCGAGAGTCCAGTTTTATCCCATGCTTTTTCTGGTAACAGTCCAGCTGGCCTTGGTGAGCTCCCAGTAGATCATCTCCACTGTCTCAGTGGGTGGGTGCACTCTCGTGGTCCCGACATCTTTGCTCATGTTCTCACTCCTTCTGCTCCTCATTGGGACCTTGGGAACTCAAACAGGGAAGGTTCACAGAAGCAGGATCTTATGAGGAGGCTATGGAGGAGAGCTTCTTACTGGCTTGCTTCCCATGGCTTACTCAGTCTGCTTCCTTATAGAACCCAGGACAACCAGCCCAGGAATGGCACCTTATACTGTAAGCTGGGCTCTTGCCTTTTGATGAATAATTGAGAAAATGAATTTGAGTTGGACCTCATGAAGGCATTTCCTCAACTGGGGCTTCTTCCTCTCTGATGACTCTAGCCTGTGTCTAGATGACACACAAAACACCCAGTACACATGTTATCTGTACTCTGGACACTCTTGCTATAGGGATTCACATCCTCCATCTCTTTGCAGTGCCTCTACAATCAACAAAACTTCCTAATACAAGGTTGTACTACAACCAGTTTATCTGTGCCTCCTCTGTCACACCGAACTTCTAGATGTGTTTCCTTGGTACACGGCCCTGTTTACCCATCTTCTCTATTACAAAGTACAGATTCCCCCCTTACCGGTACTCAGTTTAGAAAGAGGCTTTAACACATCCTGCTGCACCCCCTTTTCTAGAGTCTGCCATATCTACAAGTAGTCACAGCATCAAAAGCAGCTCACACCTTGGCCACTTTCTCACAGGTCATGTACTCTAAACCCAGGACATACACCACCATGCTAATGCCACCGTGATTTGTCCTCTCTGCTGGAACTCAGGCATAACCCTCTCTATAGGCTTTCCACAATGCCTCTCCTCCATTCTACCTCGGGCTTACACAGCCCATTGCTCCCTGAATGCTCTGAAGTCTGCATCCTATTTCTTCCACTAACCTGGCCTGGTGCATCTACTGAGAATCCTTCTCTCCTGCCTGAACTGGGAGGATCGATCAATATGCCTCTTGTGCATCTCAGGCTAGGTGTGGGAGCAAAGAGGAAGCCTCTTTCTAATGGGAGTAAAAAGGCCTCTTGTGTTTCCTTTGAAACAGTAGGACCTGTGTCAGGAGGACTCCTAGTACCATAACTGTGCCATTGAAAGGAGTGATAGTGAACAGACCTGGGGGTAGCCTAGGTCACTGGTCACACTCCCCACTGATGAATGCTCAGAAAGTAGTCTTTTTGTATTTGTTGTAGTACAAGGGTGAACTCGTAGATTTGGGGGAAACTCTGTTTTTGTTGTGAACAGTCTTCTCACTGGGGACTTGTCCTGTTTCTGTTCTTAGGTGTTTTTTCCCACAGGGTCGAGTTAAGGTGAGGATGGTACAATGTGACAACACAGAAGAATATATGTCTGTGCGAGGATTGCCATCGGTCTTGAGAAACTTTTGTGACTTGTGGAGTAGTAAAGGTGACTCAGGGTTTGATCCCTTCCTTTTACCTTCTGTTAAATATTTTCTCAATGATAGACATCCCCCCTTCTGACCCCCAAAAAGGACATGAAATATTTTGAATACACATCTCTTTATTGCTGAAGGGATAAGGTGTCACAGCCATCAGAAGGTGTCAGTGACACCTGAAGATCCTGTATTCATCTGGTGCCTGGACAGGATGATGCTTCAGGACTCCTACAAAAGCTTTACTGCAAGGTGTCCTGGCCATCAGCAGATGCACACTGGAGAATCTGAGACTGCTGATGTTTCCTATATTGGGCTCTTCTTTTCTTAAACCAGCTCTGCAATAACATGGTGAAAGAGGTGGCTTTAGTGTATTCAACAGTCAGTATCACAAGGGGCTAAAACAACTCTGTGTAACAGTAAATGCCAGTGAGGCTTTAGATTGAACAAACTTTTGTAACCAAGGACACACAAAACCCTTAGCAACCCCAGCCCTGGAAGTCGGAATTCAGAACAACCGGAAAAGGGAAATTCATTAGGGAGAACCTTTCCTCTCTTATGTCCTTTCAAGGAAATGGGAAAATATGACTCTAACAAAGAGAATGGGGATCAGTAAATCAGGGTATGGAGAAGACCAGATATCAAAAGGTTTTCAGGTATTACAATCTACACACTCTCTGCCAAGGACAAGGTAACTCATCATGAACTTGAATTATTTGGTTTACTTGAACTACTGCTTAGAAATAAATTATCTCCTCTGACTCTCTGGAAAGTCACACACCACTACATCAATTCATGCCTATGTAATCCTCATGATATATGCCTATAATAGAAAGGATGGGAGAGCTCATATTTGGCCTTGAATCAATGTTAACAAAGGCACAACACGTCCCAATTCTGGTTCTGATTAAATAGGTGCAGGAATAGCTGAAATAATTGCCATAGATTCCTCAAATTTGATTGTTTTAGATGATCCCAAGATTTCTGATCTAAGTTGAAGAGCCAGAAAGCTGAATGTATTACTAATTTCTTTTTCTGGAGGACCCTGTACTCTTTTATCCATTAAAGATCTACAAAAATGCAGGGCCCTTGCTGGGTGACTGTGGAGGTTTCTGTGGCCTCCCATAGAGGCCTCTTATCTCCTATGCACAAGAAAGGAAGCTGCAAGAAAGTGGATGTGTCATTACCTGGATAAGTCTGGTTTTCAGCAGGCTTCCTGGAAATTGGTTTAAGGTCGTAGAGGAGACTGAAGATGAGGTGGTGGTAATTGGCTGCCATTGCGCTGGAGTGCATACATGAGTAACTGCTTTTTAAATAAGTAGAGGAGAAAGGACTGGGGGATGATGAGGAAAAGAAGGTGGAAATGGTAAATGAGGGGACAAGAATAGTCGATAGAAAGAAGAAAGAAAGCAGAAGATAAGAGAAGGGCAGGAGGAAAAGAAAGGGAGAGAGAAAAGCTCAAAGGAAGAAAAGAAAGAAGATATAGATCATTACATTGTTAATAGTCTCTGGTAACTGTACTTCTATACCTTAGTTTCAGCATTAACTGGAACATTGATTCTTGTCCTGCTCAGACTAACAGTGGCACCCTGCCTCTTCACCTGCAAGGCCAACTTCCTCAAACAGAAAATAAACTCATTTAAGTTACTGGTCCCTAGAAACAACTATGCATCCTAGAACAGGACAAGTCAATGATTTGACTCAAGCCCTCTGACCTAGTCGGAAATGTGACAGTTTAATCCAGTGAAGAGGTTCCTCCATCTTCTATTCTTGTTGAGGCCATTTCAGGTAGAAAGACTTTGATCTCTGTCATGGAGAATCCCACGGGAAATTAATAAATTCTATTCTAGGGACCAAAGATCAGGGATATTCTATCTAACTTAGCTGTGCTTAAACTTCCTGTTTGTATGAACCCCTCCTTCAGCTAGCTGCTATCTTAGCTTCAGTAAACAGCTTGATTCAAACTGCTTACTTCTGCACAGGCATCTGCATCTGCTGAGCTAGATGTTAGGACATCTAGGTTTTAAGATGCCCTCACAACCCCCTTGTTCTGGACACCTTGTGCCACGCCTACGTTCCCAGATACCTGGGTGTCATCCTTTTCAGCTGGAATAAAGACTTTCTATTAGCTATAGACCGTGTGAGTGGTCATCTCTGCTCACAACTATGGAGTGCTCTATCCTAATTGGAATGTGTTCATAACCTCCTCCCTTAAAGCCTCAGGAAACATAGCAGAAGAACAAGCAGAAAGCTGGAAGATCCAAAGGTGCTGGATGACTCTAAAGGAACAAAATCTATTTTCTGTCCAAAAGGCCAAAAATCAAAATGAAATCAATGCAATTCAACAATACACTCTCTTGTGCAGCCTTGGAAAGACACCTCAATCCTAACTCCTACTGACGCTCCTCAAAGGGGCCCTTATCACGAAGGACAAGGGGTGCTGTGAGATTCACCACTTAGGATAATGGGATACCTGCTTCCTACCTCCCCTTAACTGTCAGAAAACAATCTCCTTCTTTCCCAGGCTCTTCCTCCACCTCTTCCTCCTCCTTGTCCTCCTCCTCCTCCTCTTCCTCCTCCTCCTCCTCTTCCTCCTCCTCCACCTTCTCCTCTTCTCTGTTATTGTCCTCCCCTTTTTCTCCCTCCAGCATTTTCCCCTTCCCTTCCAGTACTTCTGAATCTAATCTGGCATATTTTTCTTTATCAAAACACGTAATTTCTGTGCAGTAAACCGCTATACTCCCATGATTTTAGCCCATCATTTATCGATGGACAGCTTCGTATTGCTCCAGCACCTTAAGCAGGTATGGTGATTACAAGGAATCACACTTGCCAAAAGAGTGTGAAAAGTCACAGCCTATCCACAGCTCAAAGAAACAAACAAACAAACATCCTTCCCAAATTGACTTGGGAGACCTAATACTACTCCAAGGGAGGCCTGCACAGAGATGTACTTTTGTCATCTATAGGATTAGGGAAATGAGCCAATTCAGACAATTCATTCAGATATCTTGGGACTCCCTGCTTCCATCATGTAGGTAATAAGGGTAGGTCACTGTCACCTATGGACTTTTGCCCTGGCCCTCTTCCATGCCCTCTAAAGTTTTCTGGGCTCAGGACAAAAGCCATGGTCTCAATGAGAGTTGAAGCTTGATAGTGATCCCCTACTTTTTGCCAACATGAAGAGCATCCTGGTCTCCGTTCTTATACCAGGAGATCCAACGTTTTTAGGCAGAATCTCCAGACAGCAATGTGATCTGTAACAATGTGGAGAGGAGTTAACAAAACCGCCTCTTCCTTAATACATAGCCAGCTATGGAAATACAGTCAGAGTTACCTGTTAGATGTCACCATCCTCTCAGGCTCCTAGGGAATAAGGGTCCATTATATTGGAAATCATTAAACTGCACATCTTTGTGTCCATGCCATTTCGCTCCCTCTGTGCCCCTTCTATTATGTGGATGTATAGTCTAAAGAAGACCAACAGTGGACGAGAAGCAATGAGGGGAAATCAAACATACCAACACGATGCCTCCATGAACTGAAACAAAGCCCCAGTGTGTTTGGTGGAGGCCACTTGTTGGTTCTCACCTGTCCAGTTAGCTTAGCCCCGAAACAATCACAAAGCATCTATATTAATTAATTCACTGCTGGCATATTAGCTCTAGCTAATCTAGCTAGTTCTGCAGTGTATCAGCCTCTAGAGGTGCACTGCATCAGCCCCTAGAGCTGCAGTAAATGAGCCTCTCTGGAGCTGCAATGCATTAGCCTCTCTCTGGTGCTGCAGTTCATCAGCATCTAGAGCTGTAGTGCATAGGCCACTAGAGTGATAGTGCATCAGCCTCTATATATGAAGTACATCAGTATCTCTAGAGCTGATACTCCTCATCCTCTAGAGCTGTACTGCATCATCTTCTCTGGAGCTGCAGTGCATCAGCCTCTAGAGGTGCACTGCATCAGCTTCTCTAAAGCTGCAGAGCATCAGCTTCTCTGGAACTGCAGTGTATTAGACTCTAGAGTTGTAGTGCATAGGCCTCAAGAGGTGCAGTTTATCATCCTCTCTGGAGCTCCAGTGCATCAGCCTCTCTGAAGTTGCAGTACACCTGTCTCTCTAGAGATGCAGTGCATCATCAGTCTCTCTAGACCTGCAGTACAAATGGCTCTGGAGTGATAGTCCATCAGTCTCTCTAGAGATGCAGTGCATCATCAGTCTCTCTAGAGCTGCAGTACAAATGGCTCTGGAGTGATAGTCCATCAGTCTCTCTAGAGGTGCAGTGCATCATCAGTCTCTCTAAAGCTGGAGTACAAATGGCTCTGGAGTGATAGTCCATCAGCCTCTCTAGAGATCCAGTGCATCATCAGTCTCTCTAAAGCTGGAGTACAAATGGCTCTGGAGTGATAGTCCATCAGCCTCTCTAGAGATGCAGTGCATCTTCAGTCTCTCTAGAGCTGCAGTACAAATGGCTCTGGAGTGATAATCCATCAGTCTCTCTAGAGATCCAGTGCATCATCAGTCTCTCTAGAGCTGCAGTACAAATGGATCTGGAGTGATAGTCCATCAGCCTCTCTAGAGATGCAGTGCATCATCAGTCTCACTGGAGCTGCAGAACAAATGGCTCTGGAGTGATAGGCAATCAGCCTCTCTAGAGATGCAGTGCATCATCAGTCTCTCTAGAGCTGCAGTACAAATGGCGAACATGAAGGTTCAACTTTGCTGCTGTCTACATTGGCTTTCCACAAACTTACAAAGGTGGAAGGCCAACCAATTGCACTTGTGAGTGTCTTCCCACATGACTCTTGGACAAATAAACACAGGTTAGTTATGAAACACTGAATATCTCTCTGGCCTCACTTAATCCACACTTATCACTAAGTGTTTATTTGTTGAAACAGAGCCCTGTTTTTCTCCTACTGCATGCTACATCAATTAGATGTCCCCAAGGTCACTTAGAGTCTACTACAACAGTACACATAAGTTCCCTGAAATGACCTGAGTGTCCGGACTTCAGTATTAATCTCTGTACACATACCAGTAAACATTTATGTTTTCCTTTATGCATGACCATATAATACTCAATGCTGTCTATATATATGATGTTCCCATACTGATTATAAGTGTTCTGTGAATCTCAAATGGCTGAAAGACATTTGAGGAAATGTTTAACATCCTTAGTCATCTGAGAAATGCAAACCAAAACAACTCTAAGATTCTATCTTACACCTATAAGAATGGCCATGATCAAAACACAGATGACAACTTATGCTGGGGAGGATGTGGGGTAAACTGAACACTCCTGCATTGGTGGTGGGAGTGTAAACTTGTACAGCTCCTTTGAAAATAAGTATGGCGATTTCACAGAAAATTAGGAAACAATCCACCTCTACACCCAGCAATACTACTGTTGGTTATAAAGCCCCAAATACTCAATCACACCACAAGAACATCAGCTCACATATGTTCATAGCAGCATTATTCATAAGAGCCAGAGCCTGTAAACAACCTAGATGGCCATCAGTCAAAGAATGGATGAAAAACTGTACATGTGCACAACAGTAAAAAAAATAATAATGATATCTTGAAATTTGCAGGCAAATGGATAGATCTAGAAAACACCATATTGAGTGATGTAACTCAGAAACAGAAAGACAAATAGAATATTTACTCACTCATAAGTGGTTTCAACACATAAAGCAAAGCAAACCGGCAACCCCGGGAAACCGAGGCAACAAAGAGCACCCTGAGACAGGCATAAATAGATCTACTTAGGAAGTAGGAAAAGACAAGATCTCCTAAGTAAACTGGGAGTGTGGGGGTCACAGGACAGTGAGACTGGGAGAAGTGAAAATGGGAAGGGAGCAGAGAAAAATATAAAGCTCAATAAAGACAATTAAATAAAATAAAAATGCTAAAAAATTGTGTGCATTTTTTTTTCAATTAAGAGACTACGGTGTCTCCAATAATGGGAAAAGACACTTAATGGCTGCCCGTTCCATTTTAACTCTGGAAAACTTCAAGAGTCAGTGCTCAGTTACTATTATAACCCAGACAAGGACACCTCTCACCCACGCTCACTGTTCATAGTAGATACAAGAACATGGACCATGACCTGAAGCACAGTTCCCTGCCCAAAGCCTTTTCAGACATACTAACTCGCACTCTGGATTCTCCCAGGAACAAGCGCTTTGCAAGATCCTTCCTGTGAGAAGAAGATGGAAGGTGGAGTTGTTAGGGAAATGCAGCATCTCACCTTGGCAGGATGAAAGTCATTTCTGGAGATGAATCACACCCAACACAAAACTATATAGAGATGGTGAGCTCTAAAGTATGAAAGCGGCTTTTCATTGATCTCCATTTTAATGCAAAAAATAACCACATTAATCAGCACCAGGTTCATATGCTATACTAGTAGAGGGATTGCTTAGAAACCACTAGGTCTTGAATTCAATTCCCATTATAAAACGGGGGCCATGAAGAAGAAGAGGATAGGAAGGAGGAGGAAAAAACAAAAGGAATTCTTAAAGAACAAATTGAGAGGCACCAACCAGTTTCTAGATTCAACACTGCATGTGTGTGTGTGTGTGTGTGTGTGTGAGAGAGAGAGAGAGATAGAGAGAGGGGGGGGAGTAGGTTGGCTTTGACTTCTCAAACATCCTTCCCATACCCAGCAACTAAACAAAGACCTCGTGCTTGGGCTCAAAGCAGATAGGACCCATAGTGTGAAGAACACACCTCCTAATTAGATGCTGATGGATGGGAGCTGGAACAGCTAATGAAACAAGTCACATACCTTATGATCTCATCAGGGTACTTAGTTTTTTCAAAAACATCTTCCAACTCATTCAGCTGCCTGGGTGTGAGACAAACTGGATCCACGGCCTTGTGCACAGGACCTGTAACACTCTGGCAGCAGCCACGTTCTCCTGCTCCTTCAACTGTGGGTTTCTGTACCCTTGGTGGTTCCCATGGCTCTCATGCCTGATGTCATCACCAACGTAGTTGAAGTTAACAACGTGGGTCACTTCATCCCTGTGGTGTGGGATGCCCTGGTTCTTTGTCGGAACCATTTAGAGAACATTCACCATAGATGACAATTTCTGTTGCTGCAGTGGCCTCATGTTCAAAATCAAGGCTCATCTCAATCTTATTTTCATTCAGTTTGTAGAAACTGTGTTCCACATGTTGGGATTGGAAAGCCATGATGAGACCTAAAAGAGAATAGTGTCATCTCCATAAATGGTTTGTGGATAGTAATGATTTTGTAACATGTGGGTTTTTAGCAAGTTTCACATCCGTCCTCTTTCCATCACACAATCCCTATAGGAGATATGTGCCCACTGAAAGTGGCTCTAGGGAGCATGTGCAGAATGGATCTAACATGGATCCAACCAAGTACACCAAAGCCTCTAGGAATGGAGTGGAGGAGAAAGAAAGCTGTTGCAGGTGCACAAGTAGGGATGAGGACATGCATTTACACCGAGCACATAGCCTCTGGGTGAACCCCTGGAGAACTCTAGCTTCTGTATCTCACTGGGTGCACACTGCAAGATCTGGGAATTAAGTGGACATGGTTATGTCAGCTAGTGTTTGTCCCAGTTTCCTTGAGAGGACATTGAAAACACACCAACACTGTCCTCTACCTGAAGGAGTGTCATGCTTGTGAAGTGGAGTTTATGTAGCATTCTGGGGGGACAAGTCATTGCAAACACTGGACGTCACCATTGAAACAATGAAAATGCTCCAGATGGTTGATTGGGACTCTCCATCAGAGTCTCTGTACGATGTCCTGCCCAGTACTTCTCATGTCTGACTAGGCTGACACTGTGTGGGTCTCTGCCCTTTTCACAGTGTCAGCAAACTCCTGAAGCTTGAAAGTGCTCTCAACAGTACTGGAGCTGAGAAATCACCATATATACAGTAAGTATACAAAAGTGAAATAACCTCGGGCTAGCTTTCATTCAAACAATTAATATTCTCAAAAAATTTCCTCAGTGGGCTGAGATGTTGGGAAATATCAAGAGTATCTCATTAAGAAACTGCAATCCTTCACCCAGCGACTGATGGAAACAGATGCAGAACTACAAACACTGGTGAACCTCAGAGAATCCTTTGGAAGAGGTGGAGAAAGGATTGTGGGAAACAAAGAGGCCAAGGGCACCAAAAGATAAACCGCAGAATTTACTAACCTAGGTCCAGAGGGATCACAGAGACTCGGCTGCAATTCAGGGAGCTTGGAAGGGGCTAACTAAACCCTCTACTCATGTTTTACAGTTGTGTAAATTATGGTCTTGGTTTTCTGGTGGGGCTCCTAACAGTGGGGATGTCTCTGACCCTGTGATCTGCTTTGGAAACCTTATCCTCCTACTGGGTGTATTATTCAACCTTAATAGGAGATGACGTGCCTAGTCTTACTGCATCTTGCTATGCCACAGATGGCTGATATACATGGGAAACCTGCTCTTTTCTGAAAAGAGAAGTAGATGGGGGGGAAAGGCAGGTTAGTAGAAGGGTCTGGGAAGAGAGAAAGAACGGAGAGGAAATGATTTTGGGAAAATAATTAATTAATAAAAAGAAAACTAGGATTAACATTGCTTTTAAAAATTAATATTAAGGGGATGGCTTAAAGGTTAAGGGCACTGCCTCTTCTTCTAGATGTCCTGAGTTCAATTCCCTTGAACTACATGGTGGATCACAACCGTCTATAATGAGATCTGGTGCCTTCTTCTGGAGTGAATGCATGCATGCAGGTAGAACACTGTACACATGAAAAATAAACCAACCTAAAAATTAATATTAAATTTAGTAAAGTTACAGATTAAGAAATCACAAATTGTGATTGTCAGATTTTTTAAAAATCTTTTTTAAATACAAGGTCATTATTAGTTAGTGTGCTTGTACTTATGATGCCTTCAGGGGGCACTGGATCTCCTGAAGCTCTACTTGGAGATAGATGGTTACCGAGGTGGATCCTGGGAACTGTACTCTGGTCCTCTGAAAGAACAACAAAATCTCTTAGCCATTTAGTCGTCTGTCCACTCTCCTCACACAAATGCAAACTTTTTCTTTCTTCCTTTTAATTGTAGAACCCTAGAGTGCTGTGATATCAGGACAGCTAGCAAGATTCCTAAGGAAGTTGTAGCACAAATAATTTGACTTATAAATGTGAAAATCAACATCTGTAAACACAAAATCATTGTTAAATACCTGTATAGTTAGTAGGTAAGTAAATTAGGATTCCTTCTAATTGTTGAATTTATTTGTTATGTGAGTATGGACCTATACCATTTTGTGCATGTCAGAGCACATGTTTGGATGTCAGAAGACAACTTGGGAAAATCAGTTCTCTCTTTCAATCATGCACTTCCCAGAGATCAGGTTGAGGTCATCTGTGGTGCAGGAGATCCTTCTGTTTATGTGCTCCTTTCATTAGTAAATGAATAGAGAAACTCCATTGGCATTTTGATAGGACAGTACTTAGGTAGGCAGGGAAGACAGAACTGAATCCTGGGAGGGAGAAAGCAGAGTCAGAGAAACACCATGGAACTGCCACCAGAAATAGATGTGCTGTAACCTTGCTGGTAGGGCAAGACCTCATGGTGATACACAGATCAATAGAAGTGGGTTAAATTAATATGTAAGAGTTAGCCAATGAGAAGTTAGAGTTAATGTGCCTATCAGTGATTTAATTAATACAGTTTCTATGTGGTTATTTCTGGGCTAAGCAAGCTGGGCAGCCAAGAAGAACAAGCATCCCCCCTTACAACAATCAGGCTTGCCAGCAAGCATCTTTACCAAGGAATCATTGCAGAAAAATACCCCCATGGCTTCATTTTTATGTATAAGGAGTGAGGGATAGTCATGACCCCATAACAGGATGGTTGATTAAAATCTTCATATAACATTAAGAATACTTTTACCAGGATCAGGTGGCACACAACTTTAATGCCAGCACTTGGGAGTTAAAGCCAGGTGAACATCTGTGGATTAAAGGGCAGCCTAGTCTGCAAGAGCTAGATCCGGAGCAACCTCCAAAAACTACAGAGAAATGCTATCTCAAAAAACAAACAAAAAAATCTTTTGAATATTCAGCTTACTGAACATTGAGCCCTACATACACTATAGGGGTTCATAAATCATAACAGTTTCCCCCAAGAATTCTTGACCTAAGTATATCCCATCAATTCCCTCCTAAACACCCTATCAGCAGAAAGGGTATAATAGCCACTTTGAAGACAATACTATCTTTCCTGAAGTTGTATTACCCTTTTTAATATACTGTGTGTTTTTATAAAGATGAGTTCTTTTGTAGATTTGAGCCATAAAAATAAAAACAGAGTCTCTGAGTCTATATCCTGCTAATGCCAGAAGCTGAGGTCTTCAAGGGTGATGCCTCACACAGCAATCCCCTAATATGTGCATCATGTGAGCATCAGCAGAACAGGACACACTCACCTTAACTTTTCACTCACTGCTAGGAAATCCTTGGATTCTAACCTCTGAGAAGGAAGAGAGGGGAAAAGACAGAAGAATAAGCTTGAAAGGAGTGGAAAGGGCAGGCTGCTGTGAAGCAAGGCAATGCTTGACAGTGGGAGGAGGTGGCACATGGTGGCCAGCTCCAAAGCCTGAGCTTTGTGTCTTAGGACCCTAGACGACTGTCTGATTATCAGTTACACTGGCCTCCTGTATTGCTGCGTCACCTACTCCTTTTGCCTCTGGCAACATCTTACTCTCAGCTGCTGTTGTGAAACACACTTTTTCTAAGGAAACAACACACATTTACTACTGCCGAAAGGAATCCTGCCCCAGACAGGAGGAACAACAATACCAGAGTCCACCTGGAGAACAAATTGCATTTACCAGACTTCCTTACAGGAATATGGTTAACTTTATACAGTTACCCATGTGGTGGTGACCTACAACCATAAAATTGTCTGTTGCTACTTCATGAGTATAATTTGTTATTTTATGAATTATAATGTAAATATCTGACATGCAGGATATCTGAGAAGCAACCCCAAGTGGGTCAAACTTGTTGAGAACCACTATTCTAAGCAAAGGTGACTTTCATCTGAATTGTATGTACCTGGTTTTCCTCAAGCGAACCTCAGGGAATTTGGGTTCACCTGGCACCTATGACACAACAGTCCACTTCAAAGTTCCACATCCCTAATCAAATACATATTTGATGCTGCCTATATGTGCTCATGGCAACGTCACAACAAAATTTAAGAGCCAGAAGTACAATGGTTGTTTCAGAAAAAGCCAATATTTTTCTGGGTACTTCCAACAGTCTCCAGTTCAAATATTTTCTAAAACCCACCTGGTTACCTACCCTTAAGTTCTCATTGCAAGACACAGTGAAAATGTGTACTTGAGAAAAATATAGTTTCCTTTCCTGGTTTCTGTGAGATGTGTGAATATTTAATTTATGTAAGGGCTTATTTATTCCTAACCAAATGTAAGTGGAAATGATTTAAGAGAGTGGGCACATTAAATAAGTACTTGCAGCCACATTTAGGAACTATCTAGTATGTATTATGTATGTGCTACTAAACAAACATATAACTGGAGAGACAGATCGTAAACTTGTCCTCTAAGTGTTAAATCATATATAAATACATACACAAAAGCCAATGGTACACTAGCACTCCTTTACACACACACACACACACACACACACACACACACACACACACACACAATGAATATCTGTAAAAAAAAACCTACACAGATTTCCATGGATGCTAATATGAAATTTTCTGTAATATGTAGACTATATATTAGGTGAGGGACTAAGGCTGTATTTGAATGTCTTCTAAGCCCATCTGAGGATATGAAATACTCTGTATTTGGCCAGTGGGATTTCTTCCATTAGAGGTTCATGCTAGTGGTGTAGACAATATGAATCCCTTTAGAAAAAGAGGGCATACATGGCCAGTGACTGTAGACAGCACAGTATCTGATGTGGTAAGGAAATAGTATGGAAGGGTAGGGCATATGGAGAAGGGAAGGCTTTACAAGGAGCATTGACGGGGTAAAGAACGGAAAAGAAATGGATTGAGGATGACCAGCTGGGGAAAGGGGACAGAAACAGAGAACAGAACCTGGTATATCCAATGTGGCGACTTCTGTATTTCAATTTCTGCAATGAATGTTCAAGTTGCCTTCAACAAATCCTGCCAGAAAGTATGTCCGTGCCAGTAGGGACTCAAGAATAGGGTTCCATTTAGAAGAGATCTCTCCTACAAAGTCATAGAACAAAAATACCCATTTTCACAAGAAAAGGCTTCCAAGAACAAAGAATATGGGACTGATGCCCACACAAGGTAAAGCTACAAGAGGAAAAAGTTTGCACCCAGGAGGATTCTATCAAAAGAAGCTTAGCATTCTAACCCATCCTCGGAGAGCCAGCCTCCCAGGTGTCTTAAGACTCCAGAGTTAAGTCCACCTTGACCATCTTCACAGAAGCTGCCTGAAGCAAGGTTTCTGGAATATGATTCATGATCGATGTCAAGTATATAGGTCAGGAGTGAAGGCTCATCGTGGAAGTATGTGTACCTGGGGTCCCAGAGGATACGCCTAGGACCTCAGGGATGGTGAAGTTCCAACATCACAACTATGAAAGGAAAACATTGACTGAATTCTCCAGCGGTAGAAAGAGAGGCTTTTCCCGGGCGGGGCAGGGGGAGGAGGGTCATCCAGACAGAAATAGGAAAAGGAGCTGAGATCAGGTTCAGGGTGGGACAAAGTCAACACAGCTTGTAGCGAATTGTCCTTTTTGGCCTAAACACTAAGCAACCAGCGCTCTGACCCCGACTGTGGAGGAGTAAGAGAATTTTAGCTTCTTCTTCAGTTATGTCATGCATTTAGGGCTCTAACTGAGGTCACTGTCACTACAATGAAGCCTGGTTTGGACTAGAGAGATGACACAGTGCTTAACAGTACTTGGTGCTCTTGCAGAAGACCCAGGTTCAGTTACTGTTACCAACATGGTGGGCCACAGCTGTCTAGAGCCCCATTTCCAGGGTATCCACTAACTTCTTCTGAGCTCCACGGACATTAGAAAGGAACGTAGTACACATACATAAAGGCAGCCCAAACAGTCACACACATAAACTAACAGAAATAGATCTAAGAACAATGGCAACCTGGGAATGTGGGAATTCACGGTTTAAGAGAGGGTTAGAGTAGTGTCTGGAAACTCTATTCACAGAAATACTGTCAATAAGGAAGAATTCAGTTGACTAAAGATAATAAGACTTTGATGAAGTAAGGCCAGTCTGTGCAGACTTCTGCTGGGTGTGCACAAGGATGTGGATGCAGAGCAGACATCGGCAGTGCTAGGCTATGTGGGAAGGCTCAACTGACTGAGTGTGAGCTTTGCTAAACATGCAGCAGGCAGACACAAATCGTAAGTTCAGAGTCCATGCCCAGTCTCAAAGAACTCAGGAGAGTCTGGATGTCAGGCTTCTTTCCTCAATGACCTCAAGATTGATAGCAGTGAGACAAAAGAACACTGTGTCGTAAAATTGGAGGAACATTCCAGTGAGTCTGAGGTGATAGACATGGCTGCATAGACAGGACTGTGAGGGAGAGCAGGGGGAGCGGGACACATCCTGAGAGAGAGAGAGGAAGCTGAGAATGTTCAGGAGTAGGGTGGAGAAAGGGCTGCACCCTCATGGAGTGAAGGGAGGTAAGGAATGTGTCAGGAGGCAGGGGGAGACAAATATCAAGACTCAGAAGTGTGATGTCAGAAGCATGAAATGAGCCAAGGAGTGGGAAATAAGGTCTGAGCCCAGCCCTTGCTCAGGCCATGAGCTTGATGCTTATCCCACAAACATGAGGTCTAGGAACATTAGGAATATTAGGGAAATATTCTCCCAGCCCTGGAATCACAAGCTGAAAGCATGAAGTCCCAGTGCTTCTGGACTGACCCCAGGTTACCTGTGCTCCTGGCCACTTCCTCTTTCCATTATGTTCCATTGCTACAGCTACTATGGCAGGGCTCTTTGTTCCTGACAGGATTTACACTCATGGTCTCTCCGGTCATCCACAAACAGTTCATCATACAGAAAATGAACACATTGCCGGGCAGTGGTGGCACATGCATTTAATCCCAGCACTCAGGAGGCAGAGGCAGGCTGATTTTTGTGAGTTCAAGGCCAGTCTGTTCTACAAGACCTAGTTCCATTACAGGTACCAAAAGCTACATAAAAAGCCTATCTCAAAAATACATAAAAAAGAAAAAGAAAAGAAAATGAACACAACACATGCACACACAAACACACACAAACACAGAAACACACTCACACACATGCACACACACTGGCTGTGGAAGGTATTGGAACCCAATGGTGATGGGAAACCAAAAGTTGCAGATTTAGAACAGTAGAAGAACACTGAGCTATCCCCAGGAAAATGTATTATCTGGGAGTTAATTGGGACACCTGCCATCATCCTGGCTCTGACCACAAAGCACCTCCATGTCCTCTTTCATGCTCAGATGGACATCCATGCGTCAGCACTCACTTAACTCTGCAGACTCCATGGCCTGAATGTGGTGAACACAGCATTTGCCTCCCCAAAGCATGTCCTTTGGTCCTCTGCCATTGTCATGTGGGTCGAGGGTTTTGTCCTTAGTAGGAGCTGCCCCTCTAGACATGTCTGTTTCTGGTGTCAGCATCTCTGCTACAGGTTCCAAATATATTTACTATCACTAGATGAAGGGACTGCCTTTCCGTGACAAGGAACTGATGCTTCCATGGGCGAGAAGAAAGCCTTCGTGAACTAGCAATGCTGTACATGAACAAGGATGGGGGATCTGGTCTCTGGTCATTCCAACTGTTATCAGGAATTTAATTGTAATTCAAATTTTCATATATAAACTCAGGTCTAATATTTTATATTTCTATAAGAAACAGTCAACAATGTTGTGCATGGTATCACATACCTATAATCCCAGCATTAAGAAAGCAAATGCAACAATACCACGACATATTTGAGGCTCTGCTGGTCGATGTAGGAAATTCCAGTCAGAAAGCAATCCATAATGAGATCTTTTCTCAAACAAACAAACAGAATTTAAAAATCCTTGTGTAATATAAATGAATACAATACAGATAAACTACATTCTTGACTGCTGTGCGGGCTTGTTTTATGTCAGCCTGACACAAGCTAGACTTATTTTGGAAAAGGAAACTTGAACTGAGTGAGTACCCTCACCAGATTGGCCTATAGTACATTATCGTTCCTTTTAATGAAATAAAATAAAATATGCTAAAAAGGTTTATCACATCGAAGTTGGACAAGGCAAACTAAGAGAAGAAAAAGAGCCCAGGAGTCAGATACCATTGGTTCTCACACTCAGGAGTCCCATAAAAACACTAAACTGAAAGCTATATTTTATATGTAGAGGACTAGCAGAGACACTGTAGGCCCTGAGCTTGCTGTCGCAGTCTCTGAGAGTTCCTATGAGCTGTGCTCAGTCCTCTTAGAGGGACTTGTTATCCTGGTGTCCTCCATCCCCTCTGGCTCTCACACCCCTCCTACCTCCTCTTCCATAGTGTTCCCTGAGCTCTGACGGGAGGGATTTGGTGGAGACATCCCATTAGTGCTGAGTATGAGGGACAATTAATTGGTAAAGTCACTTTCATTGGGCTATTTACAGTACTACAGAAGTCAGCAGCTTCCAGGCTGACGAGAGCTCTGAAAGTATTATCCTAGTGCTGAGACTGTCATTCAGGTAAGTTACTCTGATTGGGAACAATGTCTGCCACTCTGCAGTGCACGTGTGGACCTCAGCATGGTGCTTCATGCATCCACCAATACCCACACTGCATGAGCTCTGTGTCCCACAGCATATGACCTGATCTGTGTTCCATTAGGGCACTTCCGGTTGTAGGCTGACTCCCAAAGCTCGGGGGGTTACCTGAGCAGGGCTCCTGCAACAGAACTGGCTGACTTTCAATGCTTCCTCTGCCTTGTCCTTCTATCTAGCTGCTCTAGGTGTGAGAACTGCCAGTAACTCTGCCAGGAAGTCATCTCTTTGACACACTTGGTACAGTTGCTTTTGTGGCCTACTACATGTTTTATTATATACATGAAAATGATGAGGCCGAACTCCGTTGCAAATATTAAGTGCCTCTCCCAAGCACAAGCCAAAGACAAACATCGTAAGGTGTAATAAGCTGCAGCAACAGGGCTGAATCCATAGGCCCATCCTCCACCACTGTTGAATGGAAGGAGGTGCAAGGAAGAAAAGGTCCAAGCCAGAAAACGGAAGCTAATATAAAATCTATCTAGGTGGTGAGTTACTAGGCTTTGTGGAAGACATCAAGAGCTTTGAGGATGTGCTTCCCAGGGGAAGGAAACTGTAGTTGCTGGTACACTGGTTTGTGAAGCTGAAGTAAAAGGATGCCAAAATTCTGCAAGTAATTCATGAACCCAGATGGTATCCCGGTCCTGTGCCATTGATGTCATCCCCATTCATGGTTTAGGAAGTTGTGAATGAAGCATTTCATTCAGGGTCCCAAGATATGTAGAGCTCAGTCTTTGGGATTTCGCTTCCTATTAGACAAAGCTGGCACTGCCCATCCCATTTTCTTTTTCTTATGCTGCTTCTTTCTTTGCCGTCTACTCTCTTCTTCCTCTGAAGTTATAATCCAGAGGTCTCCTAGAAAGTGCTTGGTAGTCAGGGAGAGGGGGAAACTGTTCTGAGGCCCAAGTATAAATGTCAAGTATCATCCCATGAATCCATGTCATCAGAAAGACCCAGCTTCCTGCACTGGCATACTGCAGACTCAGGGTCTCTGTCTCTTCATCTACTCTGCCAAATCTACAAACAGTCAAGTAATCAACTTGTATAAACACACAAAATAAGGCATATGACACCTTTTCGGAAAAATAATCGGTGCCTGAGCTCACCAGGGAGGGAAATGGGGAAGGGTCACGACTCCTCTTCCTAACAGATTCTCTAGGGTTTTCCCAGTTCTTGGAAGAGTTAGCTCATTTTTTAGATATAGTTTAGGTTTTATTTATGTGTATGTGTGTGTGCTTTCACGTGTTAGTATTTGTACATGTATGTGGGTGTCTGCAGTGTCCAGACAAGGACACTGGATACCCTGGAGCTAGAGTAATAGGTGGTTGTCAGCATTCTTATGTGGGCTCTGGGAGCCGAACTCGGGTCCTTTATTAGAGCAGCAAGGGCTCTTGATCACTGAACCATCTATCTATCCAGTCCCCCATTGTGCGTTTTTAGAAAAACTTTGTTGTAATTGATTCAAAGATTTCCATCTTTGCACTTACTCAAAAGAAACCTCTTTCAAAAATCTAATGATTCACAGAGATTCCCAGAGAAAAAACATGAAATGATTCAAAGACATCTGCAGCCAGGCACTGGGTTGAGCTCTGGGAGTCCCCCCGAGGAAGGGAGAAGGGATTGTACGAGCCAGGGGTTTCAAGGTCATGATGGAGGAACCAAAGGCACAGCTGAACTAAGCTCGTGGGACCACATGGGCTCTGGACCCACAGTTAGGGAGCTTACATGGACCCGACCTAGGCCCTCTGCATGTGTGGGACTATTGTGTAGCTTGCTCTGTTTGTAAGGTTCTTAGCTATGAAATCAGGACCTGTCCCTGGTGCTTAGCTGACTTTCTGGAACCTATTCCCCATGCTGGATTACCTTACCCAGCCTTTATACAGGGTGAAGAGCTTGGTCCTCCCTCAACTTGATGTGCCCTGCTATGTTCAAGTCTATGGGAGGCCCGCACCTTTCGGGATGGAGAACTAGGAACAGTGGGTAGAAGGGAAGGGGGATAGATGAGAGTCAGGGAGGGTGAGAGGTTGAAAAAAGAGGAAGGAAAAAAAACTGTGATCCTTATGTAAAATAAAGGGAAATGTTAATTTCAAAAGAGATTTTAGCCTCTTCCCCTGTATAAAGGACTGCAAGCCGTAATAAAGACATTAATGCTAAAAAAAGAGAGAAAGAAAAAAATTAAATGATTCCCTATTCTATATCTGTAAACAGATTTAGCCATTCATTTTATATCTATATTGTGTATACAGTGTAAAAGGATATGACTACTGATCCCAAAAATTCTAAGAACAAGGAAAACCCTAAGGAATCGGTCAGGAAGAATGGACTGAACCTCCCCAACTTCCAAGCTTGACTCTGACACGTATTCTTTTGTGGAAAACGTGTCACATGCTATATGTCATAGGCCAAGTATTATTCTAAATATTGCCTGAATATTTGTGTGTTTACATTCAGTCAAACAGGAGTAAGGGACTGACCAAATCAATACCTCGGTGTTAAGAGTGATGCAAATATTACACCTGAAATTTAACAGAAATTATTAAATATCTGAGGTGGTTATAATCATTATTATTATTTGGCTTTTTGAAACATGATTTCTTTGTGTAACAGTCCTAGATGTCCTGGAACTAGCTCTTTTTTTTCTTTTTCTTTTTATTTTGTTTTGTATTGTTTTGTTTTTTTGACACCGGGTTTCTCCGTAGCTTTGAAGCCTGTCCTGGAACTAGCTTTTGTAGCCCAGGCTAGCCTAGAACTCACAGAGATCTCTTTGTCTCAGCCACTATTGCCAGGCCATGTAATAACTTCTTAAGCAGATCATTTCTCTTTTGGATGAACACACCGCTTGTTTTAATTGGACAGTGTCGTTAGCTAGAATTCTATTCCAACCCAGTCCCAAAACCTTGATGTTATACTTGAAAAGCAATGTCTGGCTAGCATTCAGTGTGCTAACAGGCACTCCTGAACTAGCAGCCACTAAAGCTGACTATGTCCACTTAGTTCTAAACCCATTCTCTGAGCTGCTAGTGCTGGGTGGCAGGTGAGGGTCACAGAAATTTTTACATGTTCACTCGAGCATCCTGGAGTCAAGCGTGTGCCTCTCTCCCATGCTCCATACCAAATGATCTTGCACTTCCACACAATCCACCCATCATCTCCTCCCTAAAACCTAGGAGGAACGGGCAGCATGCTGATACACATTAAAGCTCATTCTGGAAGAATGCCCTAGGAAAAAGATGTAACTCCCTGCTACCTTTTCACACCCCCATCAGTCTCCCTCAGGTTCTCCTCATTTGGGCCACAACCATCATTTGTGAGCTAAAACAGACAGCACTTACCTCAGCAAGTGGGCACAAGGGCCAGTGCAGTCAGTCAGGACAGCAGTGAGTGACGGGCTCGCCAGTGTACAGCTTCTTCGTGCAAGCGAGTGCCTGGACGTCGTGCGTGAGGACCCCAGAGAACTGGGGAGCATGCGCGGACCTACGCATTGACTCATTGACGTCATCCTTTGCTTCCATCCTCTTATTGTTTGGTCGGTAGCCCTGCCGAGATTCTAGACCTCGAGGTCAGTCATTCCCGGAACCCGAGTGCTGTTTGAGGTCCACAGTTGTAGTTATGGCCAAGAAGCTTTATTATGAGCATAAATATTTTACTCGGAAAGATTATGAGGAGGAAATAGTTTGTGAGAACGGAGTTGTGACCTCCACATCAGCTGCGGCCATGGAGGCAGATGGTGGCCATGGCCACCGGGATTCTTCTTTGGAGCTTGACCTGGAAGAATTGAACACCTCACAGGCTGGTGTGGCAAGGATTCCTCAGCGGCACCAGGGTCATCAAAACCTCTTCCATTTCACACCGCGCCAGATCAGAAAATTGGAACGCGTCTTTAAAATATCCCAGGACCCAGATTTGACTGCCAGGTATGTGGTTTGGACAAGAGCTCCCCAACCTCCCTGGCCTCTGGCTCATGTTGAGGTGCCTTTGGTTCTTTGAGGCCCTGTATTCCTTATCGTCCCTCTCCAAGTCACAGGGGTCTTCTCCTTTGGTGGTGGGCACGGGAGGATGCCCCGTGTGGGGCCCGAGCTCAGTACCAACAGGTAGTGCTGGCGTGAAGCAAATGTCCATAGTCAACATCTCTCATTCCGAGTCATATTTTAATTTCTGTGAAATATAGAGACCAGAGTTTGTGGACCCAAACAACTTACTAGCATCATGTTCACGAGTGCTAGGAGTTTATAGTTTGTTGTGTGACCTCCTCATCTTTTCAGAGACTGTGTACCTAGCCATCAACTCCTTTTGGTTTCTCTTTCCCCTACCCTAGTGCTGTTTTTAATTTAGCATACTTTGCTCAGCATAGACTTTGACATTTATTTTTAATTTTCAATAGTTGGTTAAAATTGTTTGTCTCTATCATTTAGAAACTTTTGCAGGAGATGAATTCATTTCAAAAGTGAGACTGCCTCTGAGAATAAATGTTAATGCCAAGTGTGAGGGAGGACAGTGATATTTTAAAAGGCATAGAATTCATGTATGACATTGTATTGCATGTAAAACCCTGCATGATAAACATCCATGGTTGTCTTTACACAGGAAAGAACTTGCAAGAGCTCTGAAAGTGCCTGAAGAGAAACTGAAGGTCAGTGAATCCAAACAAAGCAATTGGACAGACAATCTATAGCCTTCCTTAGGCATTAGCTAGCCTTGTCCTAGGCACTTTGAAATGAATGGATTCCATTTTATTTTTTTTTCCCTGTTTGAATGTTGGTTTTTTTGGCACAGGGTTTCTCTGTGTAACCCTTGCTGTCCTTGAACTCATGGTTCTTTTGCCTCCACCTCCACCCCCCAAGTGCTGAGATTACAGCACTTGACAAACTGAGCGGTCTTTAAATCGATTTTAACCTTAATTGAAACAGCTCTACATAAAAGGGACATCAGCTCTAGGTGGACAACATTCATAGCACATGGTTTTCATTGTGATGCAGTTTTGGACCCCCAGCTGGCCACACACTTAGCCTCCTATGGAAATACTCCCTGTCCCTTTCATTCTTTAATTGTCCCCGTCTTTCTATTTTGTGTCTTGGATATCATGGTTAAAAATGCTACACTGCATAAAGAAAAAAATGATCCTAAATAGGGACGATGGTAATTAATAGTGACAACCCTTAATGTTAATTTTTCTGGGATTCTGTGTGAGGCTAGGCAAAGACATTGCCAAATAGTTATATTCGGGTTGAGAGGAGGCATGGAGTGATAGGTATGGAGGAACAACACTTACAACACAGAGATTGATATTGTGCAGGGCAGGATTCTGGAAATCTCGCTGAAGCAGAGATAGTATTCTTCATCCTGATGCTGGAGAACTTTGTATAACATGAAAGAATATGCTGGTCAGATTTACCATGGGTGGAAGTCCCCACTGAAGTGTATATACTGCGGGAAAAAGACAAAATCATGGTCCTGCTTGCAGAGGTTGACACACAGCCGGGGCTTGCTTTTGTGAGCTGAGTAGGAAGTCCCATGTTAGATGCCTTAAAGTGACTTCTCTCTCGGCTCTGGGTGTGGAAGCCAATGCTAAAACAATCTTGTCTCCCTCTGATTTTAGGTGTGGTTCGCCAACCGAAGAGCCAAAGAGAGGAGGGAAACACTCGTACTGTTAGGAAACACACCTCCTGTTGAAGACATCATCATACTTAGGGACTTTAAGGAAGATTCTTCCTAGAATGGCATCATCCTTCATTCAGGAGCCAAATGGCTAATTGGTGACCCGTGTGCCCATTGCCAAGATTAACTAAAATTGTACACTCATGTTAACAATAAACACATAAGCTCCGCATGCTTTCTGGTATTTTGTAGGATAAGATGCACACTTTTCAGGAAATCCCATTTAAACAGAATGACAAAGTCTAGTTACATAGATTAGCATTTTAAGTCATGAGTGTTGCATGCATAGATGAATATTCCCAATACATGGTGATTGGGGGAAAGTTGGTCACATGAGCCTTCTTGATTCAGGCTTAGTAGATCCTCTGAGCAAGTGATTCAGAAGTAATCCTGCAAACAAGAAATCTAAGGAGAAGTTGGCACAGACGATATTGATGGTGATGAAAACTTTTATTTGGGGGATTGTACCAATACTTTTTTATTCTTAAAGAAATTATATTTTTGTCATACCTGTTTATGGTTTTCCTTCCTCCCAGTTCCTCCCCACTTACCCTCCCATCTGGATACATTCCCCTTTTTGTCCTTCAGCTCACATAGGTGGAAGCCGCACATAGGCCTTCCTGGACCTGCTGAAGACATTCATGGGCAGGAGACGGTCACTGTGATGAGCAAATGTGTGGTGGAGAAATTGGAGGGAACGTATCAGAATGATTCATGTGCTGTAGAAAGAGGGAGAACACAAGGAACAAAGGGGGTGAGGAGCAGACTACTGTGGGCGACCTGCTAACCACCCAGGGTTGAGGTGGTACCCAGACCTGGCCGGGCTGCTACCAAGGTTCTGTGGGACCATGGTCCTACTGCGGGCAGGGACTGTGTGGACATGCATGGGTTGTGCCATCATCAAAGACCACTGGACGCCCTGTGTCTTTATTTTCACCTGTTGGTGGAACATGCCACTTCAGGGGCTGTACTGATCTGAGTGTCCTGCACTGCCACCGGTGCCATTGTGACATCAGGGACTGAGATGCTGCTGAAGGACATGTCTGAGAGAGTGGCCAGGGTCTCTGTGTTGATGTCCATTGCTCCTGCTACCACTGAAGGCTATGTGTATGCCTGGCGTCTGGGCTCCCACCTGAGGCCATGTTGGTGTCCTGGGTCACGCTGCTGATGGAACCATGCCAATTTGAGTACCTCTGCTTCTACCTAGGTTCTTAGTGGCATCCACTTGGGCCTCCTGCCGAGGACCACTCTGGGTCCACGTCAGAACTGCAGCCAGGGTCTGTGTTGAGGTCCATGTCCTGTGTTGTCACCAAAGGCCACAGGGATGCTCAGGGCCTGGGCTGCAATCTGGGACCTTGTTGGTGTGCAAGCTTCCAGAGCCATGCTGATCTGAGTAATCTGTGCTCCCACCCAGGGCCTTGGTGTCATACACGTCCAAGTAGCTGCTTAGTGCCATGTGTGTGTCTGTGTCCCTATGGCAGGCAGGGTCTGAGTTGATATCCATGGCTCCTGTTACCACCAAGGGCCATGAAGTAGTCTGGGGTCTGGTCCTCCACCTGAGTCCATGATGGTTTCCCAGGGTGAAGTTGCTGCCAGCGACTGATCTGAGTGACCTTTGTCACCACCTGGGGCTCTGGTGATGTCAAGGCCTAAGCTTCAGCCTAGGGATATCTCTGGGTCCGTGGTCCTACAGCAGCCAGGGTCTGAGTCAATGTTCAAATCTTCCTTTTGTATGTTCACGGGAGTCTGGTGTTATTATGTTGTTTTTCAGATTGTTGGAGGAAATCTTGCATTGACGCCTGCCCATCTCTTCCTTCAAATGCTGTTAGGAGAGTCTTGGTGGCTTGGTCCTATCTTTGCTATGGCTGCCTGTGTACTTGGGTGTTTTTCTTGGTCTGCTCTCTCTTAGGTCCCGTCAGTACTGGAGTCTCTCAGATCCTCTTCACCCTGTAGTATGCTGTGGTGGTGGATCTAAGGACCCCGCAGATGGAAAGAAGTGCTGGGGGGGAGGGCAAGCTGTGATGGGGTGAGCAGAGTAAGGTAGTTGCCAGAGAGTAGCCTTGCTGGATGGTCAGAAAATTTAGGAGATTGTCGGGACCCTGTGCTCCATTCCCAGAGCAACTGCTTAGCCAGTCTGTCACTCACTTACCCCTCCTGAGAGATGGAACTTCTGGTACAGGATAGGCCAGGGACCTGGCAGACAAAAGGGCATGCTTGCTGGGTGCAACCTGAGAGGGACAAAGAAACTCCTGCAGTAGTTGTCCTCACCACTTTTTCCCCAGACCCTCAGCCCTGAAGCAGGCTGAGTTGGGGGGTCCTATGACCCCTCAGATGGTAAGGGGTGCTTGGGGGCAAGATGGGAAGGGATTAGAAGAGAAAGGCAGTAGCCAGAGTGAAGCCCTGCTGAATGGTGAGAAAGTTTAGGGGATGGGGGGGTGCCTGTGCTCCATTCCCCGGGTATGGACCTGTCTGTCAGGCACTCACTTCTGATATCTCAGTCTTGTAAAGAGACAGGTCATACAAAAACTAAATGTAGAAATGCTGGTGCTAAATGACATGATGATCCAAAAGGACTTAATAGATATTTACAGAATATTTCACCCAAGCAACAAAGGATGTACTTTATTTTGTGAGGATATATATACCTTCTTTTGGGAGAACCTAGTGGAACTGTCTCCAAAACTAACCACATATTTGTACACAGAGTATCAACAGATGCAAGAAAATTGAAATAACTTCCTGCCTTTTATCTGAATTCCTGGGCTGGTTCAGCCTGGCTCTTGGCTTTCATCATGCATGACCTTCTATGATAACATAGAGCAAAGACATCATGACAGAGCCCAGATGCGGTAAAACCATGGATCCAGACATGGCCTTCTGCATTGTCTCTGGCTCCGATGTCACCATGGCACCTGTGGCAGCTCAGGTCACCCAGATCAGTATGGCCCCAGCAGCATCATGGCTCTCAGACGCCAACATGGTTTGAGATAGCTAAACAGACCCTAGGCATCATCACGACCCTTGGTGGCAACAGAAGCCATGGGCATTGACTCAGACACTGGCTGCTGTAGGACCACCATAAATAAAGGACATTGAACATACAATTTGTGATCCTAGAGAAGCTAAGTAAAAAGGTCAACCCAAACAAAAATATATAGTCATCTGCCTGGATATGGGAAGTAGACAAGATTGCAGGTCAAAACCTGGGAACTTGGGGGTGAGGTGCATGGGACTAAGGGGAAATGGGGTGAGAAATGTGATAAGGGGAGAATGGGAGGAGTTTGGGGGAATGAGATGGTTGGGATAAAGGAAGGATGGACACGGGAGCAGAGAAATATATATCTTAATTAAGGGAGCCATCTTAGGGTTGGCAAGAGACTTGACTCTAGAGGGGCTCGCAGGTGTCCAGGGAGATGTCCCCAGCTAGTACGTTGAGTAACTGAGGAGAGGGAACCTGAAATGACCCTATCCTATAGCCATACTGATGAATATCTTGTATATCACCTTAGAACCTTCATCTGGCGATGGATCGAGATTGAGACAGAGACCCAAATTGGAGCACGGGACTGAGCTCTTAAGATCCAAATGAGGAGCAGAAAGAGGGAGAACATGAGCAAGGAATTCAGTACCACGAGGGGTGCACCCACCCACTGTGACAGTGGAACTGATCTATTCGGAGCTCACCAAGGCCAGCGGGACTGGGACTGAATAAGCGTGGGATGAAACCGGACTTTCTGAACGTGGCGGACAATGAAGGCTGATGAGAAGCCAAGGACAATGGCACTAGGTTTTGATCCTAATACATGAACTGGCTTTGTGGGAGCCTAGCCTGTTTGGATGCTCACCTTCCTGGTCCTGGATAGAAGTGGGAGGACCTTGGACTTCCCACAGGGCAGGGAATCTGCACTGCTGTTCATTCTCGAGAGGGAGGGGTAATGGAGTGGGGAGGGAGGGGGAGGGTTTCTCCTTAGCTTTGAAGCCTGTCCTGGAACCAGCTCTTATAGCCCAGGCTAGCCTAGAACTCACAGAGATCTGCTTTTCTCAGCCACTATTGCCCGGTGATGTAATTACTTCTTAAGCAGATTATTTTTGTTTTGGATGAGCACACCATTTGTTTTAATTGGACAGTGTCGTTAGCTAGAATTCTATTCCAACCCATTCCCAAAACCTTGATGTTGTACTTGAAAAGCAATGTCTGGCTAGCATTCAGTGTGGTAAGAGGCACTCCTGAACTAGCAGCCACTAAAGCTGACCATGTCCACTTAGTTCTAAACCCATTCTCTGAGCCCCTAGTGCTCGGTGGCAGGTGAGGGTCACAGAAATTTTTACATGTTCACTCAAGCATCCTGGAGTCAAGCGTGTGCCTCTCTCCCATGCTCCATTCCAAATGATCTTGCACTTCCACACAATCCACCCATCATCTCCTCCCTAAAACCTAGAAGGAACTGGCAGCATGTGGACACGCATTAAAGCACATTCTGGAAGCATGCCCTAGGAACAAGATGTAACTCCATGCTACCTTTTCACACCCCCATCAGTCTCCCTCAGGTCCACCTCATTTGGGCCACACCCATCCTTTGTGAGCTAAAACAGACAGCACTTACCTCAGCAAGTGGGCAGAAGGGCCAGCGCAGTCAGTCAGGACAGCAGTGAGTGGCAGACGAGCATGTCCTCAGCTCCTTCTTGCAAGCAAGAGCTTGGACATTGTGCCTGAAGACCTGGGAGAACTGGGGAGCATGTGTGGACCTGTGCATTGACGCATTGACGTCACCCTTTTCTCCTGTACTCTCATTGTTTGGTCCGTAGCAGTGCCGAGATTTAGACCTCGAGGTCAGTCATTCCCGGGACCCTAGTTCTGCTTGAGGTCCACAGTTGTAGTTATGGCCAAGAAGTTTTATTATGAGCGTAAATGTTATAGTCCAAAAGATTATGAAGAGGAAATAGTTTGTGAGAACGGAGTTGTGGCCTCCACATCAGCTGAGGCCATGGAGGTAGATGGTGGCCAGAGCTACCCGGATTCATCTTTGGAGCTTGACCTGGAAGAACTGAACACCTCAGAGGCTGGTGTGGCAAGGATTCGTCGGAGGCAATGGGGTCATCAAAACCACTTCCATTTCACAAAGCGCCAGATCAGGGAAATGGAAAGATTCTTTAAAATATGGCAGTACCCCAATTTGGCTGCCAGGTATGTGGTTTGGCCCAAGAGCTCCCCAACATCCCTGGCCTCTGGCTCATATTGAGGTGCCTTTGGTTTTTGAGGCCCTGTATTCCTTATCGTCCCTCTCCAAGTCACAGGGGTCTTCTCCTTTGGTGGTGGGCACAGGAGGATGCCCCGTGTGGGGCCGAGCTCAGTACCAACAGGTAGTGCTGACATGAAGCAAATGTCCATAGTCAACACCTCTCATTCCAGGTCATATTTTAATTTCTGTGAAATATAGAGACCAGAGTTTGTGGACCCAAACAACTTACTAGCATCAAGTTCAAGAGAGCTAGTGGTTCATAGTTTGTTGAGTGACCTCCTCACCAGTAGTCTCCTCATCTTTTCAGGGACTGTGTACCTAGCCACCAACTCCTTTTGGTTTCTCTTTCCCCTCCCCTAGTGCTGGCTTTTTGTTCTGTTTTTTGTTTTCTTTAGTTTTCTTTGTTTTTTTGATGGGGGGGGCTTTGAGACATGGTTTTTCTGTAGATTTTGGAGTCTATCTAGGAACTACATTCTGTAGACCAGTCTGGTCTCACACCCACAGTGATCTGCTGCCTCTGCATCCCAAGTGCTGGGATTGAAGGCGCGTACCAGCACCACCTGGCCCCTAGTACTGTTTTCAAATTAGCATACTTTGCTAGCAGAGACTTTGATATTTATTTTAATTTTTGATACTTTGTTAAAATTATTTGTCTCTATCATTTAGAAACTTTTGCAGGAGATGAATTCATTTCAAAAGTACGAATGCCTCTGAGAATGAATGTTAATGCCAAGTGTGAGAAAGGACAGTGATATTTTAAAAGGCATAGAATTCATGTATGACGTTCTATGGCATGTAAAACCCTGCATGATAAACATCCATGATTGTCTTTACACAGGAAAGAACTTGCAAGAGCTCTGAAAGTGCCAGAAGCAAAACTGAAGGTCAGTGAATCCAAACAAAGCAATTGGACAGACAATCTATAGCCTTCCTTAGGCATTAGCTAGCCTTGACCTAGGCACTTTGAAATGAATCAATTTCATTTCCTTTTTTCCCTGTTTGAATGCTGGTTTCTTGGCACAGGGTTTCTCTGTGTAACCCTTGCTGTCCTTGAACTCATGGTTCTTTTGCCTCCACCTCCACCCCCCCCCAAGTGCTGAGATTACAGCACTTGACAAACTGAGTGGTCTTTAACTCTATTTTAACCTTAGTTGAAACAGCTCTACATAAAAGGGACATCAGCTCTAGGTGGACAACATTCATAGCACATGGTTTTCATTGTGATGCAGTTTTGGACCCCCAGTTGGCCACACACTTAGCCTCCTATGGAAATACTCCTTGCCCCTTTAACTCTTTAATTGTCCCCGTCTTTCTATTTTGTGTCTGGAATATCAGGGTTAAAAGTGCTACACTGTATAAAGAAAAAAATGATCATAACTTGGGACGATGGTAATTAATAGTGACATCCCTTAATGTTAATTTTTCTGGGATTCTGTGTGTGGCTAGGCAAACACATTGCCAAATAGTTATATTAGGTTTGAGAGGAGGCATGGACTAATAGGTATGGAAGAATAACACTTATAACACAGAGATTAGTATTGTGCAGGGCAGGATTCTGGAAATCTCGCTGAAGCAGAGATAATATTCTTCATCCTCATGCTGGAGAACTTTGTATAACATGAAAGAATATTCTGGTCAGATTTACCATGGGTGGAAGTCCCCAATGAAGTGTATATACTGCGGGAAAATGACAAAATCATGGCCCTGTTTGCAGAGGTTGACACACAGCCGGGGCTTGCTTTTGTGAGCTGAGTAGGAAGTCCCATGTTAGGTGTCTTAAAGTGATGTCTTTCTATTGACCCTGGGGGTGGAAGCCAATGCTAAAACAATCTTGTCTCCCTCTGATTTTAGGTGTGGTTCACCAAACGGAGAGCGAAAGACAAGAAGGAAAAACGTGTACTGATAGAGACAACACCTCCTATTGAAGACATCATCATGCTGTGGGAAACTGAGGAAGATTTTTCCTAGAATGGCATCATCTTTCATTCAGGAGCCAAATGGCTAATTGGTGACCCATGTGTCCATTGCCGAGATTTACTAAAATTCAACACTCATGTTAACAATAAACACATAAGCTCCACATGCTTTCTGGTATTTTGTAGGATAGGATGTACAATTTTCAGGAAATCCCATTTAAACAGAATGACAAAGTTTAGTTACATAGATTAGCATTTTAAGTCATGGGTGTTGCTTGCATAGATAAATATTCCCAATACATGGTGATTGGAAGACAGTGGATCACATAAGCCTTCTTGGTTCAGGCTTAGTAGATCCTCTGAGCAAGTGATTCAGAAGTAGTCCTGCAAACAAGAAAGCTAAGGAGAAGGTGGCACGGACCATTTTGATGGTGATGATAACTTTTATTTGGGGGATTGTACCAATACTATTTTAATTCTTAAAGAAATTAGAATTTTTTTGTCATGCCTGATTATGGTTTCCCTTTCCCCTACTTCTCCCAGGTCTTCCCCACATATTCTCCCATTTGGATACATTCCCCTTTCTGCCCCTGAGCTCAGGTACGTGGAAGCTGCCCACAGGCCTTCCTGGACCTGCTGAAGACATTCATGGGCAGGAGACGGTCACTGCGATGAGCAAAAGTGTGGTCGAGAAATTGGAAAGAACAAATCAGAACGGTTCATGTGCTGTAGAAAGAGGCAGAACAGAAGGAGCAAAGTGCGTGAGGAGCAGGGTGCCGTGGGCGACCTGTTAACCACCCAGGGTCAAGGTGGTACCCAGACCCGGCCATTGTGCCATTGTGACATCAGGGACTGAGATGCTGCTGAAGGACATGTCTGTGAGAGTGGCCAGGCTCTCTGTGTTGATGTCCATGGCTCCTGCTATCACTGAAAGCCATGCATATGCCTGGCATCTTGGCTACCACCTGGGGATGTGTTGATGTCAAGGCCTAAGCTGCAGCCCAGGGCTATCTCTGGGTCCGTGGCCCTACAGCAGCCAGGGTCTGAGTCAATGTCCATGGCTTCTGTTGCCACCAAGGGTCGTGCTGATGCCTAGGGTCTGTTTAGCTATCTCAAACCATGTTGGCGTCAGAGAGCCATGCTGCGGCTGGGGTCATACTGATCTGGGTGACCTGAGCTGCCACAGGTGCCATGGTGACATCTGAGCCAGAGACGATGCAGAAGGCCATGTCTGGATCCATGGTTTTACCGCATCTGGGCTCTGTCATGATGTCTTTGCTCTATGTTATCATAGAAGGTCATGCATGATGAAAGCCAAGAGCCAGGCTGAACCAGCCCAGGAATTCAGATAAAAGGCAGGAAGTTATTTCAATTTTCTTGCATCTGTTGATACTCTGTGTACAAATATGTGGTTAGTTTTGGAGACAGTTCCACTAGGTTCTCCCAAAAGAAGGTATATATATCCTCACAAAATAAAGTACATCCTTTGTTGCTTGGGTGAAATATTCTGTAAATATCTATTAAGTCCTTTTGGATCATCATGTCATTTAGCACCAGCATTTCTACATTTAGTTTTTGTATGACCTGTCTCTTTACAAGACTGAGATATCAGAAGTGAGTGCCTGACAGACAGGTCCATACCCGGGGAATGGAGCACAGGCACCCCCCCATCCCCTAAACTTTCTCACCATTCAGCAGGGCTTCACTCTGGCTACTGCCTTTCTCTTCTAATCCCTTCCCATCTTGCCCCCAAGCACCCCTTACCATCTGAGGGGTCATAGGACCCCCCAACTCAGCCTGCTTCAGGGCTGAGGGTCTGGGGAAAAAGTGGTGAGGACAACTACTGCAGGAGTTTCTTTGTCCCTCTCAGGTTGCACCCAGCAAGCATGCCCTTTTGTCTGCCAGGTCCCTGGCCTATCCTGTACCAGAAGTTCCATCTCTCAGGAGGGGTAAGTGAGTGACAGACTGGCTAAGCAGTTGCTCTGGGAATGGAGCACAGGGTCCCGACAATCTCCTAAATTTTCTGACCATCCAGCAAGGCTACTCTCTGGCAACTACCTTACTCTGCTCACCCCATCACAGCTTGCCCTCCCCCCCAGCACTTCTTTCCATCTGCGGGGTCCTTAGATCCACCACCACAGCATACTACAGGGTGAAGAGGATCTGAGAGACTCCAGTACTGACGGGACCTAAGAGAGAGCAGACCAAGAAAAACACCCAAGTACACAGGCAGCCATAGCAAAGATAGGACCAAGCCACCAAGACTCTCCTAACAGCATTTGAAGGAAGAGATGGGCAGGCGTCAATGCAAGATTTCCTCCAACAATCTGAAAAACAACATAATAACACCAGACTCCCGTGAACATACAAAAGGAAGATTTGAACATTGACTCAGACCCTGGCTGCTGTAGGACCACGGACCCAGAGATATCCCTAGGCTGAAGCTTAGGCCTTGACATCACCAGAGCCCCAGGTGGTGACAAAGGTCACTCAGATCAGTCGCTGGCAGCAACTTCACCCTGGGAAACCATCATGGACTCAGGTGGAGGACCAGACCCCAGACTACTTCATGGCCCTTGGTGGTAACAGGAGCCATGGATATCAACTCAGACCCTGCCTGCCATAGGGACACAGACACACACATGGCACTAAGCAGCTACTTGGACGTGTATGACACCAAGGCCCTGGGTGGGAGCACAGATTACTCAGATCAGCATGGCTCTGGAAGCTTGCACACCAACAAGGTCCCAGATTGCAGCCCAGGCCCTGAGCATCCCTGTGGCCTTTGGTGACAACACAGGACATGGACCTCAACACAGACCCTGGCTGCAGTTCTGACGTGGACCCAGAGTGGTCCTCGGCAGGAGGCCCAAGTGGATGCCACTAAGAACCTAGGTAGAAGCAGAGGTACTCAAATTGGCATGGTTCCATCAGCAGCGTGACCCAGGACACCAACATGGCCTCAGGTGGGAGCCCAGACGCCAGGCATACACATAGCCTTCAGTGGTAGCAGGAGCAATGGACATCAACACAGAGACCCTGGCCACTCTCTCAGACATGTCCTTCAGCAGCATCTCAGTCCCTGATGTCACAATGGCACCGGTGGCAGTGCAGGACACTCAGATCAGTACAGCCCCTGAAGTGGCATGTTCCACCAACAGGTGAAAATAAAGACACAGGGCGTCCAGTGGTCTTTGATGATGGCACAACCCATGCATGTCCACACAGTCCCTGCCCGCAGTAGGACCATGGTCCCACAGAACCTTGGTAGCAGCCCGGCCAGGTCTGGGTACCACCTCAACCCTGGGTGGTTAGCAGGTCGCCCACAGTAGTCTGCTCCTCACCCCCTTTGTTCCTTGTGTTCTCCCTCTTTCTACAGCACATGAATCATTCTGATACGTTCCCTCCAATTTCTCCACCACACATTTGCTCATCACAGTGACCGTCTCCTGCCCATGAATGTCTTCAGCAGGTCCAGGAAGGCCTATGTGCGGCTTCCACCTATGTGAGCTGAAGGACAAAAAGGGGAATGTATCCAGATGGGAGGGTAAGTGGGGAGGAACTGGGAGGAAGGAAAACCATAAACAGGTATGACAAAAATATAATTTCTTTAAGAATAAAAAAGTATTGGTACAATCCCCCAAATAAAAGTTTTCATCACCATCAATATCGTCTGTGCCAACTTCTCCTTAGATTTCTTGTTTGCAGGATTACTTCTGAATCACTTGCTCAGAGGATCTACTAAGCCTGAATCAAGAAGGCTCATGTGACCAACTTTCCCCCAATCACCATGTATTGGGAATATTCATCTATGCATGCAACACTCATGACTTAAAATGCTAATCTATGTAACTAGACTTTGTCATTCTGTTTAAATGGGATTTCCTGAAAAGTGTGCATCTTATCCTACAAAATACCAGAAAGCATGCGGAGCTTATGTGTTTATTGTTAACATGAGTGTACAATTTTAGTTAATCTTGGCAATGGGCACACGGGTCACCAATTAGCCATTTGGCTCCTGAATGAAGGATGATGCCATTCTAGGAAGAATCTTCCTTAAAGTCCCTAAGTATGATGATGTCTTCAACAGGAGGTGTGTTTCCTAACAGTACGAGTGTTTCCCTCCTCTCTTTGGCTCTTCGGTTGGCGAACCACACCTAAAATCAGAGGGAGACAAGATTGTTTTAGCATTGGCTTCCACACCCAGAGCCGAGAGAGAAGTCACTTTAAGGCATCTAACATGGGACTTCCTACTCAGCTCACAAAAGCAAGCCCCGGCTGTGTGTCAACCTCTGCAAACAGGACCATGATTTTGTCTTTTTCCCGCAGTATATACACTTCAGTGGGGACTTCCACCCATGGTAAATCTGACCAGCATATTCTTTCATGTTATACAAAGTTCTCCAGCATCAGGATGAAGAATACTATCTCTGCTTCAGCGAGATTTCCAGAATCCTGCCCTGCACAATATCAATCTCTGTGTTGTAAGTGTTGTTCCTCCATACCTATCACTCCATGCCTCCTCTCAACCCGAATATAACTATTTGGCAATGTCTTTGCCTAGCCTCACACAGAATCCCAGAAAAATTAACATTAAGGGTTGTCACTATTAATTACCATCGTCCCTATTTAGGATCATTTTTTTCTTTATGCAGTGTAGCATTTTTAACCATGATATCCAAGACACAAAATAGAAAGACGGGGACAATTAAAGAATGAAAGGGACAGGGAGTATTTCCATAGGAGGCTAAGTGTGTGGCCAGCTGGGGGTCCAAAACTGCATCACAATGAAAACCATGTGCTATGAATGTTGTCCACCTAGAGCTGATGTCCCTTTTATGTAGAGCTGTTTCAATTAAGGTTAAAATCGATTTAAAGACCGCTCAGTTTGTCAAGTGCTGTAATCTCAGCACTTGGGGGGTGGAGGTGGAGGCAAAAGAACCATGAGTTCAAGGACAGCAAGGGTTACACAGAGAAACCCTGTGCCAAAAAACCAACATTCAAACAGGGAAAAAAAAATAAAATGGAATCCATTCATTTCAAAGTGCCTAGGACAAGGCTAGCTAATGCCTAAGGAAGGCTATAGATTGTCTGTCCAATTGCTTTGTTTGGATTCACTGACCTTCAGTTTTGCTTCAGGCACTTTCAGAGCTCTTGCAAGTTCTTTCCTGTGTAAAGACAACCATGGATGTTTATCATGCAGGGTTTTACATGCAATACAATGTCATACATGAATTCTATGCCTTTTAAAATATCACTGTCCTCCCTCACACTTGGCATTAACATTTATTCTCAGAGGCAGTCTCACTTTTGAAATGAATTCATCTCCTGCAAAAGTTTCTAAATGATAGAGACAAACAATTTTAACCAACTATTGAAAATTAAAAATAAATGTCAAAGTCTATGCTGAGCAAAGTATGCTAAATTAAAAACAGCACTAGGGTAGGGGAAAGAGAAACCAAAAGGAGTTGATGGCTAGGTACACAGTCTCTGAAAAGATGAGGAGGTCACACAACAAACTATAAACTCCTAGCACTCGTGAACTTGATGCTAGTAAGTTGTTTGGGTCCACAAACCCTGGTCTCTATATTTCACAGAAATTAAAATATGACTCGGAATGAGAGATGTTGACTATGGACATTTGCTTCACGCCAGCACTACCTGTTGGTACTGAGCTCGGGCCCCACACGGGGCATCCTCCCGTGCCCACCACCAAAGGAGAAGACCCCTGTGACTTGGAGAGGGACGATAAGGAATACAGGGCCTCAAAGAACCAAAGGCACCTCAACATGAGCCAGAGGCCAGGGAGGTTGGGGAGCTCTTGTCCAAACCACATACCTGGCAGTCAAATCTGGGTCCTGGGATTTTTTAAAGACGCGTTCCAATTTTCTGATCTGGCGCGGTGTGAAATGGAAGAGGTTTTGATGACCCTGGTGCCGCTGAGGAATCCTTGCCACACCAGCCTGTGAGGTGTTCAATTCTTCCAGGTCAAGCTCCAAAGAAGAATCCGGGTGGCCATGGCCACCATCTGCCTCCATGGCCGCAGCTGATGTGGAGGCCACAACTCCGTTCTCACAAACTATTTCCTCCTCATAATCTTTCCGAGTAAAATATTTATGCTCATAATAAAGCTTCTTGGCCATAACTACAACTGTGGACCTCAAACAGCACTCGGGTTCCGGGAATGACTGACCTCGAGGTCTAGAATCTCGGCAGGGCTACCGACCAAACAACGAGAGGATGGAAGCAAAGGATGACGTCAATGCGTCAATGCGCAGGTCCGCGCATGCTCCCCAGTTCTCCGGGGTCCTCACGCACGATGTCCAGGCACTAGCTTGCACGAAGAAGCTGTACACTCGCGAGCCCGTCACTCACTGCTGTCCTGACTGACTGCACTGGCCCTTGTGCCCACTTGCTGAGGTAAGTGCTGTCTGTTTTAGCTCACAAATGATGGTTGTGGCCCAAATGAGGAGAACCTGAGGGAGACTGATGGGGGTGTGAAAAGGTAGCAGGGAGTTACATCTTTTTCCTAGGGCATGCTTCCAGAATGAGCTTTAATGTGTATCAGCATGCTGCCCGTTCCTCCTAGGTTGTAGGGAGGAGATGACAGGTGGATTGTGTGGAAGTGCAAGATCATTTGGTATGGAGCATGGGAGAGAGGCACACGCTTGACTCCAGGATGCTCGAGTGAACATGTAAAAATTTCTGTGACCCTCACCTGCCACCCAGCAAGGGCAGCTCAGAGAATGGGTTTAGAACTAAGTGGACATAGTCAGGTTTAGTGGCTGCTAGTTCAGGAGTGCCTGTTAGCACACTGAATGCTAGCCAGACATTGCTTTTCAAGTACAACATCAAGGTTTTGGGACTGGGTTGGATAGAATTCTAGCTAACGACACTGTCCAATTAAAACAACCGGTGTGTTCATCCAAAAGAAAAATGATCTGCTTAAGAAGTTATTACATGGCCTGGCAATAGTGGCTGAGACAAAGAGATCTCTGTGAGTTCTAGGCTAGCCTGGGCTACAAAAGCTAGTTCCAGGACAGGCTTCAAAGCTACGGAGAAACCCGGTGTCAAAAAAACAAAACAATACAAAACAAAATAAAAAGAAAAAAAAGAGCTAGTTCCAGGACATCTAGGACTGTTACACAAAGAAATCATGTTTCAAAAAGCCAAAATAATAATAATGATTATAACCACCTCAGATATTTAATAATTTCTGTTAAATTTCAGGTGTAATATTTGCATCAGCTCTTAACACCGAGGTATTGATTTGGTCAGTCCCTTACTCCTGTTTGACTGAATGTAAACACACAAATATTCAGGCAATATTTAGAATAATACTTGGCCTATGACATATAGCATGTGACACGTTTTCCACAAAAGAATACGTGTCAGAGTTAGTCAAGGTTGGAAGTTGGGGAGGTTCAGTCCATTCTTCCTGACCGATTCCTTAGGGATTTCCTTGCTCTTAGAATTTTTGGGATCAGTAGTCATATCCTTTTACACTGTATACACAATATAGATATAAAATGAATGGCTAAATCTGTTTACAGATATAGAATAGGGAATCATTTAATTTTTTTCTTTCTATTTTTTTTAGCATTAATGTCTTTATTACGGCTTGCAGTCCTTTATACAGGGGAAGAGGCTAAAATCTCTTTTGAAATTAACATTTCCCTTTATTTTACATAAGGATCACAGTTTTTTTCCTTCCTCTTTTTTCAACCTCTCACCCTCCCTGACTCCCATCTATCCCCCTTCCCTTCTACCCACTGTTCCTAGTTCTCCATCCCGAAAGGTGCGGGCCTCCCGTAGACTTGAACATAGCAGGGCACATCAAGTTGAGGGAGGACCAAACTCTTCACCCTGTATAAAGGCTGGGTAAGGTAATCCAGCATGGGGAATAGGTTCCAGAAAGTCAGCTAAGCACCAGGGACAGGTCCTGATTTCATAGCTAAGAACCTTACAAACAGAGCAAGCTACACAATAGTCCCACACATGCAGATGGCCTAGGTCGGGTCCATGTAAGCTCCCTAACTGTGGGTCCAGAGCCCATGTGGTCCCACGAGCTTAGTTCAGCTGTGCCTTTGGTTCCTCCATCATGACCTTGAAACCCCTGGCTCGTACAATCCCTTCTCCCTTCCTCGGGGGGACTCCCAGAGCTCAACCCAGTGCCTGGCTGCAGATGTCTTTGAATCATTTCATGTTTTTTCTCTGGGAATCTCTGTGAATCATTAGATTTTTGAAAGAGGTTTCTTTTGAGTAAGTGCAAAGATGGAAGTCTTTGAATCAATTACAACAAAGTTTTTCTAAAAACGCACAATGGGGGACTGGATAGATAGATGGTTCAGTGATGAAGAGCCCTTGCTGCTCTAATAAAGGACCGGAGTTCGGCTCCCAGAGCCCAGATAAGAAAGCTGACAACCACCTATTACTCTAGCTCCAGGGTATCCAGTGTCCTTGTCTGGACACTGCAGACACCCACACACATGCACAAATACTTACACGTGAACGCACACACACATACACATAAATAAAACCTAAAATATATCTAAATAATGAGCTGAATCTTCCAACAACTGAGAAAACCCTAGGGAATCTGTTAGGAAGAGGAGTCGTGACCCTTCCCCATTTCCCCCTCTGGTTAGCTCAGGCACCGATTATTTTTCCGAAAAGGTGTCATATGCCTTATTTTGTGTGTTTATCCAAGTTGATTACTTGACTGTTTGTAGATTTGGCAGAGTAGATGAAGAGACAGAGACCCTGAGTCTGCAGTATGCCAGTGCAGGAAGCTGGGTCTTTCTGATGACATGGAATCATGGAATGATACTTGACATTTATACTTGGGCCTCAGAACAGTTTCCCCCTCTCACTGAGTACCAAGCACTTTCTAGGAGACCTCTGGATTATAACTTCAGAGGAAGAAGAGAGTAGACGGCAAAGAAAGAAGCAGCATAAGAAAAAGAAAATGGGATGGGCAGTGCCAGCTTTGTCTAATACGAAGCAAAATCCCAAAGACTGAGCTCTACATATCTTGGGACCCTGAATGAAATGCTTCATTCACAGCTTCCTAAACCATGAATGGGGATGACATCAATGGCACAGGACCGGGATACCATCCGGGTTCATGAATTACTTGCAGAATTTTGGCATCCTTTTACTTCAGCTTCACAAACCAGTGTACCAGCAACTACAGTTTCCTTCCCCTGGGAAGCACATCCTCAAAGCTCTTGATGTCTTCCACAAAGCCTAGTAACTCACCACCTAGATAGATTTTATATTAGCTTCCGTTTTCTGGCTTGGACCTTTTCTTCCTTGCACCTCCTTCCATTCAACAGTGGTGGAGGATGGGCCTATGGATTCAGCCCTGTTGCTGCACCTTATTACACCTTACGATGTTTGTCTTTGGCTTGTGCTTGGGAGAGGCACTTAATATTTGCAACGGAGTTCGGCCTCATCATTTTCATGTATATAATAAAACATGTAGTAGGCCACAAAAGCAACTGTACCAAGTGTGTCAAAGAGATGACTTCCTGGCAGAGTTACTGGCAGTTCTCACACCTAGAGCAGCTAGATAGAAGGACAAGGCAGAGGAAGCATTGAAAGTCAGCCAGTTCTGTTGCAGGAGCCCTGCTCAGGTAACCCCCCGAGCTTTGGGAGTCAGCCTACAACCGGAAGTGCCCTAATGGAACACAGATCAGGTCATATGCTGTGGGACACAGAGCTCATGCAGTGTGGGTATTGGTGGATGCATGAAGCACCATGCTGAGGTCCACACGTGCACTGCAGAGTGGCAGACATTGTTCCCAATCAGAGTACCTTACCTGAATGACAGTCTCAGCACTAGGATAATACTTTCAGAGCTCTCGTCAGCCTGGAAGCTGCTGACTTCTGTAGTACTGTAAATAGCCCAATGAAAGTGATTTTACCAATTCATTGTCCCTCATACTCGGCACTAATGGGATGTCTCCACCAAATCCCTCCCGACAGACCTCAGGGAACCCCATGGAAGAGGAGGTAGGAGGGGTGTGAGAGCCAGAGGGGATGGAGGACACCAGGATAACAAGTCCCTCTAAGAGGACTGAGAACAGCTCATAGGAACTCTCAGAGACTGCGACAGCAAGCTCAGGGCCTACAGTGTCTCTGCTAGTCCTCTACATATAAACTATAGCTCTCAGTTTAGTGTTTTTATGGGACTCCTGAGTGTGAGAACCAATGGTATCTGACTCCTGGGCTCTTTTTCTTCTGTTAGTTTGCCTTGTCCAACTTCGATGTGATAAACCTTTTTAGCATATTTTATTTTATTTCATTAAAAGGAACGATAATGTACTATAGGCCAATCTGGTGAGGGTACTCTCTCAGTTCAAGTTTCCTTTTCCAAAATGACTCTAGCTTGTGTCAGGCTGACATAAAACTAGCCGGCACAGCAGTCAAGAATGTAGTTTATCTGTATTGTATTCATTTATATTACACAAGGATTTTTAAATTCTGTTTGTTTGTTTGAGAAAAGATCTCATTATGGATTGCTTTCTGACCTGGAATTTCCTACATCGACCAGCAGAGCCTCAAATATGTCGTGGTATTGTTGCATTTGCTTTCTTAATGCTGGGATTATAGGTATGTGATACCATGCACAACATTGTTGACTGTTTCTTATAGAAATATAAAATATTAGACCTGAGTTTATATATGAAAATTTGAATTACAATTAAATTCCTGATAACAGTTGGAATGACCAGAGACCAGATCCCCCATCCGTGTTCATGAACGGCATTGCTAGTTCACGAAGGCTTTCTTCTCGCCCATGGAAGCATCAGTTCCTTGTCACGGAAAGGCAGTCCCTTCATCTAGTGATAGTAAATATATTTGGAACCTGTAGCAGAGACTGACACCAGAAACAGACATGTCTAGAGGGGCAGCTCCTACTAAGGACAAAACCCTTAGACCCACATGACAATGGCAGAGGACCAAAGGACATGCTTTGCGGAGGCAAATGCTGTGTTCACCACATTCAGGCCATGGAGTCTGCAGAGTTAAGTGAGTGCTGACACATGGATGTCCATCTGAGCATGAAAGAGGACATGGAGGTGCTTTGTGGTCAGAGCCAGGATGATGGCAGGTGTCCCAATTAACTCCCAGATAATACATTTCCCTGGGGATAGCTCAGTGTTCTTCTACTGTTCTAAATCTGCAACTTTTGGTTTCCCATCACCCACTCTGGGACCCAGGGTTCCAATACCTTCCACAGCCAGTGTGTGTGCATGTGTGTGAGTGTGTTTCTGTGTTTGTGTGTGTTTGTGTGTGCATGTGTTGTGTTCATTTTCTTTTCTTTTTCTTTTTTATGTATTTTTGAGATAGGCTTTTTATGTAGCTTTTGGTACCTGTAATGGAACTAGGTCTTGTAGAACAGACTGGCCTTGAACTCACAAAAATCAGCCTGCCTCTGCCTCCTGAGTGCTGGGATTAAATGCATGTGCCACCACTGCCCGGCAATGTGTTCATTTTCTGTATGATGAACTGTTTGTGGATGACCGGAGAGACCATGAGTGTAAATCCTGTCAGGAACAAAGAGCCCTGCCATAGTAGCTGTAGCAATGGAACATAATGGAAAGAGGAAGTGGCCAGGAGCACAGGTAACCTGGGGTCAGTTCAGAAGCACTGGGACTTCATGCTTTCAGCTTGTGATTCCAGGGCTGGGAGAATATTTCCCTAATATTCCTAATGTTCCTGGACCTCATGTTTGTGGGATAAGCATCAAGCTCATGGCCTGAGCAAGGGCTGGGCTCAGACCTTATTTCCCACTCCTTGGCTCATTTCATGCTTCTGACATCACACTTCTGAGTCTTGATATTTGTCTCCCCCTGCCTCCTGACACATTCCTTACCTCCCTTTACTCCATGAGGGTGCAGCCCTTTCTCCATCCTACTCCTGAACATTCTCAGCTTCCTCTCTCTCTCTCAGGATGTGTCCCGCTCCCCCTGCTCTCCCTCACAGTCCTGTCTATGCAGCCATGTCTATCACCTCAGACTCACTGGAATGTTCCTCCAATTTCACTCCAGTGTTCTTTTGTCTCACTGCTATCAATCTTGAGGTCATTGAGGAAAAAAGCCTGACATCCAGACTCTCCTGAGTTCTTTGAGACTGGGCATGGACTCTGAACTTATGAGTTTGTGTCTGCCTGCTGCAGGTTTAGCAAAGCTAACACTCAGTCAGTTGAGCCGTCCCACATAGCCTAGCACTGCCGATGTCTGCTCTGCATCCACAACCTTGTGCACACCCAGCAGAAGTCTGCACAGCCTGGCCTTACTTCATCAAAGTCTTATTATCTTTAGTCAACCGAATTCTTCCTTATTGAAAGTATTTCTGTGAGTAGAGTTTCCAGACACTACTCTAACCCTCTCTTAAACTGTGAATTCCCACATTCCCAGGTTGCCATTGTTCTTAGATCTATTTCTGTTAGTTTATGTGTGTGACTGTTTGGGCTGCCTTTATGTATGTGTACTACGTTCCTTTCTAATGTCCGTGGAGCTCAGAAGAAGTTAGTGGATACCCTGGAAATGGGGCTCTAGACAGCTGTGGCCCACCATGTTGGTAACAGTAACTGAACCTGGGTCTTCTGCAAGAGCACCAAGTACTGTTAAGCACTGTGTCATCTCTCTAGTCCAAACCAGGCTTCATTGTAGTGACAGTGACCTCAGTTAGAGCCCTAAATGCATGACATAACTGAAGAAGAAGCTAAAATTCTCTTACTCCTCCACAGTCGGGGTCAGAGCGCTGGTTGCTCAGTGTTTAGGCCAAAGAGGACAATTCGCTACAAGCTGTGTTGACTTTGTCCCACCCTGAACCTGATCTCAGCTCCTTTTCCTATTTTTGTATGGATGACCCTCCTCCCCCTGCCCCGCCCGGGAAAAGCCTCTCTTTCTACCACTGGAGAATTCAGTCAATGTTTTCCTTTCATAGTTGTGATGTTGGAACTTCACCATCCCTGAGGTCCTAGGCGTATCCTCTGGGACCCCAGGAACTCATACTTCCACGATGAGCCTTCACTCCTGACCTATATACTTGACATCGATCATGAATCATATTCCAGAAACCTTGCTTCAGGGAGCTTCTGTGAAGATGGTCAGGGTGGACTTAACTCTGGAGTCTTAAGACACCTGGGAGGCTGGCTCTCCGAGGATGGGTTAGAATGCTAAGCTTCTTTTGATAGACTCCTCCTGGGCACAAACTTTTTCCTCTTGTAGCTTTACCTTGTGTGGGCATCAGTCCCATATTCCTTGTTCTTGGAAGCCTTTTCTGGTGAAAATGGGTATTTTTGTTCTATGACATTGTAGGAGAGATCTCATCTAAATGGAACCCTATTCTTGAGTCCCTACTGGCACGGACATACTTTCTGGCAGGATTTGTTGAAGGCAACTTGAACATTCATTGCAGAAATTGAGATACAGAAGTTGCCACATTGGATATACCAGGTTCTGTTCTCTGTTTCTGTCCCCTTTCCCCAGCTGGTCATCCTCAATCCATTTCTTTTCCGTTCTTTACCCCGTCAGTGCTCCTTGTAAAGCCTTCCCTTCTCCATATTCCCTACCCTTCCATACTATTTCCTTACCACATCAGATACTGTGCTGTCTACAGTCACTGGCCATGTATGCCCTCTTTTTCTAAAGGGATTCATATTGTCTACACCACTAGCATGAACCTTTAATGGAAGAAATCCCACTGTCCAAATACAGAGTATTTCATATCCTCAGATGGGCTTAGAAGACATTCAAATACAGCCTTAGTCCCTCACCTAATATATAGTCTACAGATTACAGAAAATTTCATATTAGCATCCATGGAAATCTGTGTAGGTTTTTTTTACAGATATTCATTGTGTGTGTGTGTGTGTGTGTGTGTGTGTGTGTGTGTGTAAAGGAGTGTTAGTATACCATTGGCTTTTGTGTATGTATTTATATATGATTTAACACTTAGAAGGACAAGTTTACGATCTGTCTCTCCAGTTATATGTTTGTTTAGTAGCACATACATAATACATACTAGATAGTTCCTAAATGTGGCTACAAGTAATTATTTAATGTGCCAACTCACTTAAATCATTTCCACTTACATTTGGTTAGGAATAAATAAGCCCTTACATAAATTAAATATTCACACATCTCACAGAAACAAGGAAAGGAAACTATATTTTTCTCAAGTTTACGATCTGTCTCTCCAGTTATATGTTTGTTTAGTAGCACATACATAATACATACTAGATAGTTCCTAAATGTGGCTACAAGTAATTATTTAATGTGCCAACTCACTTAAATCATTTCCACTTACATTTGGTTAGGAATAAATAAGCCCTTACATAAATTAAATATTCACACATCTCACAGAAACAAGGAGAGGAAACTATATTTTTCTCAAGTACACATTTTCACTGTGTCTTGCAATGAGAACTTAAGGGTAGGTAATCAGGTGAGTTTTAGAAAATATTTGAACTGGAGACTGTTGGAAGTACCCAGAAAAATATTGGCTTTTTCTGAAACAACCATTGTACTTCTGGCTCTTAAAATTTGTTGTGACGTTGCCATGAGCACAAATAGGCAGCATCAAATATATATTTGATTAGGGATGTGGAACTTTGAAGTGGACTGTAGTGTTGAATGTGCCAGATGACCCCAAATTCCCTGAGGTTCTCTTGAGGAAAACCAGGTACATACAATGCAGATGAAAGTCACCTTTGCTTAGAATAGTGGTTCTCAACAAGTTTGACCCACTTGGGGTTGCTTCTCAGATATCCTGCATGTCAGATATTTACATTATAATTCATAAAATAACAAATTATACTCATGAAGTAGCAACAGACAATTTTATGGTTGTAGGTCACCACCACATGGGAAACTATAAAGGGTTGAACCATCAGGAAGGTTGAGAACCACTGCTTTAGAATCATATAGAAAGCTGTTCTCTCTGTGCCAGTTCAGATGGACTCAATGGCATTGCAGTCAGTGTCTGCAACAATTCTGCCTGCAAATTCCTCAAATGAAGTCCTTGGGACATTCTGGATCATTGGCCAACATTGGCCTCTCCACAAGTTTAGGTGTTCTGTGGCCTGGGATCGTTTTGTGAACCCGGGGAAGTGTATTCCTACCCCTGTGCCTTCTCCTCCCCACCTGTCTTGTTCTGTAAATATGACCTGATTAGTTACCTGGGAACTACAACATACTCTCTTATATCCAAAATGTGTCAGAAACATGTATGTTTAACGAAGATGACAGGAGTTCCTTTGTGGCCTGCTCTGCTCTGTCCCCAGTTACATGAAAGCTATAAGGCCATATGGATTTCCAAGCAACATGTGACTTCATGGGGAGAGTGTCATGAGGATCATGACAGCCTCAAGTGCGCATTTCTGTCATTGTCTCTTGTTATGCAGTTCCTTAGCAGTGTCCTCTAGTGTGAAAGCATTCAGTCCAGCAGAAAAGCTCTTTAAGGGGTAACCAATTGTGAGTAACTTCAGGAAGAGCCCCAAACTGAATGGATCCAGTAGTCTCTGTACTCCCAAGAGTAGATAAATAGTAGAGACTGCTGGGAGTCATTCTCAAACCAGCAGAGCAGTCTGGAAGAAACCAGTAGAAAGCTCAGCAGGAGCAGAGACCAGGTGAGCTGCCTGTTAGAGGCTTAGAGGAGCTGATCTGTCTGGAAAGACTGCAGCCTGCTGTCCTGTCTGTGGACTGCACAGTGTGGCTCAGGTTTCCAGATTTGGTGAGCCATCAGTCCTACCATGGTAGGCTTTCGTGACAAAGCTGACTTGTAGTCATTTCTCTCCTGTAAGCAACCCCTCACCCATATTCCTGTAAGGAAGTCTGGTAAATGCAATTTGTTCTCCAGGTGGACTCTGGTATTGTTGTTCCTCCTGTCTGGGGCAGGATTCCTTTCGGCAGTAGTAAATGTGTGTTGTTTCCTTAGAAAAAGTGGGTTTTGCATTAGCAGGTGAGAGTAAGATGTTGCCAGAGGCAAAAGGAGTAGGTGAAGCAGCAATACAGGAGGCCAGTGTAACTGATAATCAGACAGTCGTCTAGGGTCCTAAGACACAAAGCTCAGGCTTTGGAGCTGGCCACCATGTGCCACCTCCTCCCACTGTCAAGCATTTCCTTGCTTCACAGCAGCCTGCCCTTTCCACTCCTTTCAAGCTTATTCTTCTGTCTTTTCCCATCTCTTCCTTCTCAGAGGTTAGAATCCAAGGATTTCCTAGCAGTGAGTGAAAAGGGAAGGTGAGTGTGTCCTGTTCTGCTGATGCTCACACGATGCACATATTAGGGGATTGCTGTGTGAGGCATCACCCTTGAAGACCTCAGCTTCTGGCATTAGCAGGATACAGACTCAGAGACTCTTTTTATTTTTATGGCTCAAATCTACAAAAGAACTCATCTTTATAAAAACACACAGTATATTAAAAAGGGTAATACAACTTCAGGAAGGATAGTATTGTCTTCAGAGTGGCTATTCTACCCTTTTTGCTGATAGGGTGTTTAGGAGGGATTTGATGGGATTTACTTAGGTCAAGAATTCTTGGGGGAAACTGTTATGATTTATGAACCCCTATAGTGTATGTAGGGCTCAATGTTCAGTAAGCTGAATATTCAAAAGATTTTTTTGTTTGTTTTTTGAGATAGCATTTCTCTGTAGTTTTTGGAGGTTGCTCCGGATCTAGCTCTTGCAGACTAGGCTGCCCTTTAATCCACAGATGTTCACCTGCCTCTAACTCCCAAGTGCTGGCATTAAAGTTGTGTGCCACCTGATCCTGGTAAAAGTATTCTTAATGTTATATGAAGATTTTAATCAACCATCCTGTTATGGGGTCATGACTATCCCTCACTCCTTATACATAAAAATGAAGCTATGGGGGTATTTTTCTGCAATGATTCCTTGGTAAAGATGCTTGCTGGCAAGCCTGATTGTTGTAAGGGGGGATGCTTGTTCTTCTTGGCTGCCCAGCTTGCTTAGCCCAGAAATAACCACATAGAAACTGTATTAATTAAATCACTGATAGGCACATTAACTCTAACTTCTCATTGGCTAACTCTTACATATTAATTTAACCCACTTCTATTGATCTGTGTATCACCATGAGGTCTTGCCCTACCAGCAAGGTTACAGCACATCTATTTCTGGTGGCAGTTCCATGGTGTTTCTCTGACTCTGCTTTCTCCATCCCAGCATTCAGTTCTGTCTTCCCTGCCTACCTAAGTACTGTCCTATCAAAATGCCAATGGAGTTTCTCTATTCATTTACTAATGAAAGGAGCACATAAACAGAAGGATCTCCTGCCCCACAGATGACCTGAACCTGATCTCTGGGAAGTGCATGATTGAAAGAGAGAACTGACTTTCCCAAGTTGTCTTCTGACATCCAAACATGTGCTCTGACATGCACAAAATGGTATAGGTCCATACTCACATAACAAATAAATTCAACAATTAGAAGGAATCCTAATTTACTTACCTACTAAATATACAGGTATTTAACAATGATTTTGTGTTTACAGATGTTGATTTTCACATTTATAAGTCAAATTATTTGTGCTACAACTTCCTTAGGAATCTTGCTAGCTGTCCTGATATCACGGCACTCTAGGGTTCTACAATTAAAAGGAAGAAAGAAAAAGTTTGCATTTGTGTGAGGAGAGTGGACAGACGACTAAATGGCTAAGAGATTTTGTTGTTCTTTCAGAGGACCAGAGTACAGTTCCCAGGATCCACCTCGGTAACTATCTCTCTCTAAGTAAAGCTTCAGGAGATCCAGTGCCCCCTGTAGGCATGCATAAGTACAAGCACACTAACTAATAATGACCTTGTATTTAAAAAAGATTTTTAAAAAATCTGACAATCACAATTTGTGATTTCTTAATCTGTAACTTCAATAAATTTAATATTAATTTTTAGATTGGTTTATTTTTCATGTGTACAGTGTTCTACCTGCATGTATGCCTTCACGCCAGAAGAGGGCACCAGATCTCATTATAGACGGTTGTGATCCACCATGTGGTTCATGGGAATTCAACTCAGGACATCTAGAAAAAGAGGGAGTGCCCTTAACCTTTAAGCCATCCCCTTAATATTAATTTTTAAAAGCAATGTTAATCCTACTTTTCTTTTTATTAATTAATTATTTTCCCAAAATCATTTCCTCTCTGTTCTTTCTGTCTTCCCAGACCTATCTAATAACCTGCCTTTTCCCCCCATCTACTTCTTCTCTTTTCAGAAAAGAGCAGGTCTCCCATGTATATCAGCCATCTGTGGCATATCAAGATGCAGTAAGACTAGGCACGTCATCTCCTATTAAGGTTGAATAATACAATCCAGTAGGAGGATAAGGTTCCCAAAGCAGATCACAGGGTCAGAGACATCTCCACTGTTAGGAGCCCCACCAGAAGACCAAGACCATAATTTACACAACTATAAAACATGGGTAGAGGGCCTAGGTCAGTTCCTTGCAAGCTCCCTGAATTGCAGCCGAGTCTCTGTGATCCTCTCTGGACCTAGGTTAGTAAATTCTGCGGTTTATCTTTTGGTGCCCTTGGCCTCTCTGTTTCCCACAATCCTTTCTCCACCTCTTCCACAGGATTCTCTGAGGTTCACCAGTGTTTGTAGTTCTGCATTTGTTTCCAACAGTTGCTGGGTGAAGGATTGTAGTTTCTTAATGAGATCCTCTTGATATTTCCCAACATCTCAGCCCACTGAGGAAATTTCTTTGAGAATATTAATTGTTTGAATGGAAGGTAGCCCGAGGTTATTTCACTTTTGTATACTTACTGTATATATGGTGATTTCTCAGCTCCAGTACTGTTGAGAGCACTTTCAAGCTTCAGGAGTTTGCTGACACTGTGAAAAGGGCAGAGACCCACACAGTGTCAGCCTAGTCAGACATGAGAAGTACTGGGCAGGACATCGTACAGTGACTCTGATGGAGAGTCCCAATCAACCATCTGGAGCATTTTCATTGTTTCAATGGTGACGTCCAGTGTTTTGCAGCGACTTGTCCCCCCAGAATGCTACATCAACTCCACTTCACAAGCATGACACTCCTTCAGGTAGAGGACAGTGTTGGTGTGTTTTCAATGTCCTCTCAAGGAAACTGGGACAAACACTAGCTGACATAACCATGTCCACTTAATTCCCAGATCTTGCAGTGTGCACCCAGTGAGATACAGAAGCTAGAGTTCTCCAGAGGCTCACGCAGAGGCCATGTGCTCAGTGTAAATGCATGTCCTCATCCCTACTTGTGCACCTGCAACAGCTTTCTTTCTCCTCCACTCCATTCCTAGAGGCTTTGGTGTACTTGGTTGGATCCATGTTAGATCCATTCTGCACATGCTCCCTAGAGCCACTTTCAGTGGGCACATATCTCCTATAGGGATTGTGTGATGGAAAGAGGACGGATGTGAAACTTGCTAAAAAAACCCACATGTTACAAAATCATTACTATCCACAAACCATTTATGGAGATGACACTACTCTCTTTTAGGTCTCATCATGGCTTTCCAATCCCAACATGTGGAATACAGTTTCTACAAACTGAATGAAAATAAGATTGAGATGAGCCTTGATTTTGAACATGAGGCCACTGCAGCTACAGAAATTGTCATCTATGATGAAGGTTCTCTTAAAGGTTCCGACATATCAAAGAACCGGGGCATCCCACACCACAAGGATGATGTGACCCACGTAGTTAACTTCAACTATGTTGGTGATGACATCAGGCATGAGAGCCATGGGAACCACCAAGGGTACAGAAACCCACAGTAGAAGGAGCAGGAGAACGTGGCTGCTGCCAGAGTGCCACAGGTCCTGTGTACAAGGCCGTGGATCCAGTTTGGTCTCTTACCCAGACAGCTGAATGAGTTGGAAGATGTTTTTGAAAAAACTAAGTACCCCAATGAGATCATAAGGTATGTGACTTGTTTCATTAGCTGTTCCAGCTCCCATCCATCAGCATCTAATTAGGAGGTGTGTTCTTCACACTATGGGTCCTATCTGCTTTGAGCCCAAGCATGAGGTCTTTGTTTAGTTGCTGGGTATGTGAAGGATGTTTGAGAAGTCAAAGTCAACTTTCTCTCTCTCTCTCTCTCTCTCTCTCTCTCTCTCTCTCTCTCTCTCTCTCTCTCTCTCTCTCTCACACACACACACACACACACACACACACACACACACACACGCAGTGTTGAATCTAGAAACTGGTTGGTGCCTCTCAATTTGTACTTTAAGTTTTCCTTTTGGTTTTTCCTCCTCCTTCCTATCCTCTTCTTCTTCATGGCCCCCGTTTTATAATGGAAATTGAATTCAAGACCTAGTGGTTTCTAAGCAATCCCTCTACTAGTATAGCATATGATCCTGGTGCTGATTAATGTGGTTATTTTTTTCCATTAAAATGGAGATCAATGAGAAGCCGCTTTCAAACTTTAGAGCTCACATCTCTACATAGTTTTGTGTTGGGTGTGATTCATCTCCAGAAATGACTTTCATCCTGCCAAGGTGAAATGCTGCATTTCCCTAACAACTCCACCTTCCCTCTTCTTCTCACAGGAAGGATCTTGCAAAGCGCTTGTTCCTGGGAGAATCCAGAGTGCGAGTTAGTATGTCTGAAAAGGTTTGGACAGGGCACTGTGCTTCAGGTCATGGTCCATGTTCTTGTATTCACTATGAACAGTGAGCGTGGGTGAGGGGTGTCCTTGTCTGGGTTATAATAGTAACTGAGCACTGACTCTTGAAGTTTTCCAGAGTTAAAATGGAACGGGCAGCCATTAAGTGTCTTTTCCCATTATTGGAGACACCGTAGTCTCTTAATTGAAAAAAAAATCACACAAATTTTAGCATTTTTATTTTATTTAATTGTCTTTATTGAGCTTAATATTTTTCTCTGCTCTCTTCCCTTTTTCCCTTCTCCCAGTCTCACTGTCCTGTGACCCCCACACTCCCAGTTTACTTAGGAGATCTTGTCTTTTCCTACTTCCTAAGTAGATCTATTTATGCCTGTCTCAGGGTCCTCTTTGTTGTCTCGGTTTCCCGGGATGGCCGGTTTTCTTTGCTTTATGTGTTAAAACCACTTATGAGTGCGTAAATATTATATTTCTCTTTCTATTTCTGAGTTACATCACTCAAAATGGTGTTTTCTAGATCTATCCATTTGCCTGCAAATTTCAAGATGTCATTATTATTTTTTTTACTGTTGTGCACATGTACATTTTTTTCATCCATTCTTTGACTGATGGCCATCTAGGTTGTTTACAGGCTCTGGCTCTTATGAATAAGGCTTCTATGAACACATGTGAGCTGATGTTCTTGTGGTGTGATTGAGTGTTTGGGGGTATATTACCAAATGAAGTATTGCTGGGTGTGGAGGTGGATTGTTTCCTAATTTTCTCTGAAATTGCCATACTTATTTTCAAAGCAGCTGTACAAGTTTACACTCCCACCACCAATGCAGGAGTGTTCAGTTTACCCCACATCCTCCCCAGCATAAGTTGTCATCTGTGTTTTGATCATGGCCATTCTTATAGGTGTAAGATAGAATCTTAGAGTTGTTTTGGTTTGCATTTCTCAGATGACTAAGGATGTTGAACATTTCCTCAAACGTCTTTCAGCCATTTGAGATTCACAGAACACTTATAATCAGTATGGGAACATCATATATATAGACAGCATTGAGTATTATATGGCCATGCATATAGGAAAACATTAATGTTTACTGATATGTGTACAGTGATGAATACTGAATTCCGGACACTCAGGTCATTTCAGGGAACTTATGTGTATTGTTGTAGTAGGACTCTAAGTGACCTTGGGGATATTCTAATTGATGTAGCAAGCAGTAGGAGAAAAACTGGGGGCTCAGTTTCAACAAATAAACAGTGATAAGTGTGGATTAAGTGAGGCCAGAGAGATATTCAGTGTTTCATAACTAACCCGTGTTTAATTTGTCCAAGAGTCATGTGGGAAGACACTCACAAGTGCAATTGGTTGGCCTTCCACCTTTGTAAGTTTGTGGAAAGCCAATGTAGACAGCAGCAAAGTTGAACCTTCATGTTCGCTATTTGTACTGCAGCTCTAGAGAGACTGATGATGCACTGCATCTCTAGAGAGGCTGATGGACTATCACTCCAGAGCCATTTGTACTGCAGCTCCAGTGAGACTGATGATGCACTGCATCTCTAGAGAGACTGATGAACTATCACTCCAGAGCCATTTGTACTGCAGCTCTAGAGAGACTGATGATGCACTGCATCTCTAGAGAGACTGATGGACTATCACTCCAGAGCCATTTGTACTGCATCTCTAGAGAGACTGATGATGCACTGCATCTCTAGAGAGACCGATGTACTGCAACTTCAGATAGGCTGATGCACTGGAGCTCCAGAGAGGATGATAAACTGCACCTCTAGAGGCCAATGCACTACAGCTCTAGAGTCTAATACACTGCAGTTCCAGAGAAGCTGATGCTCTGCAGCTTTAGAGAAGCTGATGCGGTGCAGCTCTAGAGGCTGATGCACTGCAGCTCCAGAGAAGATGATGCAGTACAGCTGTAGAGGATGAGGAGTATCAGCTCTAGAGATACTGATGTACTTCATATATAGAGGCTGATGCACTATCACTCTAGTGGCCTATGCACTACAGCTCTAGATGCTGATGAACTGCAGCACCAGAGAGAGGCTAATGCATTGCAGCTCCAGAGAGGCTCATTTACTGCAGCTCTAGGGGCTAATGCAGTGCATCTCTAGAGGCTGATACACTGCAGAACTAGCTAGATTAGCTAGAGCTAATATGCCAACAGTGACTTAATTAATATAGTTCCTTTGTGATTATTTCGGGTCTAAGCTAACCGGACAGGTGAGAACCAACAATTGGCCTCCTCCAAACACACTGGGGCTTTGTTTCAGTTCATGGAGGCATCGTGTTGGTATGTTTGAGTTCCCCTCATGGCTTCTTGTCCTTTGTTGGTCTTTTTAAGACTATACATCCACATAATAGAAGGGGCACAGAGGGAGCGAAATGGCATGGACGCAAAAATGTGCAATTTAATGATTTTCCAATATAATGGACCCTTATTCCCTAGGAGCCTGAGAGGATGGTGACATCTAACAGGTAACTGTGACTGTATTTCCATAGTTGGCTATGTATTAAGGAAGAGGTGGTTTTGTTAACTGCTCTCCACATTGTTACAGATCATATTGCTGTCTGGAGGTTCAGCCTAAAAACGTTGGATCTCCTGGTATAAGAACGGAGACCAGGATGCTCTTCATGTTGGCAGAAAGTAGGGGATCACTATCAAGCTTCAACTCTCATTGAGACCATGGCTTTTGTCCTGAGCCCAGAAAACTTTAGAGGGCATGGAAGAGGGCCAGGGCAAAAGTCCATAGGTGACAGTGACCTACCCTTATTACCTACATGATGGAAGCAGGGAGTCCCAAGATATCTGAATGAATTTTATGAATTGGCTCATTTCCCTAATCCTATAGATGACAACAGTACATCTCTGTGCAGGCCTCCCTTGGAGTAGTATTAGCTCTCCCAAGTCAATTTGGGAAGGATGTTTGTTTGTTTGTTTGTTTGTTTCTTTGTTTGTTTGTTTGAGATGTGGATAGGCTGTGACTTTTCACACTCTTTTGGCAAGTGTGATTCCTTGTAATCACCATACCTGCTTAAGGTGATGGAGCAATACGAAGCTGTCCATCGATAAATGATGAGCTGAAATCATGGGAGTATAGCGGTTTACTGCAGAGAAATTACGTTTTTTGATAAAGAAAAATATGCCAGAGTAGATTCAGAAGTACTGGAAGAGAAGGAGAAGATGCTGGAGGGAGAAAAAGGGGAGGAGAATAAGAAGGCAGAGGAGAAGGGGGAGGAGGACGAGGAGGAGGAGGAGGAGAAGGAGGAAGAGGAGGAGGAGGAAGAGGAGGAGAAGGAAGAGGTGGAGGAAGAGCCTGGGAAAGAAGGAGATTGTTTTCTGACAGTTAAGGGTAGGTAGGAAGCAGTTATCCCACTATCCTAAGTGGTGAATCTCACAGCACCCCTTGTCCTTCGTGATAAGGGCCCCTTTGAGGAGCGTCAGTGGGAGTTAGGATTGAGGTGTCTTTCCAAGGCTGCACAAGAGAGTGTATTGTTGAATTGCATTGATTTCATTTTGATTTTTGGCCTTTTGGACAGAAAATAGATTTTGTTCCTTTAGAGTCATCCAGCACCTATAGATCTTCCAGCTTTCTGCTTGTTCTTCTGCTATGTTTCCTGAGGCTTTAAGGGAGGAGGTTATGAACACATTCCAATTAGGATAGAGCACTCCATAGTTGTGAGCAGAGATGACCACTCACACGGTCTATAGCTAATAGAAAGTCTTTATTCCAGCTGAAAAGGATGACACCCAGGTATCTGGGAACGTAGGCGTGGCCGCTGGTGTCCAGACCATGGGGGTTGTAAGGGCATCTTAAAACCTAGATGTCCTAACATCTAGCTCAGCAGATGCAGATGCCTGTGCAGAAGTAAGCAGTTTGAATCAAGCTGTTTACTGAAGCTAAGACAGCAGTTAGCTGGCAGAGGGGTTCATACAAACAGGAAGTTTAAGCACAGCTAAGTTAGATAGAATATCCCTGATCTTTGGTCCCTAGAATAGAATTAATTAATTTCCCGTGGGATTCTCCATGACAGAGATCAAAGTCTATTTCTACCTGAAATGGCCTCAACAAGAATAGAAGATGGAGGAACCTCTTCACTGGATTAAACTGTCACATTTCCGACTAGGTCAGAGGGCTTGAGTCAAATCATTGACTTGTCCTGTTCTAGGAGGGCATAGTTGTTTCTAGGGACCAGTAACTTAAATGAGTTTATTTTCTGTTTGAGGCAGTTGGCCTTGCAGGTGAAGAGGCAGGGTGCCACTGTTAGTCTGAGCAGGACAAGAATCCATGTTCCAGTTAATGCTGAAACTAAGGTATAGAAGTCCGGTCACCAGAGACTGTTAACAATATAATGATCTATATCTTCTTTCTTTTCTTCCTTTGAGCTTTTCTCTCTCCCTTTCTTTTCCTCCTCCCCTTCTCTTATCTTCTGCTTTCTTTCTTCTTTCTATCGACTATTCTTGTCCCCTAACTTACCCTTTCCACCTTTCTTCCTCATCATCCCCCAGTCCTTTCTCCTCTACTTATTTAAAAAGCAGTTACTCATGTATGCACTCCAGGGCAATGGCAGCCAATTACAACCACCTCATCTTCAGTCTCCTCTACGACCTTAGACCAATTTCCAGGAAGCCTGCTGAAAACCAGACTTATCCAGGTAATGACACATCCACTTTCTTGCAGCTTCCTTTCTTGTGCATAGGAGATAAGAGGCCTCTATGGGAGGCCACAGAAACCTCCACAGTCACCCAGCAAGGGCCCTGCATTTTTGTAGATCTTTAATGGATAAAAGAGTACAGGGTCATACAGAAAAAGAAATTAGTAATATATTCAGCTTTCTGGCTCTTCAACTTAGATCAGAAATGTAGGCATCATCTAAAACAATCAAATTTGAGGAATCTATGGCAATTATTTCAGCTATTCCTGCACCTATTTAATCAGAACCAGAATTGGGACGTGTTGTGCCTTTGTTAACATTGATTCAAGGCCAAATATGAGCTCTCCCATCCTTTCTATTATAGGCATATATCATGAGGATTACATAGGCATGAATTGATGTAGTGGGGTGTGACTTTCCAGAGAGTCAGAGGAGATAACTTTATTCTAAGCAGTAGTTCAAGTAAACCAAATAATTCAAGGGCATGATGAGTTACCTTGTCCTTGGCAGAGAGTGTGTAGATTGTAATACCTGAAGTCCCTTTGATATCCGGCCTTCTCCATATCCTGATTTACTGATCCCCGATCTCTTTCTTAGAGTCATATTTTCCCATTTCCTTGAAACGACATAAGACAGGAAAGGTACTAGCTAACGGATTTCCCATTTAGGGTTGTTCTGAATTTTGACTTCCTGGGCTGGCGTTGCTAAGGGTTTTGTGTGTCCTTGGTTAGAAAAGTCTGGTCAATCTAAAGCCTCACCGGCATTTACTGTTACACAGAGTTGTGTTTTCCACTTGTGATACTGAGTGTTGAATACACTAAAGCCATCTCTTTCACCATGTTATTGCAGAGCTGGTTTAAGAAAAGAAGAGCCCAATACAGGAAACATCAGCAGTCTCAGATTCACCAGTGTCCATTTGCTGAGGGCCAGGACACATTTCAGTAAAGCTTTTGAAGTAGTGCTGAAGCATCATCTTGTCCAGGCCCCAGATGAAGACGGGATCTTCAGGTGTCACTGACACCTTCTGATGGCTGTGACACATTATCCATCAGCAATAAAGAGTTATGTATTCAAAATATTTCATGTCATTTTTGGGGGTCTGTAAGGTGTGGATGTCCATTATTGAGAAAATATTTAAGAGAAGATAAAAAAGGGGCACAAACCCTGAGTCACCTTTACTACTCCACAAGTCACAAAAGTTTCTCAAACCAACGGCAATCTGCGCTCAGACATATATTCTTCTTTGTTGTCACATTGTACCATCCTCACCTTAACTCTACCCTGTGGGAACAAACACCAAAGAAGAGGAAAAGGACAAGTCTCCAGTGAGAAGACTGTTCACAATGAAATCTGAGTTTCCCCCAAATCTACAAGTTCACCCTTGTACTACAACAAATACAAAAGACTACTTTCTGAGCATTCATCTGAGGGTAGACTGACCAGTCACCTAGGCTGCCCCCAGGTCTGTTCACTGTCCCTCCTTTCAATGGCACAGTTATGGTACTAGGAGTCCTCCTGACACAGGTCCTACTGTTTCAAAGGAAACACAAGAGCCCATCCCATGCCCATTAGAAAGAGGCTTCATCTTTGCTCCCACACCTAGCCCGAGATGCACAAGAGGCATATTGATCGATCTTCCCAGTTCAGGCAGGAGAGGAGAAGGATTCTCTGCAGATACACTAGGCCAGGTTAGTGGAAGACATAGGATGCAGACTTCAGAGCATGCAGGGAGCAATGGGCTGTATTAGCCCAAGGGTGTTTGGAGAAGAGGCAGTGTGGAAAACCCATAGAGAAGGTTATGCCTAAGTTCTGGCAGGAGGACTCATAAGGGTGGCATTAACATGGTGGTGTATGTCGTGGGGTTAGAACACATGACCTGTGAGAAATTGGCCAAGGCATGATCTGGTTTTGATGCTGTGACTACTTGTGACATATGGCAGACTCTAGAAAGGGGGTGCAGCAGGATGTGTTAAAGCCTCTTTCTAAACTGAGTACCGGTAAAGTGGGAATCCGGACTTTGTAATAGAGAAGATGGGTAAACAGGTCTGTGTACCGAGGAAACACATCTAGAAGTTTGGTGTGACATAGGAGGCACAGATAGACTGGTTGTAGTACAGCCTTGTATTAGTAAAGTTTGTGGATTTTACAGGCACTGCAGAGAGATGGAGGATGTGAATCCCCATAGCAAGAGTGTTCAGAGGACAGATAACATGTGTACTGAGTGTTTTGTGTGTCATCTTGACACAGGCTAGAGTCATCAGAGAGGAAGAAGCCACAGTTGAGGAAATGCCTTCATTAGGTTCAACTCAAAGTCATTTTCTCAATTATTCATCAACAGTCAAGAGCCCAACTTACAGTATAAGGTGACATTTCTGGGCTGGTGGTCCTGGGTTCTATAAGAAAGCAGACTGAGTAAGCCATGCGAAACAAGCCAATAAGCAGGTCTCCTCCATAGAATCCTCATAAGATCCTGCTTCTGTGAACCTTCCCTGTTTGAGTTCCTGTTCTGACTTCCTTGAGTGATGAACAGCAATGCTAAAGTGTACATAAAATAAAAGCCTTCTTCCCCAACTTCCATTTTTCATGGTGTTTTGTCAAAGTGACAGAAACCTTGAGACAACATCCTTCTGCTCAAAGAGGAACTGGGAACTCTGGTGCTGGGATTATAAGCACCAAGGTGGATGCTGGATTAGGGACATATACAGGACCTAAAGGAAGGTAGATTCAGGCCATAGGTAGGGTATATGAGGTGGAGCTGGTGAGAAAGACTGCCTGGGGTACTACCACAGAATGCAGTCAGGCTCTTAGTATAGTCCTGAGAAACTGACAGGGTCTGGCTACACAAAGTAGGCCTGTGGATCAGAGCCCTACAAATGTAGAGGAAGTTTCCTCTGTAGAGACCTAAGAACAGTGAGGGAGGGGCCCATTGCTCCTAATTAGGTCCTGGTGTGGGGCCAGAGAGAGTACCTGAAGCTTCACATTCCAGGAGAGGAGGGCACATATGTGTCTAATATACACATAAGGTGATGACCCCATTGAGATCTGTGTTCTTATCCCATGACTGTCATTCCCACAGCAAAACATTTCAAACCAACACACATCTCTTGGGGCCAAACAAATCCCAGAATAAGGGCATAGAAAGATGGCACAGTGAATATGTGATGATGTGGAATTCCCCTCTCGATGTTGTTAAAAAGGAACTATATGGGCCTATAGCAAGTTATTGGGAACAGAGCTAGGTGGGGAAAACTAAACTGAATGCTGGGAGAAAGAAGAGCAAAGCCAGAGAGAAGCTATGTAGCTCCTCCAGAGAGGGATGCCAGAAATTTAGCTGTTAATCCAAAGCCACGGGGCGATACACAGATTAATAGTGATGGGTTAGATAAGGATATGAGTTAGCCACAAATATGCTCTGGCTATTGGCCAAAAGCATTGCAAATAATATGGTTTCTGTATGATTATTTCTGGGCTGAGCAGTCAGGAGACACACAAGTGGCCTTCTTTCAACACCTATGGACCAGTCATGATCTTTCATGGTACATTTTTCAGAACCTATGGTGTCTTGCATTGTAGCGGCGTAAATGAATGCAGGCAGATTGTAAAGAATATATACAGCTTTAATGAAGAAATAGACTTACAGGACCAGGGTTCCAGCAGAGCACAGGAAGCAGAAGGAGTGTGCAGGCTCCCACGTGCCCGATTTATAAGTAAACTTTCGCCCAAGGCAAGCGTGCCCCCTAAGGGGCTGGCTTAACCCTACATTGCATCTTCCTGTAACTCCAGCTCCAGGGAAGAGGACACCCTCCTCTGGCTTATACAGGCCCCGGCATGCATACATGTACAGACTCATACACATTATGAAAAATAACATAAGATTTCAAAAAGAAGGCCTTGATTGACAATTCTAGGCAACAGATTTTCGTCCATGGGTCTTTGTGTACCAGGATCCTTCCAGCTCCTGCCACCATCAGCTGGTGCCCAGTGCACCATGGTTTTGATGTATGTATCTGGACAGGGGCACGGCTGTTGTGGAAGTTCAGAAGGTAATTCAATTCATTTGTATTATTTCAGCTCAACATTCCACATCACACACCATTCTAGCAAGGAAATTGAGGCAACAAAACTGTAAAATAGCTGGACACATTACTTTCATATTCAGGTGTAGAGAGAGGGAAGTACATTCATGCTTACTACTTGGCTTCGCTGACTGAAATTTATTCAATTGTATACTGTTCAAGATGCCCTAGCTAGGGAATGGTGTCTCCGAGGTGGGGCAGATCCTCCTATAACAACTAACTCAGACAATTTTCCTCAGATCATCCAGTGTAGAAAATCTCTCATTGAGACTCACTTCCCAGGTACTTTGTCTAAAGATGACAATTAAAACAAACTATCCCAGAAGGTCAAGGTGCTTGTCACCAAGACAGCAGACCTGAAATTCACCCACAGGATTTACACGGTGGAAGAAAAATCAGCCCATGAATACTGTCCTCTTCTGTCCACACTGGGAAGGGGGAGGTCCCAATAACCAGCAACAATAATAAAATAGTAATGACTAATAATGCTACTCCACACTACAATTCATGTGCTGCATGACAGAGCTTGCCTCGTTTGCACCACGTCCTGATTTAATGTCTAGTCCCTCAAGAAAGCTGAAATATTGCCATTGGCAGGCATAGGTTTCAAACGTTAAAGAAGGTATCAAGGAAAAGTATCGATGTTTCTGATGTTCACAGGCGCTGTATCTGCCCCAGCCCCAAGCTTTGTCAAGACCCACACAGCAGCAAAGCATAGGGCCTGCCTAGATTCTAGGGATCAGAATTCCAGCAGGTTACCTTCCTTCCCATTTGATCTTGCCAGCTCAAAGCCACTTCAGACAGTGACCCCCTAATATATAGAAACCCATAAATGGTTTGATCTTGGAAATCTAGAAGCATGTGTGAAATAGTCATCTGTATAGCAACTCGATATTGCACACAGTTGCCCAGTTATTACTAGGGAGGTATTTGGTTCCCTCTGGGTCCTGGATGATATAAGTCTCCACCTGTCCATTGCATGGTTATTTAGGACATGGACTGCAGGAATATAAAACAGACCCTGAAGCAGCCATCAGCTTAAGAAAGGGCCTGGAGTGTGTAATATAAGAATTAATTTTCCTGCTGAGTGCTTTTCACTCTGTCCACTTTTACAAGCATTGTGTGTAGTTTGGAGCTAGTTGAGTCCATCCCACTATCATCTCTGGACTGACTCCTTTATCTAACGTTCACGCTGTACAAGTCAATGTGTGAGGGAGGCTGTGATGAGATTAGTTTGTGCAGGGGGCAGTGGCAATCATGTCCAATAATAGAACAGACAGTTCGGGTTCAGGAAGGAGTCCTTGGTGTTCCCCCTCTCACAGCTACTATGAGAGGGGTGGAGTACTAAAGTTTTCAGGAAGTTCAAAATCACATCCTAACCCAGACTAGAAACGGCCTCTCAAGGCAGCATGCAACTCAAACAAATTGGAAATTCAATCTCTGACATGAATGTATATGAGCCCATGAAATGTGCTTTTGCAAAAAATAAATGGAATGTCTAGAAGCACAGGGTTCAGGTACCACCAGTCTTGGAGCAAAACTGGCCTCCATGGCCCCTTGTTGGAGGGTTCAAGTACCAGCAGCTGCTCTCCCGTCTGGGGAAGTTTCTCCAACTCCCTCTGGCCAGCTCCAAGACCCAGCCTGCATGTTTGTTTGATTTCCCCACCTTAAGGTCACCCCAAACATCTCCTGCAGCAGTTGTCCCCAAGTATGGGCCCTGAACCAAAAAAAAGCTAAGCTACAACCTGATTTCCACCGATGGCTGCTTTCAGGCCCGTACATCCTGCTGCATCTATACAGAAGTTCCAAGAGTAGCCGGCCCCATGAAGTGGCTGAGCCTGGAGCAAATCTGCAGGAGGCCTGTAACAGGACATCTGACTGCATGGCACCCACAGAAACAGGAATAAGAGCTGAAGCCAGAGGCATTTGTCTCCCCCGGGAGGACCAGATGTGCTACAACAAGGCTAAGAAGAACAAAGACAAATCTCCTGCTTGGAGCCCAGACAGCCTCAGGAGGTTTCCTGTTTTAGTCATGCCCTTCCTCCCCAGTCATATGGCACATTACCTGAGCCATACTGCAAACAGTGATGGCCTCAGGTACAGCATCAAAGAACACATTCCTCTCTGCAGTATTCCTTCCGCAACCCCCATTGGAGCCTGCCAGCCTGAGACTGTACTTACAGATGAGTGGAACTAAATGGAGATCCTGTACATGGGCTGGGCCGGGTTCTGAATGTCCAGCACCTTTTCCCACTTCTAGTGACTCTGAGCCCTTGGCATCCCCTCTGACTCCATGGATGGGAAGCCTGAACAGGAAGAGAAGCTGCCAGTGTTGCTGAACTCCAAAGCCTAGTTTTCCTATCTTTGTCCTGCTGCAGTTCAGGGCTGTGATCATCCATGGGAGGGTGTGTCCCATACTTTCCCATGAGTACCCTGTGCACTAGTGGTGTACCCCAGTGCAGTGAACCCTGTTTTATAAGGAGAACAGCTTGGAGACGGTAGGGGTACTGCCAATACTGATATACAGGTTCTTGTCCCGACAGCTTCAGTTAGGGGTCACTGTCATCCGAGAAGTTACCTTCTGCCTTGTGGCATGGGCTTCCTGGGCAGCAGATCACCCTGCCCGAGTTTTCCTGGATTGCCAGTGTTCTCTGTCCCTCACTGTGACTTTCACAGGTGTGAAGGTGGCCTGGAACATGGTTTTAGGAATCTTGTTCTCTTTTCCTCCTGCATCCTATTGTTCCCATAGTTTCCTTCTCGCCTGCCTGTCCCTGCTTTTTTCTCTTGATTAACAGAAATAAATATTCTAAATCTCCATTGAAACTTCAGGGCAAGAAGAGGGACTGATCAGAAAAAATGTTCCAGGACAGTGTCCACCACGGAGATCGGTCAAGTTCAGAAGAGAGGATACACAGAAAATTCCTGGGAGGCCTTTTCTGAGGAGCAAGTCTCTGCTGTTTAATCTCTGAACTCCATGAAATTTTACTTATGCAAAAGAAGCCAGAAGGTCATTCAGGCAGGGGGTACATTAGAGAAGCAGATACCACTATAAATAGTGGAAAGCTGGAAGGCACCTGAAAGAAAACTGAACTTGAAAACTGAATACATTATTGGATGTGAGACATCATTTTTATGTGTAGTCACATGGTCGTGAGCACGGATACACATTGTTGGTGTGAATTCATGTATGTGTATGCTTCATGGATGTGGAGAGGAAGGGCAGCTTTTAGTACCATGCTTCAGGTGCAATCCACATTGAATATGTTTTATTAAAAATAGATTCTTCTCTCATACAGTACCTCCTGACCACAGATTCTCCTTCCTCTACTCCCTAACTCGTTGACGTCGCGTGTCCCCCAGATCCCCTCTTCTCCGTTTCCTCTTCAGAGAAGAGCAGGCCTCTAAGACAGAACAGCCAGACAGGATACAACAAGATATAATAAGACTAGGCAAAAGCCGTCATACAAATGATGGAACAGACAACCCAACAGGAGGAAAACATTCACAAAAGCAGGTCAATAAGTTTTCCAGTCTTGGAGCCGCCCAAGAACACCAAGCTAACACCCACAACATTCACACAGAGGATCTATTACAGACCCTTGCAGGTCCTATGCTTGTTGTTTTGGTCTCCGTGAGTCCATGTCAGCTATGCTTAGTTGATTCAATGAGCCATGTTCTCCTGGTGTCGGCCATATTCCCTGAGAGACCACATTCTTTTCAGACAGGGTTTCTTACAGGCCTCCTGCTGTGTTTCCTTCTCAGCTTGCTGTGTGATTTTGGAAACGTCACTTGACCTCTCTGTTTTATTCTCCTCATGCATAAGATGAGTGTATGAAGGCATCATTCTCATGCCTGGCTACATGATACTAGTCAGGGCTTCAGCCAGGCTTGCTGCTCCATCCCCTAATAAGTCTTGGCACTCTGACAAGGCTGGCCTTTACCTGTTCACTCGATATACCCTTATAGCTCTCAAGCAGAGCTACCTGTACAGACTGAGACTAATTTTGAATTACTATGTGTTTCACTTCTGGAAACACCGGATGCAGGTGCAGTAAATAGGTCTACACACATCTGTCCACTGTATTCATGACCCTGCCTCTGTTGAAAACTTACCTGACTTTGGTGATCAAGTGCTGTCTCTTGGCCCTTGTTACTCTAAAGTCCACGTAGATTCATTGCCTTTGACTTATTCTTTTGAGACCCCTGACTCCTCTTAGTCCCTGCCCTCAACCTATCCCCTACTTTCTTTTCAGAAAAGGGCAGGCCTCCCATGTATATCACCAGCCATGGCATAACAACATTAGGGCTGATGGCCAGGACACCTTGCAGTAAAGCTTTTGTAGGAGTGCTGAAGCATCATCTTGTCCAGGCCCCAGATGAAGACGGGATCTTCAGGTGTCACTGACACCTTCTGATGGCTGTGACACCTTATCCCTTCAGCAATAAAGAGTTATGTATTCAAAATATTTCATGTCCTTTTTGGGGGTCTGTAAGCTGTGGATGTCCATTATTGAGAAAATATTTAACAGAAGATAAAAGGAAGGGAACAAACCCTGAGTTACCTTTACTACTCCACAAGTCACAAAAGTTTCTCAAACCAACGGCAATCCGCGCTCAGACATATATTCTTCTCTGTTGTCACATTGTACCATCCTCACCTTAACTCGACCCTGTGGGAACAAACACCTAAGAACAGGAAAAGGACAAGTCCCCAGTGAGAAGACTGTTCACAACAAAAACAGAGTTTCCCCCAAATCTACAAGTTCACCCTTGTACTACAACAATACAAAAGACTACTTTCTGAGCATTCATCTGAGGGTAGACTGACCAGTCACCTAGGCTGCCCCCAGGTCTGTTCACTGTCCCTCCTTTCAATGGCACAGTTATGGTACTAGGAGTCCTCCTGACACAGGTCCTACTGTTTCAAAGGAAACACAAGAGGCCTTTTACGCCCATTAGAAAGAGGCTTCCTCTTTGCTCCCACACCTAGCCTGAGATGCACAAGAGGCATATTGATCGATCCGCCCAGTTCAGGCAGGAGAGGAGAAGGATTCTCAGCAGATACACTAGGCCAGGTTAGTGGAAGACATAGGATGCAGACTTCAGAGCATGTAGGGAGCAATGGGCTGTGTTAGCCCAAGGGTGATTGGAGGAGAGGCAGTGTGGAAAGCCTATAAAGAGGGTTATGCCTGAGTTCTGGCAGGGAGGACTCATAAGGGTGGCATTAATATGGTGGTGTATGTCGTGGGGTTAGAACACATGACCTGTGAGAAATTGGCCAAGGCGTGAGCTGCTTTTGATGCTGTGACTGCTTGTAGATATGGCAGACTCTAGAAAAGGGGGTGCGGCAGGATGTGTTAAAGCCTCTTTCTAAACTGAGGACAGGTAAAGTGGGAATCCGGACTTTGTAATAGAGAAGATGGGTAAACAGGGCTGTGTACTGAGGACACACATACAGAATTCTGGTGTGACAGAGGAGGGTCAGATAGTCTGGCTGTTGTACAGCGTTGTATTAGTAAAGTTTGTGGATTATAGAAGCACTGTGGAGAGATGGAGGACGTGAATCCCCACAGCAAGAGTTTCCAGAGTACAGATAATGAGTACTGGGTGGTTTTGTGTCATCTTGACACAGGCTAGAGGCATCAGAGAGGAAGAAGCCCCAGTTGAGGAAATGCCTTCATGAGGTCCAACTCTAAGTCACGTTCTTAATTATTGATCAACAGACAAGAGCCCAGCTTAGAGTATAAGATGCCATTCCTGGGCTGGTGGTCCTGGGTTTACTATAAGAAAGAGGGTGAGTAATCCATGGGAAGCAAGCCTGTAAGCAGCTTTCCTCCATGGCCTCCTCATAAGATCCTGGGTCTGTGAACCTTCCCTGTTTGAGTTCCTGTTCTGACTTCCTTGAGTGATGAACAGCAATGCTGAAGTGTGCATAAAATAAAAGTATTCTTCCCCAATTTCCATTTTTATGGTGTTTTGTCAAAGTGACAGAAACCTTGAGACAGCATTCTTCTACTCAAAGACGAACTGGGAACTCTGGTGCTGGGATTATAAGCACCAAGGTGGATGCTGAATTAGGGACATATACAGGACCTAAAAGGAAGGTAGATTCAGGCCATAGGTGGGGTATATGAGGTGGAGCTGGTGAGTAAGACTCCCTGGGGTACTACCACAGAATGCAGTCAGGCTCTTATTATAGTCCTGAGAAACTGACAGTTCCTGGCCACACAAAGTAGGCCCGTGGATCAGAGCCCTACAAATGCAGAGGAAGTTTCCTCTGTAGAAAACTAAGAACAGTGAGGAGGGGGTCCATTGCTCCTAATTAGTTCCTGGTGTGGGGCCAGAGAGAGCACCTGCAGCTTCACATTCCAGGAGAGGAGGGCACATATGTGTCTAATATACACATGAGGAGATGACCCCATTAAGATCTGTCTTCTTATCCCATGACTGTCATTCCCACAACAAAACATTCCAAACCAACACACATCTCTTGGGGCCAAACAATTCCCAGAATAAGGGCATAGAAAGATGGCACAGCGAATATATGACTTATGTAGGATCCCCTCTGTATGTTGTGAATATCATTGGTTAATAAAGAAACAGCTTTGGGCCTATAATAAGTTATATGGAAACAGAGCTAGGTGGGGAAAACTAAACTGAATGCTGGAGAAAGAAGAGCAAAGCCAGAGAGAAGCTATGTAGCTCCTCCAGAGATTCATTCCAGAAATTTAGCTGTTAATCTAAAGTGATACACAGATTAGTAAAGATGGGTTAGATAAGGATATGAGTTAGCCACAAATATGCTCTGGCTATTGGCCACACGGCATTGCAAATAATATGGTTTCTGTATGATTATTTGTGGGCTGAGCAGTCAGGAGACACAGAAGTGGCCTTCTTTCAACAGCTATAGACCAGTCATGATCTCACACATCAGCAAAGACACATCTTTTGGCATCAGGAAATAATTATCATCAGGAGATCATTAAATAAAGCCACAACTGATCAAATTGCAGATAATAACTCACCATGTGGTGCCCATCCCAAACTTACACATTTGTAATGCTTAAGGCTTGGGAAACATGGATGTTAGGGAACAGAAAGACTGTAAAATCCAGAAGACCTGGAAGTCTGTTGTGAGATTGTTTCTTCTAACTATGAAAAGGAAGCTATACCCGTGAAATCTCAACAAGACAGCTCTATAAACAATATTCATTTTCAAATTCCACCATCAAGTGACATCCCTATATAGATGGGTGAAATCTTACCAAACTTCACTCCTAAATGAAGAGCTTTAAGTAATTATCAATGGCTGATAAAGGGAGAATTAGTCTTCTGCAGTATTGAGGCTGTTTATTGGCTATCCAATACCAAATAGTCATCCCTAAATACATATACATACGAGCAACACTAAACAGACTCAGCAGGTTGTATTTATATACCTATTCACCAGTATGTAAAACAATTTTTGAAAAGAGTTTGAGTGGAATCAGTCAATGGATGAGAGAGGAACAAGAATGGGAGACACTAAGTAACTACATTTCAATTAATTTTAACTGAAAAAAAACTGCAAACTTCAGCATGAAGCTCAGAATTCCTGTTCAAGGGACCATATTCATGCATATAGCTTAATGTGGTTTTATGTTTCTCAAAATATCCAACTGTCAAAAGTCCTTTTACATAATTCCAAGACTTCTGCTCATATGCCTAAGAAAATCCAAGAATTTCTTTAAGGCTACAAAACCCTGTATGGGTCTCCTGAGGTATCAGTATAGTTATATATCTGAAGGCAAAACTGGGTGGTGACATTTGGCCCTGAGGGTCGTCAGCCTTGTATTGGTGAAAAACTCCTTCCAGAGTGGCAGGGCCATATCTATTGACTCTACAAGATGAATTCCCCTCCACCAGCGGTGAGGAGAATAGAACCGTCAGAGTACAGGTAAGGGGGCAGATCCCAGAAAATGAAGAAAAACTCCTTCCATGCCTAAAATAAAATCTTGAGAAATCAAGCAGTTCAGTATCCTAGGTTTCAACAGTGTCTTAGGTCTCATTGGGGTCCTCCCTTATATCTCTACCCCACCATACAGAATCCCGTCTGTATACAGTCTAGTCCTGATGCCAACCCCCTGTCCCCTTCAAGTCTGAAATTTATTAATATAACATTGTAAGTCAGACGGTCTCACAATAAAGGCTTTCTTTTTTATTTTCTTTGCTTTTTTTTGGACAGTTTTAGGTCTGGTTTCTGAATGGAGGTTGTTTATAGAATTAGATTGTGTATGTGAATTTGGACCTAGGAAAAGGCATCTCTCTACATTTTTTTCTTTTCTTTGTTACTTTATCTAGATCTGCCAGAAACAACTACCCAACATCTTTATATACCTTAGGAATACTTTTTCAGAAATGTTCAAACGTGTTGTATATACAAACCTTAAATCCTCTGTCTCTCCCAGTGGTGAATCTATAGTATGGAGTGTTTTGTCTTCTGTATTTCATTAAACAGTTTTTTTTCAATGAGAAATCACTCATCTCCATACTATCTGGAGAGAAATTTTGCTAATTTAAGTATACCCAAATTAGGTATGCAGCTCCAGACACCATCAAGCCTGGTAGAGAAAATAGTAATTAGCAATTATTTCTCTAGTAGCATATCAGATCTAAAGAAAACTTCCTAAATTGACTTACAGAGCAGAAGTGGAGTAATCCAAAAAGGCTATCTTTACACTGGAGAGGCAGAAAACTCAGCAGCTTCTCAATCCAAGAAACTGGAGCCCTGAGCAATTCTAATCTGTAGCAGGAGGCCACTTGTTGATTCCCAGCCACTTAGACCTGAAATAATCACACAGAAACAGTTTAAATCACTGCTTGTCCCATTAGCTCTAGCTTCTTTTTGGCTAACTCTTATTTATTAATTTAACCCATTTCTAGTAATCTGTGCATTGCCATGAGGCTGTGGCTTACTGGGTAACATTCCCAGAGTCTGTCTCTGGTGGAGGTTCCATGGCTTCTCTCCCAGCCCTTCTTTCTCCCAGCATTCAGCTTAGTTTTCCCCACCTATCTAAGTTCTGTCCTGCTATAGGTTCCAAGCAGTTTCTTTATTCATTAATGGTAATCACAGTATACAGAGGGAAAGCCCTCATCACTAATCTGAAAATCTAAAAGGTCTCTGGAAAGCCTTGTGTTGCGTATGCTTTCGAAGACTGAAGAATCTATGGTCTGTCAGACAAGGCCAGAGCAGAATTGATAGACTTGCCCAGAAAAAAAAAGGAAGTGAATGCTTTTCCTTTGACCTCATTTTATCTTGATTTCCAGTTGGAACATGTTACCCATATCAAGGGGTAATTCTCTATAGAATACCCTCACAGCCTCCCAGGGGTGTGCTTCCTAGGTAATTCTCAATCCAGTCAGGTTAACATCTATCACAGGGGTCCCAGAGAAGGGAAATGCCTCTGAAGACTTCAGAAAAGCTATCTAGCCGAGGAGTCAGGAGTAAATCCTCCTTCCCTGAAATGACATTTCAAAGTAAGCCAATGGCTATTATCCAACACTCTGGGTGGACTGAAGAAAAGCACAGAAAAGGCACAAGGCACAAAGACACAAAAATGGTGAGAGTAAGCTTTGTAATGCTAGAACCCAGATTATGAGTTTGGTAACCAACTCTACAGACTGTCTTGTCATTGCAGGCCAAGTTAGACACTTCTCTCAGATAGGGACATAAGAAAGAATGCTAGTGAAGAGTCACCAGTGGACACTGTCCAGTTCATAGATAGTGAGGTAGTATCATCCAGGTTGCTTTAGCAAGATTTGACTGAAGTCACCCTGCAGCCAGGAGTAAGAGTGGTAGGCAGTGATGATCCCTCATAATCCCTGTGTATCTATCGACTGTGGGGCTCTTTACACAGATGCAGACAACTCTGGATACCCAGCCCCTGCTGAAGGTGATAAGTCTGATCCATAAAAGAGTCCTAGAACTTTCACTTCTGAAAGGCTGCATAGAACACTAAACATTTTAAACTGTGACCCATTTTGGACCTAAAATTTTATGTCATCAAAGGTAGACAGGCATGAAACACTTGTATCCAAATTGAATACTTACTAATAATAAATCATGAAAGTTTTTATTTTGAAATGATTGTGTATAAAACTATAAGGGAGGCCAAGACCTTAGTAGGACCCTAGACGCCATGATGGATGTATCATTCAGGTTGCAAAACTCAGCATGCAGATGGCAACACCTGACACTATGAAAACAAAGACCTAAACCGTCAAAGTCCACAGTTCTGGCAAAGTCTCTAAATGTACTAACCTTGCCTTTTGACTCCTGTAGTTCTGCTTCTGGCTAACTCTTCTTATTAACTGAAATGTGTCAACCCAAGACATGGGTTTTGTGTTTAAAATGTCACCCTGATGAAGGTTTGGGGTTTGGGGTAGCAAACACTTAAACTCCTGTCCAAGCAATTGTCTCTGGTGGCTACCCTACAACATGTACATACATACATATATATGATTATACTACTTGTTAAAATTAAAAATAAATCTTCAGAGTTACACATATGTGCCTTTTTGTTCTTTTTACAGATAATTAAATCATAGCCTAATTTGATTTTCCAGGATGTAATAAATCAGCCAATATTTTTCAGAGTTGATCATTATTTTGATTTCATAATTTCCAACAATGAAAATGATGCTTCAAATAATAGGTAGCACAAAAAGATTAAGGTTTATTTAGGGCCATATCAAAATGTGAAAATTATGTCCTAATATGATAGTTTATTTAATTATCTTATTTTTATTCATATCCTTCCTCCACCTCCAAATCACCTTTAAATGCATTCTCAAGCATCGTCAAGATTTGCTCGTAGATCTAAAAGAAACTCCTCAGCTCAGGACCAACTGCTGGTTTCTTTCTCCATTAAGTCAGAAAACTAGCGATCTCCTTCAAGCAGTCTTTTTTATTTATTTCTATTTTTTTTTAATTTTTTCCCCAACACTACTTATTCCAACTGTCATTATTCCATGCACAAGTTCGTGCCCACACTCCACCCCTTGTATGCCTAAACTAGAGCCTCACCCAGGGTTGTGAGTTGAAAGCCAATAGCAGCGATAGCAGTCTGGAGTAACAATTTTAGCCTGGAAATCCCAGACAGTTCCTCAGGGGGCTTCAAGGCGCACAGCCATTGCAGAACCCACAAGGGGGCGCTTTCTGATGCGCTCAGATCATGGCCCGCAAGTACTTCTACTTCGACTATGACTTTTACCGGGTGAACTTCTATGAGGAAGAAATAATGACTGAACCTGAGAAAACAGTGGCCTACACGATAAACAGTGGCAGCTTTGACCAGGGAGTCATAGAGGCCCTGAATAATCTGTTCTGTGAGGGCCAGAAGAGCTCTGTCGACGACCACAGCTACCAGGACTGGGATATAAGTAACAGCCAAGACATTGAGCAAGAAGAGGTGGAGATGGCCATGAACATGGTCGAAGCCAGTGAACAGCCATTAGTCAAGATTCGCCAGAAACCATACATATTCACGCCTGGACAGCTGTGGGAACTGCGAGCAGTCTTTGAAGAAACTCAGTACCCAGACGCCATCAGACGGTATGTATCGGGTCTGTCCTTTAGGACTTTGGGCTCCTTCTCCTCTCCCCTGGCCTCTCCTCAGTCTTGTTGAAAGTTTGTAATATTTTTGAGATTCAGAATACTGACTCATAATAAGCATAGCTTTTTGCCACTGAGGTACAAGCTCCTCAGGGAACCTCAGCGCACGGGAGCCTAGGTGGGAGCCACAGGAGTGCGCCCTCTGGCGAGCTAAGGGCATTGGCCTCACTCTGAGGAAGAAAGCCGCGAAACTTGAGGGTGACCCATGCAGCAGACAGAGGTGGCTTTTTTTGTAAAGGAATCTCAGGCTCCCTGCATGAGCTGTGTTGCATGTAGGGGACCACAGCCTCTTTTTAGTTTTGTTGAATCGGAGTCTGAGTTGTACAGGCTGGACTTGAACCGACTTGGTAGCCCAATCAGTCCTTGAAGTTGTGATCGATCCTTCTGCCACAGCTTCTTCAGTAGCTGAGATTACTGGTTTGTGTCATCAGGCTTGACTTCCTATCCATTCTTGGCCCTGAATCCACAATCTTCACCTGACTCTTTGATGATGTTTAAGGGGAGTTGTTGTCTAGAAGTCCTAAGTAAAGTCTGTTTTCTCCATCCATTAAAGAATTCAAAGGCGGAAAGATCCCGGGCACAACAGGAGGCAATGGTACTTACTAAAAGTACTAAAAGTGAAGTAGGAAACACACACAGTGAGGCATGCGAGAGAGAGAGAGAGAGAGAGAGAGAGAGAGAGAGAGAGAGAGAGAGAGAGAGAGAGAGAGAGAGAGACAGAGAGAGAGAGAGAGAAGAGAGAGACAGAGAGAGAAACAGAGAGAGAGACAGAGAGAGAGAGACAGAGGAGGAGGAGGAGAGGAGAGGAGAGAGAGACAGAGGAGGAGGAGGAGGAGAGGAGAGGAGAGAGACAGAGAGACAGAGGAGGAGGAAGAGAAGAAAGGAGAGGGAGAGAGAGAGAGAGAGAGAGAGAGAGAGAGAGAGAGAGAGAGAGAGAGACTCCCCACAAAGTAGAAAGGGGAATCTGAAAACGAAATGGTTTTCATTTGGAGAACTGGAAGTTTTCAGCTGACTAGTCCTCTCATAAACTGAACCATGTTTAGGACAGACCTTGAACATAGGGGATCAGGCTGGAAAATTAGCCAACGGCAGGAGAAAACGCCTACTAGGCCTTTGGCTCAGGTAAAGAGGGTGAGAGAGAAGCAGAAAGTTTGCTCTCTTAATAGTTTGAGGCCTCTTTCCCTGTATGTCTGCAGGTCAGGTCTAGCTCTTGGTCCCTCAAGAGCATACCTCTTGGGTGACCAAGGTTGAACTTTCCATGCATCCTGGTGCAAACCAGGTCTCCAAAATGCTCACTGACCACTCCTTTGGTTCCTTTCTGTTTAAAAAGTGTCCAAAATTAAACACAGAAACATAAAGGGCATTGCTTAAATCAAATCTGAAGGTCAGAACTCAGCAGACTGAAGTCTTCTCAAGTGATTTGGGGATAGGTCCCTGGGAGTCTCTATGACGCCACAGCAAAACCTGAACCCATTAAATAAGTGCCCTTTCCATGCCCCTAGTCCCCACCTACCACTCTCTTGTTTATTTGTCCTCTCTATATGATTCCTCTAAGGACCTCATATAAGGAAAATCAGGCAGAATTTGTCCTTCCTGAACTAAGCTGCCTCGATTAGTATGTCTTTGAGCCTTGTCGGTGTGTTAGCATCAGACAAAATTTCTGCTTTCTCAGGGGTCAGTCATACCCAAACACCCCTATGCACAGCCATGTGAAAAGCTATCTGGGCAGATTTTCCCTGTGGCCCATGTGGCTTGTGCTTCACTGGTGTGATCTAGTGGAGCAGACAAATGCTTTTAGAACTCCATCTCAGTCACTCGGGGTGCACACCCAGAATCAGACTTGTGTCATGGGATCATCCCTGCTCACTATTTGAGGAACCACCTCACCCTTCCTTTGCACTGTACTATTTGACATTTCCCCAGAGGGAGCATCATGCTTCCAATGTCTTCAGGGACTCACCGTGCTTTATTCTGTGGGTGTTGTTAGTAGCCACCTTCTGAGTGTGAGGACCTTCTGGGTGTGGTTTGAACTGCTTTTCACTACTGCTGCCTGAATTTCCCTGTGTTTATGGATACCGTGACCTATGTTCGTGGTCAAATACGTCTTTAGCAAGGTCTTTTTCTCCTATCTAAGTCAGGGTGTGTTTTGTGGTGAGTTATTGGTGTTCAAATTTGCTGTCTGATTGCATGTAATGTTTTCTTCCCAGAATCATTTCTTTCAATACACAGAAATACTAAAATCTGCTAAACATCCACATTTATCATTTCATTTGTGTTGCCTGTGTGGGGCCTGCTTTTTGTGTGCAAAATTTTTCAGAGATCAAATATCCGGAAGAATGAAGACTTGTGTGCCCTCACAAACATATCATTCGGCCGTCACTTTGCATAGTTATCTGTACCTAGTGGCACAGATCTATAACCTCAGCCACATGGGAGTAGATCCAGAAAGAGAGACACTTCCAGGTTTTGCAGGGCTCAGGAGATTGCTCAAGGTCAGCAGAAGCAGCTTAGTGAAACTCTGTTTCAAAATAAGACTGAAAAACACATAAATACAAATATAAGTATAAAACCATACAGCTCAGTGGTAGACCCCTTGCCTAGCATATCTGGGATAGTAGGTTCAATTCCTGATGTCACAAAATATGTATAATTTGTATGTGGCAGATATAGACACATACAAATTTTCTTTTTTCTTTTGTTTATATATATTTTCAAATCAGGGTTTCTCTGTGTAATAGCCCTGTCTGTCCTGGAACTCTCTCTGTAGACTAGGCTGGTCTCAAACTCACAGAGAGCCACCTGCCTCTGCCTCCCGAGTGCTGGGATTAAAGGTGTGCACCACCACCACTCTCTCTCTCTCATACATTACATCCCTACTACAGTTTCCCTTCCCTCCACTACTCTCAGCCTCCCCAGACTCCCCCGCTCCCCTGTCCTCTGCTCCCACACTTCCCTTCAAACCACTTCTACATAAAGCTCCTTCTAAAGGTTGCTGAAAAGTCTGCTTATAGAGGTGTGAGGGGAGATAGCAATTATTTACATTTTATTAAAATATTTTTCATGCAATATATTTTAATCATATTCTTTCTCTCTCCCAACTCCTCCCATATCCTCCTTAACCATTCAACTTCATGAACTTTCTCTTTCTCAAAAACAAAGGAAAAAAAACAGAAAAAAACAACAAAACCAAAACCCAAATCAAAGAAGACAAACTTAAAAAAGAAAACAAGACAAGAAGTAATAGAACAAAACAAAAGGTTCACACACACACACACACACACACACACACACACACACACAAAAATACAATATCTTTTGTGTTGGCCAACTACTCTGGACATGGGGCCTGCCCTGGAGTGTTGTGCTGATGATGGTGTCCTTTGCTGTCCAGAAGCATACAGAAGCTTTTCAGTTTCATGAGGTCCCATTTAGTAACTTTTAGTCTTAGTGCCTGTGCTACTGGTGATCTGTTCAAAAGGTCTTTTCCTGTGTCAATGAGTTCAAGGTTATTTATTACTTTCTTTGAGACAGGGTTTCTTACAGGCCTGCTGTGTTTCCTTCTCAGCTTGCTATGTGATTTTGGAAACATAACTTGACCTCTCTGTTTTATTCTATTAGGTTCAGTGTATCTGGGTGTATGTCTATAATAGTAATTTTTTTCTCTTGGTGGATTTTTTCTTTAATGGATATATAGTGTTCTTTCTTACCTTGTCTGATTAGTTTTGTTTTGAAGTCTCTCAGATATTAAAATAGCTACACCTGCTTGCATCTTGGTTCTGTTTGCTTGGAATGCCATTTCCCATCCTGTTACTCTAAGGTAACATCTGTCCTTGCTGTCCTTGGTTTGTGAGCTGTTTCTTGAATGCAGCACAAAGATGGATCCCATTTTCTTACCAAATCTGTTAGTCTGTGTTTTCTGGTGTGTGTGGGGAAGAATATAGACCATTAAATTAGATAGTTTTTAATGATCGGTGTTTACTGATTTCTGTTATTTTGTTGTGGTGTAGCATTTTTCCATCATTTGATTAACTATTGTGAGATTATTTATTCCTTGTGTCCTCTTGGATTGAGTTAACTTTCTCTCTTCAGCCTGAAATTTCATTCTAGTGCCTTCTGCCGAGCTGTATGGGTGGACAGAAATTGTCCAAATTTGCTTTTCTCTTGAAATGTTTTTTTCTTTCTCTGTTAACTGTGGTTAGTAGTTTTGCTGGATCTAGTAGTCTGATCTGACATCTGTGGTCTCTTAGGGCTTCTACAACATCTAACCAATCCCTCCCGGCATTCAGACTCTCCAATGGGCCCATCTTTACATGTGACTTGGTCCTTTTCCCTTGAAGCTTTTAATATTCTTTCTTTGTTCTATATCTTTAGTGTTTTAATTATGTGACAAAGGTATTTTCTTTTCTGCTCCAGTCTATTTGGTGTTCTGTATGCTTCTTGTACCTTAATAAGCATCTCTTTCTTTAGAGTGGGTGAGTTTTCCTTCATGATTTTATTGAAAAGTCTTTTTGTGCTTTTGGTGTGTGTTTTTCTCCTTCTCTATACCTATTATTCATAGGTATGGTGTTTAAATATTGTCCCAGATTTCCTGGGTTAATTATGTCTGGATATTTATTTTTAATATTTAACACTTTCTTTGACCAAGATATTCATTTTTCTACCTTGTCTTCAAGATGTGAAACTCTATCTTCCATGTCTTTTAATCTGTTGTTGAGACTTTCATATAAAGTTTTTGTTTGACATCCTGAGTTTTTCACTTCTCTTTTTATTTCATTCTGGGTTTTCTTTGGTGATTCTATTTCTTTGTTAAATTCTACTTTCATGTCTGGAATTGTTTTTACTTGTGTTTTTTTTTTTGGCAAGTTTTTGTGGTCTTTCAGACATTTATTTGGATCTTCTTTAAGGTATTTGAACATATTAATAATTGGTGTCTTGAAGTCCTTGTCTTATGCTTCAGCTAAATCGCTTTTCTTATAGCCTATCACAATAGAGTTGCTGACATCTTGAGGAAGCATGTTGTATTGATTCATGTTTGTGTTTGGCGCTGGGATCTAGGCATCTGAAGCTATGATGTTTGAGGTGTTTCTTAGTGTAGACATCTGGTGTCGTATTTGTTGGGTGGGTCCTTTGGTCCCAGTCAAGTGTAGCTGCTGTGGGTAGCTGTGTCCCAGCAAGTATGGTGGCTGAGGGTCCTTGGCAGAATTGTTTTGCACTTCAATGGGGAGTCACAAAGGGATGGAGCTGAGCTGAGAGGGGCAGTGGGGAAGAACTAGACTTATTCTGCATCTGCACCAGGAGGCTGAGTCCCTAAGAGATTGGGTTGGGCTAGGCGGAGGGCCTCCTGAAGGCAGGCTGCAACAGAACTAATGGTGGAGGAAGGTCATTGGCTAATAAAGGAACTGCCTTGGCCCATTTTATTGGTTAGAACATAGGTAGGTGGAGTAAACAGAATAGAACGCTGGGAGGAAGAGGAAGTGAGCTCAGAATCCACAGCTCTCCTCTCTGGAGCAGACGCCTCAGAGAGATGCCATGCCCCAGCTCCGACCCAGGATGGACTTAGGCTAGAATATTCCCGGTAAGACTGGTGCTCACAGATTATTAGAGATGGGTTGATCGGGTTATCAGAATTAGCCAGTAAGGGCTAGAGCTAAAGGGCCAAGCAGTGTTTAAATGAATACAGTTTGTGTGTTGTTATTTCGGGCATAAGCTAGCCAGG